>NC_090650.1:450076134-450376134 GCF_040937935.1 Hyperolius riggenbachi | reverse complement strand
GATCTTTAGCTTTGATGATGAGCGGGAGGCACAGAAGTGGTGGACAGTAGTCAGCAGCTCCCTCAGGGAGGCCCGGAAAGGTAAGTCACATTACACTCCTTACATAGGATAAGGCACCATAGTGTCGCTGGCTGAGAGGGAGTTTCTCTGTTACACTACTGAACTATGTCTTCCATGCTCAGAAATGTATACAAGTGGGTGGGAGAGAAGCTGCGGGAATGGATGGCTGCATTGTTGTGTAACCAGTGCTGAATTATATCAGGCGGTCATTGCCACAGCTGCTGTGTTGTGTAGTCAGTGCTGAGTTACATCAGGCAGTCATTGCCACAACTGCTGTGTTGTGTGGCCAGTGCTGAGTTATATCAGGCGGTCATTGCCACAGCTGCTGTGTTGTGTAGCCAGTGATGCGTTACATCAGGCAGTCATTGCCACAGCTGCTGAGTTGTGTAGTCAGTGATGAGTTACATCGGGCAGTCATTGCCACAGCTGCATTGTTGTGTAACCAGTGCTGAATTATATCAGGCGGTCATTGCCACAGCTGCTGTGTTGTGTGGCCAGTGATGAGTTACATCGGGCAGTCATTGCCACAGCTGCTGTGTTGTGTAGCCAGTGATGCGTTACATCAGGCAGTCATTGCCACATCTGCTATGTTGTGTAGTCAGTGATGAGTTACACCAGGCAGTCATTGCACATCTGCTGTGTTGTGTAGCCAGTGATGCGTTACATCAGGCAGTCATTGCCACATCTGCTATGTTGTGTAGTCAGTGCTGAGTTACATCAGGCAGTCATTGCCGCAGCTACTGTGTTGTGTAGTCAGTGATGAGTTACATCAGGCAGTCATTGCTACAGCTGCTGTGTTGTGTAGCCAGTGATGAGTTACATCAGGCAGTCATTGCCACAGCTGCTGTGTTGTGTGGCCAGTGATGAGTTACATCGGGCAGTCATTGCCACAGCTGCTGAGTTGTGTGGCCAGTGATGAGTTACATCGGGCAGTCATTGCCACAGCTGCTGTGTTGTGTAGCCAGTGATGAGTTACATCAGGCAGTCATTGCCACAGCTGCTGAGTTGTGTAGCCAGTGATGAGTTCCATCAGGCAGTCATTGCCACAGCTGCTGTGTTGTGTAGCCAGTGATGAGTTACATCAGGCAGTCATTGCCACATCTACTGTGTTGTGTAGTCAGTGATGAGTTACATCGGGCAGTCATTGCCGCAGCTGCTGTGTTGTGTAGCCAGTGATGAGTTACATCAGGCAGTCATTGCCACATCTACTGTGTTGTGTAGTCAGTGATGAGTTACATCAGGCAGTCATTGCCGCAGCTACTGTGTTGTGTAGCCAGTGATGAGTTACATCAGGCAGTCATTGCCACATTTGTTGTGCTGTGTGGCCAGTGCTGAGTTCATCAGGCAGTCATTGCCACAGCTGCTGTGTTGTGTGGCCAGTGGTGAGTTACATCAGGCAGTCATTGCCACATCTACTGTGTTGTGTAGTCAGTGATGAGTTACATCGGGCAGTCATTGCCGCAGCTGCTGTGTTGTGTAGCCAGTGATGGGTTACATCAGGCAGTCATTGCCACAGCTGCTGTGCTGTGTGGCCAGTGATGAGTTACATCAGGCAGTCACTGCCACAGCTGCTGTGTTGTGTGGCCAGTGCTGAGTTACATCAGGCAGTCATTGCCACAGCTGCTGTGTTGTGTAGTCAGTGGTGAGTTACATCAGGCAGTCATTGCCACAGCTGCTGTGCTGTGTGGCCAGTGATGAGTTACATCAGGCAGTCACTGCCACAGCTGCTGTGTTGTGTGGCCAGTGCTGAGTTACATCAGGCAGTCATTGCCACAGCTGCTGTGTTGTGTAGTCAGTGGTGATTTACATCAGGCAGTCATTGCCACATCTACTGTGTTGTGTAGTCAGTGATGAGTTACATCGGGCAGTCATTGCCACAGCTGCTGTGTTGTGTAGCCAGTGATGGGTTACATCAGGCAGTCATTGCCACAGCTGCTGTGTTGTGTGGCCGGTGATGAGTTACATCAGGCAGTCATTGCCACATCTGCTGTGTTGTGAGGCCAGTGATGAGTTACATCAGGCAGTCATTGCCACAGCTGCTGTGTTGTGTAGCCAGTGATGGGTTACATCAGGCAGTCATTGCCACATTTGTTGTGCTGTGTGGCCAGTGCTGAGTTACATCAGGCAGTCATTGCCACAGCTGCTGTGTTGTGTAGCCAGTGATGGGTTACATCAGGCAGTCATTGCCGCAGCTGCTGAGTTGTGTGGCCAGTGATGAGTTCCATCAGCCAGTCATTGCCACAGCTGCTGAGTTGTGTGGCCAGTGATGAGTTGCATCAGGCAGTCATTGCCACAGCTGCTGTGTTGTGTAGCAGTGATGAGTTACATCAGGCAGTCATTGCCACATCTACTGTGTTGTGTAGTCAGTGATGAGTTACATCAGGCAGTCATTGCCGCAGCTACTGTGTTGTGTAGCCAGTGATGAGTTACATCAGGCAGTCATTGCCACATTTGTTGTGCTGTGTGGCCAGTGCTGAGTTACATCAGGCAGTCATTGCCACAGCTGCTGTGTTGTGTAGCCAGTGATGAGTTACATCAGGCAGTCATTGCCACAGCTGCTGAGTTGTGTGGCCAGTGATGAGTTACATCAGGCAGTCATTGCCACAGCTGCTGAGTTGTGTGGCCAGTGATGAGTTGCATCAGGCAGTCATTGCCACAGCTGCTGTGTTGTGTAGCCAGTGATGAGTTACATCAGGCAGTCATTGCCGCAGCTACTGTGTTGTGTAGCCAGTGGTGAGTTACATCAGGCAGTCATTGCCACATTTGTTGTGCTGTGTGGCCAGTGCTGAGTTACATCAGGCAGTCATTGCCACAGCTGCTGTGTTGTGTGGCCAGTGGTGAGTTACATCGGGCAGTCATTGCCACATCTACTGTGTTGTGTAGTCAGTGATGAGTTACATCGGGCAGTCATTGCCACAGCTGCTGTGTTGTGTAGCCAGTGATGAGTTACATCAGGCAGTCATTGCCACAGCTGCTGTGTTGTGTAGCCAGTGATGGGTTACATCAGGCAGTCATTGCCACAGCTGCTGTGCTGTGTGGCCAGTGATGAGTTACATCAGGCAGTCACTGCCACAGCTGCTGTGTTGTGTGGCCAGTGCTGAGTTACATCAGGCAGTCATTGCCACAGCTGCTGTGTTGTGTAGTCAGTGGTGATTTACATCAGGCAGTCATTGCCACATCTACTGTGTTGTGTAGTCAGTGATGAGTTACATCGGGCAGTCATTGCCACAGCTGCTGTGTTGTGTAGCCAGTGATGGGTTACATCAGGCAGTCATTGCCACAGCTGCTGTGTTGTGTGGCCAGTGCTGAGTTACACCAGGCAGTCATTGCCACAGCTGCTGTGTTGTGTGGCCAGTGATGAGTTACATCAGGTGGTCATTGCCACAGCTGCTGTGTTGTGTGGCCAGTGCTGAGTTACATCAGGCAGTCATTGCCAAAGCTGCTGAGTTGTGTGGCCAGTGATGAGTTACATCAGTCATTGCCACAGCTGCTGTGTTGTGTGGCCAGTGATGAGTTACATCAGAAAGTCATTGCCACAGTTGCTGTGTTGTGTGGCCAGTGATGAGTTACATCAGGCAGTCATTGCCACAGCTGCTGTGTTGCGTAGCCAGTGATGAGTTACATCAGGCAGTCATTGCCACATCTGCTGTGCTGTGTGGCCAGTGATGAGTTACATCAGGCAGTCATTGCCACAGCTGCTGTGTTGTGTGGCCAGTGATGAGTTACATCAGGCAGTCATTGCCGCAGCTGCTTTGTTGTGTAGTCAGTGATGAGTTACATCAGACAGTCATTGCCACATCTGCTGTGTTGTGTAGCAAGTGATGAGTTACATCAGGCAGTCATTGCCACATCTGCTGTGTTGTGTGGCCAGTGCTGAGTTACATCAGGCAGTCATTGCCACATCTGCTGTGTTGCGTAGCCAGTGATGAGTTACATCAGGCAGTCATTGCCACATCTGCTGTGCTGTGTGGCCAGTGATGAGTTACATCAGGCAGTCATTGCCGCAGCTGCTTTGTTGTGTAGTCAGTGATGAGTTACATCAGACAGTCATTGCCACATCTGCTGTGTTGTGTAGCAAGTGATGAGTTACATCAGGCAGTCATTGCCACATCTGCTGTGTTGTGTGGCCAGTGCTGAGTTACATCAGGCAGTCATTGCCACATCTGCTGTGTTGTGTAGGAAGGGATGAGTTCCATCAGCCAGTCATTGCCACAGCTGCTGAGTTGTGTGGCCAGTGATGAGTTGCATCAGGCAGTCATTGCCACAGCTGCTGTGTTGTGTAGCAGTGATGAGTTACATCAGGCAGTCATTGCCACATCTACTGTGTTGTGTAGTCAGTGATGAGTTACATCAGGCAGTCATTGCCGCAGCTACTGTGTTGTGTAGCCAGTGATGAGTTACATCAGGCAGTCATTGCCACATTTGTTGTGCTGTGTGGCCAGTGCTGAGTTACATCAGGCAGTCATTGCCACAGCTGCTGTGTTGTGTAGCCAGTGATGAGTTACATCAGGCAGTCATTGCCACAGCTGCTGAGTTGTGTGGCCAGTGATGAGTTACATCAGGCAGTCATTGCCACAGCTGCTGAGTTGTGTGGCCAGTGATGAGTTGCATCAGGCAGTCATTGCCACAGCTGCTGTGTTGTGTAGCCAGTGATGAGTTACATCAGGCAGTCATTGCCGCAGCTACTGTGTTGTGTAGCCAGTGGTGAGTTACATCAGGCAGTCATTGCCACATTTGTTGTGCTGTGTGGCCAGTGCTGAGTTACATCAGGCAGTCATTGCCACAGCTGCTGTGTTGTGTGGCCAGTGGTGAGTTACATCGGGCAGTCATTGCCACATCTACTGTGTTGTGTAGTCAGTGATGAGTTACATCGGGCAGTCATTGCCACAGCTGCTGTGTTGTGTAGCCAGTGATGAGTTACATCAGGCAGTCATTGCCACAGCTGCTGTGTTGTGTAGCCAGTGATGGGTTACATCAGGCAGTCATTGCCACAGCTGCTGTGCTGTGTGGCCAGTGATGAGTTACATCAGGCAGTCACTGCCACAGCTGCTGTGTTGTGTGGCCAGTGCTGAGTTACATCAGGCAGTCATTGCCACAGCTGCTGTGTTGTGTAGTCAGTGGTGATTTACATCAGGCAGTCATTGCCACATCTACTGTGTTGTGTAGTCAGTGATGAGTTACATCGGGCAGTCATTGCCACAGCTGCTGTGTTGTGTAGCCAGTGATGGGTTACATCAGGCAGTCATTGCCACAGCTGCTGTGTTGTGTGGCCAGTGCTGAGTTACACCAGGCAGTCATTGCCACAGCTGCTGTGTTGTGTGGCCAGTGATGAGTTACATCAGGTGGTCATTGCCACAGCTGCTGTGTTGTGTGGCCAGTGCTGAGTTACATCAGGCAGTCATTGCCAAAGCTGCTGAGTTGTGTGGCCAGTGATGAGTTACATCAGTCATTGCCACAGCTGCTGTGTTGTGTGGCCAGTGATGAGTTACATCAGAAAGTCATTGCCACAGTTGCTGTGTTGTGTGGCCAGTGATGAGTTACATCAGGCAGTCATTGCCACAGCTGCTGTGTTGCGTAGCCAGTGATGAGTTACATCAGGCAGTCATTGCCACATCTGCTGTGCTGTGTGGCCAGTGATGAGTTACATCAGGCAGTCATTGCCACAGCTGCTGTGTTGTGTGGCCAGTGATGAGTTACATCAGGCAGTCATTGCCGCAGCTGCTTTGTTGTGTAGTCAGTGATGAGTTACATCAGACAGTCATTGCCACATCTGCTGTGTTGTGTAGCAAGTGATGAGTTACATCAGGCAGTCATTGCCACATCTGCTGTGTTGTGTGGCCAGTGCTGAGTTACATCAGGCAGTCATTGCCACATCTGCTGTGTTGTGTAGGAAGGGATGAGTTACATCAGGCAGTCATTGCCACATCTGCTGTATTGTGTGGCCAGTGGTGAGTTACATCAGGCAGTCATTGCCACATCTGCTGTGTTGTGTGGCCAGTGATGAGTTACATCAGGCAGTCATTGCCACAGCTGCTGTGTTGTGTAGCCAGTGATGAGTTACATCAGGCAGTCATTGCCGCAGCTGCTTTGTTGTGTAGTCAGTGATGAGTTACATCAGACAGTCATTGCCACATCTGCTGTGTTGTGTAGCCAGTGCTGAGTTACATCAGGCAGTCATTGCCAAAGCTGCTGAGTTGTGTAGTCAGTGATGAGTTACATCATGCAGTCATTGCCACATCTGCTGAGTTGTGTAGTCAGTGATGAGTTACATCAGGCAGCCATTGCCACATCGGCTGTGTTGTGAGGCCAGTGATGAGTTACATCAGGCAGTCATTGCCATAGCTGCTGTGTTGTGTAGGCAGTGATGAGTTACATCAGGCAGTTATTGCCACAGCTGCTGTGTTGTGTAGTCAGTGATGAGTTACCTCAGGCAGTCATTATCACAGCTGCTGTGTTGTGTAGGCAGTGATGAGTTACATCAGGCAGTCATTGCCACAGCTGCTGTGTTGTGTGGCCAGTGATGAGTTACAAAAGGCAGTCATTGCCACAGCTGCTGTGTTGTGTGGCCAGTGATGAGTTACATCAGGCAGTCATTGCCGCAGCTGCTGTGTTGTGTAGCCAGTGATGAGTTACATCAGGCAGTCATTGCCACAGCTGCTGTGTTGTGTAGCCAGTGATGAGTTACATCAGGCAGTCATTGCCACAGCTGCTGTGTTGTGTGGCCAGTGATGAGTTACATCGGGCAGTCATTGCCACATCTGCTGTGTTGTGTGGCCAGTGATGAGGTACATCAGTCATTGCCACAGCTGCTGTGTTGTGTGGCCAGTGATGATTTACATCAGGCAGTCATTGCCACAGCTGCTGTGTTGTGTGGCCAGTGATGAGTTACATCAGGCAGTCATTGCCACATCTGCTGTGTTGTGTGGCCAGTGCTGAGTTACATCAGGCAGTCATTGCCACAGCTGCTGTGTTGTGTAGCCAGTGATGAGTTACATCAGGCAGTCATTGCCACATCTGCTGTGTTGTGTGGCCAGTGCTGAGTTACATCAGGCAGTCATTGCCACAGCTGCTGAGTTGTGTAGTCAGTGATGAGTTACATCAGGCAGTCATTGCCGCAGCTACTGTGTTGTGTAGCCAGTGATTAGTTACATCAGGCAGTCATTGCCACAGCTGCTGTGTTGTGTAGCCAGTGATGAGTTACATCAGGCAGTCATTGCCACAGCTGCTGTGTTGTGTGGCCAGTGCTGAGTTACATCAGGCAGTCATTGCCACAGCTGCTGTGTTGTGTAGCCAGT
This sequence comes from Hyperolius riggenbachi, assembly GCF_040937935.1. Lineage (NCBI taxonomy): Eukaryota > Metazoa > Chordata > Amphibia > Anura > Hyperoliidae > Hyperolius > Hyperolius riggenbachi. Next base: position 450,368,779 of record NC_090650.1, on the reverse strand, counting down.
GATGAGTTACATCAGGCAGTCATTGCCACATCTGCTGTGTTGTGTTGCCAGTGCTGAGTTACATCAGGCAGTCATTGCCGCAGCTACTGTGTTGTGTAGCCAGTGATGAGTTACATCAGGCAGTCATTGCCACATCTGCTGTGTTGTGTGGCCAGTGATGAGTTACATCGGGCAGTCATTGCCACATCTGCTGTGCTGTGTGGCCGGTGATGAGTTACATCGGGCAGTCATTGCCGCAGCTGCTGTGTTGTGTGGCCAGTGCTGAGTTACATCAGGCGGTCATTGCCACATCTGCTGTGTTGTGTAGGCAGGGATGAGTTACATCAGACAGTCATTGCCACAGCTGCTGTGTTGTGTAGCCAGTGATGAGTTACATCAGGCAGTCATTGCCACAGCTGCTGAGTTGTGTAGCCAGTGATGAGTTACATCAGGCAGTCATTGCCACATCTGCTGTGCTGTGTGGCCGGTGATGGGTTACATCAGGCAGTCATTGCCATAGCTGCTGTGTTGTGTAGCCAGTGATGAGTTACATCAGGCAGTCATTGCCACATCTGCTGAGCTGTGTGGTCGGTGATGAGTTACATCGGGCAGTCATTGCCGCAGCTGCTGTGTTGTGTGGCCAGTGATGAGCTACATCAGGCAGTCATTGCCACAGCTGCTGTGTTGTGTGGCCAGTGATGAGTTACATCAGGCAGTCATTGCCGCAGCTGCTGTGTTGTGTGGCCAGTGATGAGTTACATCAGGCAGTCATTGCCACAGCTGCTGTGTTGTGAGGCCAGTGATGAGTTACATCAGGCAGTCATTGCCACAGCTGCTGTGTTGTGTAGTCAGTGGTGAGTTACATCAGGCAGTCATTGCCACATCTGCTGTGTTGTGAGGCCAGTGATGAGTTACATCAGGCAGTCATTGCCACAGCTGCTGTGTTGTGTAGCCAGTGATGGGTTACATCAGGCAGTCATTGCCACAGCTGCTGTGTTGTGTGGCCAGCAGGGCTGTGGAGTCGGTCCAAAAATCCACCGACTCCGACTCCTCAGCTTAGGATTCCACCGACTCCGACTCCACGACTCCGACTCCTCTAATTTGCATATTACAATTTTGTTGATTAAAAGTATGTAACATGAAATTCGTCTCTTAACTGCCAACGCCTAGGAATTTTACAAGACAACTGAAGTGAGAAGGATATGTAGACTACTATATTTATTCCCTTTAGACTAAAACTAGTCCTTGGTAAGAGTACTTGTAAAAGGTACAAACCGGAACAAAGAACATCTATCAGGCCATAGGCAATGTAAGTGTGGGAACATGTAAGAATGATGTGCAGGTACTCTGCAGGGGAATGAGGAGATTGTAAACAGACAACACCTCTGTGTTCAATGTGCACAGCATTCTCAGTGGATTCCCTGCAGCTCTGTGGGGAGTGCATATGTAGAGTATAGTACTACTGTGTAACAAAGTAAACCTGAGACAGATGAAATTAAAGTTTTATACATACCTGGGGCTTCCTCCAGCCGCCTTCAGGATAATCAGTCCCTCGTTGTCCTCCTCCACCACCTGGATCTTCTGCTATGAGTCCAGGTACTTGAGCCAGTCAGGCGTAGTGCGCATGCACACACTCCGCCGCCAGGAGCATACTACACCTGTGCAGCACTATTGCGCAGGTGCAGAATGCTCCTGGCTGTGGGAGCGGCATGCGGCCGGACAGCGCTGACTGGCTGAATTACCAGGACTCATAGCAGAAGATCCGGGTGGTGGAGGACAGCGAGGGACTGATTAGCCTGAAGGGGGCTGGAGGAAGCTCCAGGTATGTATAAAACTTTACTTTTCATCCGTCTCAGTTACCCGTTAATTTGTAGTCACCAAACCAAATTTTAATAACATATCAAATTATTTGATTTCATCAGCAAAGGGAGTGCATACATTTGCATAAATCAGCATCAATGCAGAATTATTTCCATCTCGTTGACCATCTCTATTAGTGACACAGCTACACATCAGGCTTTATTCTTACAGCATAGATGTTATTTAGTATATATAAGAGATTCCTGTGTACACATCATATATACAGTCACAATCAGATATGTATATCTGACCTTAAAAATACGGGGACTGCTTTATTGAAGCAGCACAAGTAACTCATTTTGATTGGTTTATTTCATTTTTGTGGACTAAGCACAGCTATTACTGTATATATACTGTATATATACATTATTTTTAATGACTATTATCTGAGAAATAGAACATTTTATCATATTTTCTATTTTAATTACAGTTACAAATTCATTAGGAGTCGGAGTCGGTGCATTTTTTCCCGACTCCGACTCCGACTCCAGGCACCCAAAATTGCCCGACTCCACGACTCCGACTCCACGACTCCGACTCCGACTCCACAGCCCTGGTGGCCAGTGCTGAGTTACACCAGGCAGTCATTGCCACATCTGCTGAGTTGTGTAGCCAGTGATGAGTTGCATCAGGCAGTCATTGCCACAGCTGCTGTGTTGTGTAGCCAGTGATGAGTTACATCAGGCAGTCATTGCCACATCTACTGTGTTGTGTAGTCAGTGATGAGTTACATCAGGCAGTCTTTGCCGCAGCTACTGTGTTGTGTAGCCAGTGATGAGTTACATCAGGCAGTCATTGCCACATTTGTTGTGCTGTGTGGCCAGTGCTGAGTTACATCAGGCAGTCATTGCCACAGCTGCTGTGTTGTGTAGCCAGTGATGGGTTACATCAGGCAGTCATTGCCACAGCTGCTGAGTTGTGTGGCCAGTGATGAGTTCCATCAGGCAGTCATTGCCACAGCTGCTGAGTTGTGTGGCCAGTGATGAGTTGCATCAGGCAGTCATTGCCACAGCTGCTGTGTTGTGTAGCCAGTGATGAGTTACATCAGGCAGTCATTGCCACATCTACTGTGTTGTGTAGTCAGTGATGAGTTACATCAGGCAGTCATTGCCGCAGCTACTGTGTTGTGTAGCCAGTGATGAGTTACATCAGGCAGTCATTGCCACATTTGTTGTGCTGTGTGGCCAGTGCTGAGTTACATCAGGCAGTCATTGCCACAGCTGCTGTGTTGTGTAGCCAGTGATGAGTTACATCAGGCAGTCATTGCCACAGCTGCTGAGTTGTGTGGCCAGTGATGAGTTACATCAGGCAGTCATTGCCACAGCTGCTGAGTTGTGTGGCCAGTGATGAGTTTCATCAGGCAGTCATTGCCACAGCTGCTGTGTTGTGTAGCCAGTGATGAGTTACATCAGGCAGTCATTGCCACATCTACTGTGTTGTGTAGTCAGTGATGAGTTACATCAGGCAGTCATTGCCGCAGCTACTGTGTTGTGTAGCCAGTGATGAGTTACATCAGGCAGTCATTGCCACATTTGTTGTGCTGTGTGGCCAGTGCTGAGTTACATCAGGCAGTCATTGCCACAGCTGCTGTGTTGTGTGGCCAGTGGTGAGTTACATCGGGCAGTCATTGCCACATCTACTGTGTTGTGTAGTCAGTGATGAGTTACATCGGGCAGTCATTGCCGCAGCTGCTGTGTTGTGTAGCCAGTGATGAGTTACATCAGGCAGTCATTGCCACAGCTGCTGTGTTGTGTAGCCAGTGATGGGTTACATCAGGCAGTCATTGCCACAGCTGCTGTGCTGTGTGGCCAGTGATGAGTTACATCAGGCAGTCACTGCCACAGCTGCTCTGTTGTGTGGCCAGTGCTGAGTTACATCAGGCAGTCATTGCCACAGCTGCTGTGTTGTGTAGTCAGTGGTGAGTTACATCAGGCAGTCATTGCCACATCTACTGTGTTGTGTAGTCAGTGATGAGTTACATTGGGCAGTCATTGCCACAGCTGCTGTGTTGTGTAGTCAGTGGTGAGTTACATCAGGCAGTCATTGCCACATCTACTGTGTTGTGTAGTCAGTGATGAGTTACATCAGGCAGCCATTGCCACAGCTGCTGTGTTGTGTGGCCAGTGATTAGTTACATCAGACAGTCATTGCCACATCTGCTGTGTTGTGAGGCCAGTGATGAGTTACATCAGGCAGTCATTGCCACAGCTGCTGTGTTGTGTAGCCAGTGATGGGTTACATCAGGCAGTCATTGCCACAGCTGCTGTGTTGTGTGGCCAGTGCTGAGTTACATCGGGCAGTCATTGCCACATCTGCTGAGTTGTGTAGCCAGTGCTGAGTTACATCAGGCAGTCATTTCCACAGCTGTTGTGTTGTGTGGCCAGTGATGAGTTACATCAGGTGGTCATTGCCACAGCTGCTGTGTTGTGAAGCCAGTGATGAGTTACATCAGAAAGTCATTGCCACATCTGCTGTGTTGTGTAGCCAATGATGAGTTACATCAGGCAGTCATTGCCAAAGCTGCTGAGTTGTGTGGCCAGTGATGAGTTACATCAGTCATTGCCACAGCTGCTGTGTTGTGTGGCCAGTGATAAGTTACATCAGAAAGTCATTGCCACAGCTGCTGTGTTGTGTGGCCAGTGATGAGTTACATCAGGCAGTCATTGCCACATCTGCTGTGTTGTGTAGTCAGTGATGAGTTACATCAGGCAGTCATTGCCACAGCTGCTGTGTTGTGTAGCCAGTGATGAGTTACATCAGGCAGTCATTGCCACATCTGCTGTGCTGTGTGGCCAGTGATGAGTTACATCAGGAAATCATTGCCACAGCTGCTGTGTTGTGTAGTCAGTGATGAGTTACATCAGGCAGTCATTGCCACATCTGCTGTGTTGTGTGGCCAGTGATGAGTTACATCAGGCAGTCATTGCCACAGCTGCTGTGTTGTGTAGCCAGTGATGAGTTACATCAGGCAGTCATTGCCGCAGCTGCTTTGTTGTGTAGTCAGTGATGAGTTACATCAGACAGTCATTGCCACATCTGCTGTGTTGTGTAGCAAGTGATGAGTTACATCAGGCAGTCATTGCCACATCTGCTGTGCTGTGTGGCCAGTGCTGAGTTACATCAGGCAGTCATTGCCACATCTGCTGTGTTGTGTAGGCAGGGATGAGTTACATCAGGCAGTCATTGCCACAGCTGCTGTATTGTGTGGCCAGTGGTGAGTTACATCAGGCAGTCATTGCCACATCTGCTGTGTTGTGTGGCCAGTGATGAGTTACATCAGGCAGTCATTGCCGCAGCTGCTTTGTTGTGTAGTCAGTGATGAGTTACATCAGACAGTCATTGCCACATCTGCTGTGTTGTGTAGCCAGTGCTGAGTTACATCAGACAGTCATTGCCACATCTGCTGTGTTGTGTAGCCAGTGCTGAGTTACATCAGGCAGTCACTGCCAAAGCTGCTGAGTTGTGTAGTCAGTGATCAGTTACATCAGGCAGTCATTGCCACATCTGCTGAGTTGTGTGGCCAGTGATGAGTTACATCAGGCAGTCATTGCCACATCTGCTGAGTTGTGTAGTCAGTGATGAGTTACATCAGGCAGTCATTGCCACATCTGCTGTGTTGTGAGGCCAGTGATGAGTTACATCAGGCAGTCATTGCCATAGCTGCTGTGTTGTGTAGGCAGTGATGAGTTACATCAGGCAGTCATTGCCACAGCTGCTGTGTTGTGTAGTCAGTGATGAGTTACCTCAGGCAGTCATTATCACAGCTGCTGTGTTGTGTAGGCAGTGATGAGTTACATCAGGCAGTCATTGCCACAGCTGCTGTGTTGTGTGGCCAGTGATGAGTTACATTAGGCAGTCATTGCCACAGCTGCTGTGTTGTGTGGCCAGTGATGAGTTACATAAGGCAGTCATTGCCACAGCTGCTGTGTTGTGTGGCCAGTGATGAGTTACATCAGGCAGTCATTGCCGCAGCTGCTGTGTTGTGTGGCCAGTGATGAGTTACATCAGGCAGTCACAGCCACATCTGCTGTGTTGTGTGGCCAGTAATGAGTTACATCAGTCATTGCCACATCTGCTGAGTTGTGTGGCCAGTGATGAGGTACATCAGTCATTGCCACATCTGCTGTGTTGTGTAGCCAGTGATGAGTTACATCAGGCAGTCATTGCCACAGCTGCTGTGTTGTGTGGCCAGTGCTGAGTCACATCAGGCAGTCATTGCCACATCTGCTGTGTTGTGTGGCCAGTGCTGAGTTACATCAGGCAGTCATTGCCACAGCTGCTGTGTTGTGTAGCCAGTGATGAGTTACATCAGGCAGTCATTGCCACATCTGCTGTGTTGTGTGGCCAGTGCTGAGTTACATCAGGCAGTGATTGCCACAGCTGCTGAGTTGTGTAGTCAGTGATGAGTTACATCAGGCAGTCATTGCCGCAGCTACTGTGTTGTGTAGCCAGTGATGAGTTACATCAGGCAGCCATTGCCACAGCTGCTGAGTTGTGTAGTCAGTGATGAGTTACATCGGGCAGTCATTGCCACAGCTGCTGAGTTGTGTGGCCAGTGATGAGTTACATCAGGCAGTCATTGCCACAGCTGCTGTGTTGTGTGGCCAGTGATGAGTTACATCAGGCAGTCATTGCCACAGCTGCTGTGTTGTGTGGCCAGTGCTGAGTTACATCAGGCAGTCATTGCCACAGCTGCTGTGTTGTGTGGCCAGTGCTGAGTTACATCAGGCAGTCATTGCCACAGCTGCTGTGTTGTGTGGCCAGTGCTGAGTTACATCAGACAGTCATTGCCACAGCTGCTGCGTTGTGTGGCCAGTGATGAGTTACATCAGGCAGTCATTGCCACAGCTGCTGTGTTGTGTGGCCAGTGATGAGTTACATCAGGCAGTCATTGCCACAGCTGCTGTGTTGTGTGGCCAGTGATGAGTTACATCAGACAGTCATTGCCACATCTGCTGTGTTGTGTGGCCAGTGATGAGTTACATCGGGCAGTCATTGCCACATCTGCTGTGCTGTGTGGCCGGTGATGAGTTACATCGGGCAGTCATTGCCGCAGCTGCTGTGTTGTGTGGCCAGTGCTGAGTTACATCAGGCGGTCATTGCCACATCTGCTGTGTTGTGTAGGCAGGGATGAGTTACATCAGACAGTCATTGCCACAGCTGCTGTGTTGTGTAGCCAGTGCTGAGTTACATAGAACAGGTTCATTAATGGCGGCTTTTTCTGTAATTCTGTCTCCACAGCTGCACAGAGTCAGCAGAGCCTATCGGCAATAAAACCTCTAGTATGTGCTAAGCCCGGGAATGGACACAATACTCCTAGACCTATCTCATTGGAAGCAGAGCCCTCCTCAGCACTCGATGACCAGTCTACGAAAGGTAAGAGGGGTCCTCCTGTCTGCTGGGGGCAGAGAACATTTTCAGATTATCCCCCTGCATCGTGAAACTCTCACTGAAACTTTCTACCAGACAGCAATACAAGTGACATAATAGGGGCAGGCGGCTCGCAGAGTCACTAATCCTGCCTCTGGCATATCTCATGATGGGGGTGGCCAAAACGTCTCTGTCTGTGCTCTGTATTTGCTTTTGTGTGCCACTGCATTTCCTGCCCTGCCTGATCTGTACCCCGTCCCCTGTCCTGGCTGATCTGTACCCCGTCCCCTGCCCTGGATGATCTGTACCCCGTCCCCTGTCCTGGCTGATCTGTACCCAGTCCCCTGCCCTGGCTGATCTGTACCCGGTCCCCTGTCCTGGCTGATCTGTACCCCGTCCCCTGCCCTGGCTGATCTGTACCCCGTCCCCTGCCCTGCCTGATCTGTACCCGTCCCCTGCCCTGGCTGATCTGTACCCGTCCCCTGCCCTGGCTGATCTGTACCCCGTCCCCTGCCCTGGCTGATCTGTACCCCGTCCCCTGCCCTGGCTGATCTGTACCCAGTCCCCTGCCCTGGCTGATCTGTACCCCGTCCCCTGCCCTGGCTGACCTGTACCCCGTCCCCGGCCCTGGCTGATCTGTACCCCGTCCCCTGCCCTGGCTGATCTGTACCCCGTCCCCTGCCCTGCCTGATCTGTACCCGTCCCCTGCCCTGGCTGATCTGTACCCGTCCCCTGCCCTGGCTGATCTGTACCCAGTCCCCTGCCCTGGCTGATCTGTACCCCGTCCCCTGCCCTGGCTGATTTGTACTCCGACCCCTGCCCTGGCTGATCTGTACCCGTCCCCTGCCCTGGATGATCTGTACCCCGTCCCCTGCCCTGGTTGATCTGTACTCCGACCCCTGCCCTGGCTGATCTGTACTCCGACCCCTGCCCTGGCTGATCTGTACCCGTCCCCTGCCCTGGATGATCTGTACCCCGTCCCCTGCCCTGGATGATCTGTACCCCGTCCCCTGCCCTGGCTGATCTGTACCCCGTTCCCTGCCCTGGCTGATCTGTACCCCGTCCCCTGCCCTGGCTGATCTGTACCCCGTCCCCTGCCCTGGCTGATCTGTACCCCGTCCCCTGCCCTGGCTGATCTGTACCCCGTCCCCTGCCCTGGCTGATCTGTACCCCGTCCCCTGCCCTGGCTGATCTGTACCCCGTCCCCTGCCCTGGCTGATCTGTACCCCTGCCCTGGCTGATCTGTACCCCGTCCCCTGCCCTGGCTGATCTGTACCCCGTCCCCTGCCTTGGCTGATCTGTACCCCGTCCCCTGCCCTAGCTGAGCAGTACCCCGTCCCCTGCCCTGGCTGACCTGTACCCCGTCCCCTGCCCTGGCTAATCTGTATCCCGTCCCCTGCCCTGGCTGATCTGTATCCCGTCCCCTGCCCTGGCTGATCTGTACCCCGTCCCCTGCCCTGGCTGACCTGTACCCCGTCCCCTGCCCTGGCTGATCTGTACCCCGTCCCCTGCCCTGGCTGATCTGTACCCCATCCCGTTCCCGGGCTGTCTGTACCCCGTCCCCTGCCCTGGCTGACCTGTACCCCGTCCCCTGCCCTGGCTGATCTGTACCCCATATTCTGCCCTGGCTGACCTGTACCCCGTCCCCTGCCCTGGCTGATCTGTTCCCCTGCCCTGGCTGACCTGTACCCCGTCCCCTGCCCTGGCTGACCTGTACCCCGTCCCCTGCCTTGGCTGATCTGTACCGCGTCCCCTGCCTTGGCTGATCTGTACCCCGTCCCCTGCCCTGGCCGATCTGTACCCCGTCCCCTGCCCTGGCTGACCTGTATCCCGTCCCCTGCCCTGCCTGATCTGTACCCCGTCCCCTGCCCTGCCTGATCTGTACCCCGTCCCCTGCCCTGGCTGATCTGTACCCCGTCCCCTGCCCTGGCTGATCTGTACCCCGTCCCCTGCCCTGGCTGATCTGTACCCCGTCCCCTGCCCTGGCTGACCTGTACCCCGTCCCCTGCCCTGGCTGATCTGTACCCCGTCCCCTGCCCTGGCTGATCTGTACCCCTGCCCTGGCTGATCTGTACCCCGTCCCCTGCCCTGGCTGATCTGTACCCCGTCCCCTGCCCTGGCTGACCTGTACCCCGTCCCCTGCCCTGGCTGACCTGTACTCCCACCCCTGCCCTGGCTGACCTGTACCCCGGGTCCTGCCCTGGCTGACCTGTACCCCGGGTCCTGCCCTGGCTGACCTGTACCCCGGGTCCTGCCCTGGCTGACCTGTACCCCGGGTCCTGCCCTGGCTGACCTGTACCCCGGGTCCTGCCCTGGCTGACCTGTACCCCGGGTCCTGCCCCGGGTCCTGCCCTGGCTGACCTGTACCCCGGGTCCTGCCCTGGCTGACCTGTACCCCGGGTCCTGCCCTGGCTGACCTGTACCCCGGGTCCTGCCCTGGCTGACCTGTACCCCGGGTCCTGCCCTGGCTGACCTGTACCCCGGGTCCTGCCCTGGCTGACCTGTACCCCGGGTCCTGCCCTGGCTGACCTGTACCCCGGGTCCTGCCCTGGCAGACCTGTACCCCGGGTCCTGCCCTGGCTGACCTGTACCCCTGGTCCTGCCCTGGCTGACCTGTACCCCGGGTCCTGCCCTGGCTGACCTGTGACCCGTCCCCTGCCCTGGCTGACCTGTACCCCGTCCCCTGCCCTGGCTGACCTGTACCCCGTCCCCTGCCCTGGCTGACCTGTACCCCGGGTCCTGCGCTGGCTGACCTGTACCCCGGGTCCTGCCCTGGCTGATCTGTACCCCGTCCCCTGCCCTGGCTGACCTTTACCCCGTCCCCTGCCTTGGCTTATCTGTATCCCATCCCCTGCCCTGGCTGATCTGTACCCCGTCCCCTGCCCTGGCTGACCTGTACCCCATCCCCTGCCCTGGCTGATCTGTACCCCGTCCCCTGCCCTGGCTGACCTGTACCCCGTCCCCTGCCCTGGCTGACCTGTACTCCGACCCCTGCCCTGGCTGACCTGTATCCCGTTCCCTGCCCTGGCTGACCTGTACCCCGTCCCCTGCCTGATCTGTACCCCGTCCCCTGCCCTGGCTGATCTGTACCCCGTCCCCTGCCCTGGCTGATCTGTACCCCGTCCCCTGCCCTGGCTGATCTGTACCCCGTCCCCTGCCCTGGCTGATCTGTACCCCGTCCCCTGCCCTGGCTGATCTGTACCCCGTCCCCTGCCCTGGCTGATCTGTACCCCGTCCCCTGCCCTGGCTGATCTGTACCCCGTCCCCTGCCCTGCCTGATCTGTACCCCGTCCCCTGCCCTGGCTGATCTGTTCCCCTGCCCTGGCTGACCTGTACCCCGTCCCCTGCCCTGGCTGACCTGTACCCCGGGTCCTGCCCTGCCTGATCTGTACACCGTCCCCTGCCCTGGCTGATCTGTACCCCGTCCCCTGCCCTGGCTGATCTGTACCCCGTCCCCTGCCCTGGCTGATCTGTACCCCGTCCCCTGCCCTGCCTGATCTGTACCCCGTCCCCTGCCCTGGCTGATCTGTACCCCGGGTCCTGCCCTGGCTGATCTGTACCCCGGGTCCTGCCCTGGCTGACCTGTACCCCGTCCCCTGCCCTGGCTGATCTGTACCCCGTCCCCTGCCCTGGCTGACCTGTACCCCGTCCCCTGCCCTGGCTGACCTGTACCCCGTCCCCTGCCCTGGCTGACCTGTACCCCGTCCCCTGCCCTGGCTGACCTGTACCCCGTCCCCTGCCCTGGCTGACCTGTACCCCGTCCCCTGCCCTGGCTGATCTGTACCCCGTCCCCTGCCCTGCCTGATCTGTACCCCGTACCCTGCCCTGGCTGACCTGTACCCCGGGTCCTGCCCTGGCTGATCTGTACCCCGGGTCCTGCCCTGGCTGATCTGTACCCCGTCCCCTGCCTTGGCTGATCTGTACCCCGTCCCCATGCCCTGGCTGACCTGTACCCCGTCCCCTGCCCTGGCTGATCTGTATCCCGTCCCCTGCCCTGGCTGACCTGTATCCCGTCCCCTGCCCTGGCTGACCTGTACCCCGTCCCCTGCCCTGGCTGACCTGTACCCCGTCCCCTGCCCTGGCTGACCTGTACCCCGTCCCCTGCCCTGGCTGACCTGTACCCCGTCCCCTGCCCTGGCTGACCTGTACCCCCTGCCCTGGCTGATCTGTACCCCATCCCCTGCCCTGGCTGACCTGTACCCCCTGCCCTGGCTGATCTGTACCCCGTCCCCTGCCCTGGCTGATCTGTACCCCGGGTCCTGCCCTGGCTGATCTGTACCCCGGGTCCTGCCCTGGCTGACCTGTACCCCGTCCCCTGCCCTGGCTGATCTGTACCCCGTCCCCTGCCCTGGCTGACCTGTACCCCGTCCCCTGCCCTGGCTGATCTGTACCCCTGCCCTGGCTGATCTGTACCCCGTCCCCTGCCCTGGCTGATCTGTACCCCGTCCCCTGCCTTGGCTGATCTGTACCCCGTCCCCTGCCCTAGCTGAGCAGTACCCCGTCCCCTGCCCTGGCTGACCTGTACCCCGTCCCCTGCCCTGGCTAATCTGTATCCCGTCCCCTGCCCTGGCTGATCTGTATCCCGTCCCCTGCCCTGGCTGATCTGTACCCCGTCCCCTGCCCTGGCTGACCTGTACCCCGTCCCCTGCCCTGGCTGATCTGTACCCCGTCCCCTGCCCTGGCTGATCTGTACCCCTGCCCTGGCTGATCTGTACCCCGTCCCCTGCCCTGGCTGATCTGTATCCCGTCCCCTGCCCTGGCTGATCTGTACCTCGTCCCCTGTCCTGGCTGATCTGTACCCCGTCCCCTGCCCTGGCTGATCTGTACCCAGTCCCCTGCCCTGGCTGATCTGTACCCCGTCCCCTGCCTGATCTGTACCCTGTCCCCTGCCCTGGCTGATCTGTACCCCGTCCCCTGCCCTGGCTGATCTGTACCCTGTCCCCTGCCCTGGCTGATCTGTACCCCGTCCCCTGCCCTGGCTGACCTGTACCCCGTCCCCTGCCCTGCCTGATCTGTACCCCGTCCCCTGTCCTGGCTGATCTGTACCCCGTCCCCTGCCCTAGCTGACCTGTACCCCGTCCCCTGCCCTGGCTGATCTGTACCCGTCCCCTGCCCTGGCTGATCTGTACCCCGTCCCCTGCCCTGGCTGATCTGTACCCCGTCCCCTGCCCTGGCTGATCTGTACCCCGTCCCCTGCCCTGGCTGATCTGTACCCCGTCCCCTGCCCTGGCTGATCTGTACCCCGTCCCCTGCCCTGGCTGACCTGTACCCCGTCCCCTGCCCTGGCTGACCTGTACCCCGTCCCCTGCCCTGGCTGACCTGTACCCCGTCCCCTGCCCTGACTGATCTGTACCCCGTCCCCTGCCCTGGCTGATCTGTACCCGTCCCCTGCCCTGGCTGACCTGTACCCCGTCCCCTGCCCTGGCTGCCCTGTACCCCGTCCCCTGCCCTGGCTGATCTGTACCCCATCCCGTTCCCGGGCTGTCTGTACCCCGTCCCCTGCCCTGGCTGACCTGTACCCCGTCCCCTGCCCTGGCTGATCTGTACCCCATATTCTGCCCTGGCTGACCTGTACCCCGTCCCCTGCCCTGGCTGATCTGTTCCCCTGCCCTGGCTGACCTGTACCCCGTCCCCTGCCCTGGCTGACCTGTACCCCGTCCCCTGCCTTGGCTGATCTGTACCGCGTCCCCTGCCCTGGCTGATCTGTACCCCGTTCCCTGCCCTGGCTGATCTGTACCCCGTCCCCTGCCCTGGCTGATCTGTACCCCGTCCCCTGCCCTGGCTGATCTGTACCCCGTCCCCTGCCCTGGCTGATCTGTATCCCGTCCCCTGCCCTGGCTGATCTGTACCCCGTCCCCTGCCCTGGCTGATCTGTACCCCTGCCCTGGCTGATCTGTACCCCTGCCCTGGCTGATCTGTACCCCTGCCCTGGCTGATCTGTACCCCTGCCCTGGCTGATCTGTACCCAGTCCCCTGCCCTGGCTGATCTGTACCCCGTCCCCTGCCTGATCTGTACCCTGTCCCCTGCCCTGGCTGATCTGTATCCCGTCCCCTGCCCTGGCTGATCTGTACCCTGTCCCCTGCCCTGGCTGATCTGTACCCCGTCCCCTGCCCTGGCTGACCTGTACCCCGTCCCCTGCCCTGCCTGATCTGTACCCCGTCCCCTGTCCTGGCTGATCTGTACCCCGTCCCCTGCCCTAGCTGACCTGTACCCCGTCCCCTGCCCTGGCTGATCTGTACCCGTCCCCTGCCCTGGCTGATCTGTACCCCGTCCCCTGCCCTGGCTGATCTGTACCCCGTCCCCTGCCCTGGCTGATCTGTACCCTGTCCCCTGCCCTGGCTGATCTGTACCCCGTCCCCTGCCCTGGCTGATCTGTACCCCGTCCCCTGCCCTGGCTGACCTGTACCCCGTCCCCTGCCCTGGCTGACCTGTACCCCGTCCCCTGCCCTGGCTGACCTGTACCCCGTCCCCTGCCCTGACTGATCTGTACCCCGTCCCCTGCCCTGGCTGATCTGTACCCGTCCCCTGCCCTGGCTGACCTGTACCCCGTCCCCTGCCCTGGCTGCCCTGTACCCCGTCCCCTGCCCTGGCTGATCTGTACCCCATCCCGTTCCCGGGCTGTCTGTACCCCGTCCCCTGCCCTGGCTGACCTGTACCCCGTCCCCTGCCCTGGCTGATCTGTACCCCATATTCTGCCCTGGCTGACCTGTACCCCGTCCCCTGCCCTGGCTGATCTGTTCCCCTGCCCTGGCTGACCTGTACCCCGTCCCCTGCCCTGGCTGACCTGTACCCCGTCCCCTGCCTTGGCTGATCTGTACCGCGTCCCCTGCCCTGGCTGATCTGTACCCCGTTCCCTGCCCTGGCTGATCTGTACCCCGTCCCCTGCCCTGGCTGATCTGTACCCCGTCCCCTGCCCTGGCTGATCTGTACCCCGTCCCCTGCCCTGGCTGATCTGTACCCCGTCCCCTGCCCTGGCTGATCTGTACCCCGTCCCCTGCCCTGGCTGATCTGTACCCCTGCCCTGGCTGATCTGTACCCCTGCCCTGGCTGATCTGTACCCCGTCCCCTGCCCTGGCTGATCTGTACCCCGTCCCCTGCCTTGGCTGATCTGTACCCCGTCCCCTGCCCTAGCTGAGCAGTACCCCGTCCCCTGCCCTGGCTGACCTGTACCCCGTCCCCTGCCCTGGCTAATCTGTATCCCGTCCCCTGCCCTGGCTGATCTGTACCCGTCCCCTGCCCTGGCTGACCTGTACCCCGTCCCCTGCCCTGGCTGCCCTGTACCCCGTCCCCTGCCCTGGCTGATCTGTACCCCATCCCGTTCCCGGGCTGTCTGTACCCCGTCCCCTGCCCTGGCTGACCTGTACCCCGTCCCCTGCCCTGGCTGATCTGTACCCCATATTCTGCCCTGGCTGACCTGTACCCCGTCCCCTGCCCTGGCTGATCTGTTCCCCTGCCCTGGCTGACCTGTACCCCGTCCCCTGCCCTGGCTGACCTGTACCCCGTCCCCTGCCTTGGCTGATCTGTACCGCGTCCCCTGCCTTGGCTGATCTGTACCCCGTCCCCTGCCCTGGCCGATCTGTACCCCGTCCCCTGCCCTGGCTGACCTGTATCCCGTCCCCTGCCCTGCCTGATCTGTACCCCGTCCCCTGCCCTGCCTGATCTGTACCCCGTCCCCTGCCCTGGCTGATCTGTACCCCGTCCCCTGCCCTGGCTGATCTGTACCCCGTCCCCTGCCCTGGCTGATCTGTACCCCGTCCCCTGCCCTGGCTGACCTGTACCCCTGCCCTGGCTGATCTGTACCCCGTCCCCTGCCCTGGCTGATCTGTACCCCGTCCCCTGCCCTGGCTGACCTGTACCCCGTCCCCTGCCCTGGCTGACCTGTACTCCCACCCCTGCCCTGGCTGACCTGTACCCCGGGTCCTGCCCTGGCTGACCTGTACCCCGGGTCCTGCCCTGGCTGACCTGTACCCCGGGTCCTGCCCTGGCTGACCTGTACCCCGGGTCCTGCCCTGGCTGACCTGTACCCCGGGTCCTGCCCTGGCTGACCTGTACCCCGGGTCCTGCCCTGGCTGACCTGTACCCCGGGTCCTGCCCCGGGTCCTGCCCTGGCTGACCTGTACCCCGGGTCCTGCCCTGGCTGACCTGTACCCCGGGTCCTGCCCTGGCTGACCTGTACCCCGGGTCCTGCCCTGGCTGACCTGTACCCCGGGTCCTGCCCTGGCTGACCTGTACCCCGGGTCCTGCCCTGGCAGACCTGTACCCCGGGTCCTGCCCTGGCTGACCTGTACCCCTGGTCCTGCCCTGGCTGACCTGTACCCCGGGTCCTGCCCTGGCTGACCTGTGACCCGTCCCCTGCCCTGGCTGTCCTGTACCCCGTCCCCTGCCCTGGCTGACCTGTACCCCGTCCCCTGCCCTGGCTGACCTGTACCCCGGGTCCTGCGCTGGCTGACCTGTACCCCGGGTCCTGCCCTTGCTGATCTGTACCCCGTCCCCTGCCCTGGCTGACCTTTACCCCGTCCCCTGCCTTGGCTTATCTGTATCCCGTCCCCTGCCCTGGCTGATCTGTACCCCGTCCCCTGCCCTGGCTGACCTGTACCCCATCCCCTGCCCTGGCTGATCTGTACCCCGTCCCCTGCCCTGGCTGACCTGTACCCCGTCCCCTGCCCTGGCTGACCTGTACTCCGACCCCTGCCCTGGCTGACCTGTATCCCGTTCCCTGCCCTGGCTGACCTGTACCCCGTCCCCTGCCTGATCTGTACCCCGTCCCCTGCCCTGGCTGATCTGTACCCCGTCCCCTGCCCTGGCTGATCTGTACCCCGTCCCCTGCCCTGGCTGATCTGTACCCCGTCCCCTGCCCTGGCTGATCTGTACCCCGTCCCCTGCCCTGGCTGATCTGTACCCCGTCCCCTGCCCTGGCTGATCTGTACCCCGTCCCCTGCCCTGGCTGATCTGTACCCCGTCCCCTGCCCTGCCTGATCTGTACCCCGTCCCCTGCCCTGGCTGATCTGTTCCCCTGCCCTGGCTGACCTGTACCCCGTCCCCTGCCCTGGCTGACCTGTACCCCGGGTCCTGCCCTGCCTGATCTGTACACCGTCCCCTGCCCTGGCTGATCTGTACCCCGTCCCCTGCCCTGGCTGATCTGTACCCCGTCCCCTGCCCTGGCTGATCTGTACCCCGTCCCCTGCCCTGCCTGATCTGTACCCCGTCCCCTGCCCTGGCTGATCTGTACCCCGGGTCCTGCCCTGGCTGATCTGTACCCCGGGTCCTGCCCTGGCTGACCTGTACCCCGTCCCCTGCCCTGGCTGATCTGTACCCCGTCCCCTGCCCTGGCTGACCTGTACCCCGTCCCCTGCCCTGGCTGACCTGTACCCCGTCCCCTGCCCTGGCTGACCTGTACCCCGTCCCCTGCCCTGGCTGACCTGTACCCCGTCCCCTGCCCTGGCTGACCTGTACCCCGTACCCTGCCCTGGCTGATCTGTACCCCGTCCCCTGCCCTGCCTGATCTGTACCCCGTACCCTGCCCTGGCTGACCTGTACCCCGGGTCCTGCCCTGGCTGATCTGTACCCCGGGTCCTGCCCTGGCTGATCTGTACCCCGTCCCCTGCCCTGGCTGATCTGTACCCCGTCCCCTGCCCTGGCTGACCTGTACCCTGTCCCCTGCCCTGGCTGACCTGTACCCTGTCCCGTGCCCTGGCTGACCTGTACCCCGGGTCCTGCCCTGGCTGACCTGTACCCCGGGTCCTGCCCTGGCTGACCTGTACCCCGGGTCCTGCCCTGGCTGACCTGTACCCCGGGTCCTGCCCTGGCTGACCTGTACCCCGGGTCCTGCCCTGGCTGACCTGTACCCCGGGTCCTGCCCTGGCTGACCTGTACCCCGGGTCCTGCCCTGGCTGACCTGTACCCCGGGTCCTACCCTGGCTGACCTGTACCCCGTCCCCTGCCCTGGCTGACCTGTACCCCGTCCCCTGCCCTGGCTGACCTGTACCCCGTCCCCTGCCCTGGCTGACCTGTACCCCGTCCCCTGCCCTGGCTGACCTGTACCCCGTCCCCTGCCCTGGCTGACCTGTACCCCGTCCCCTGCCCTGGCTGACCTGTACCCCGTCCCCTGCCCTGGCTGACCTGTACCCCGTCCCCTGCCCTGGCTGACCTGTACCCCGTCCCCTGCCCTGGCTGACCTGTACCCCGTCCCCTGCCCTGGCTGACCTGTACCCCGGGTCCTGCCCTGGCTGACCTGTACCCCGTCCCCTGCCCTGGCTGACCTTTACCCCGTCCCCTGCCCTGGCTGACCTGTACCCCGTCCCCTGCCCTGGCTGACCTGTATCCCGTCCCCTGCCCTGGCTGACCTGTACCCCGTCCCCTGCCCTGGCTGACCTGTACCCCGTCCCCTGCCCTGGCTGACCTGTACCCCGTCCCCTGCCCTGGCTGACCTGTACCCCGTCCCCTGCCCTGGCTGACCTGTACCCCGTCCCCTGCCCTGGCTGACCTGTACCCCGTCCCCTGCCCTGGCTGACCTGTACCCCGTCCCCTGCCCTGGCTGATCTGTACCCAGTCCCCTGCCCTGGCTGACCTGTACCCCGGGTCCTGCCCTGGCTGACCTGTATCCCGTCCCCTGCCCTGGCTGACCTGTATCCCGTCCCCTGCCCTGGCTGATCTGATGTCTTTTTCCGCAGACTCTCTTCTTCTGCAGATGCTCTTCTTGCAAATGGCAAAATAGACATATTTTATTATTTTATCAGTGTTATTTTACAAATGTTTGAGAGCTGTGTGTTCTCTTTCAGAGGACTTGGCAGCGCGCCTCAGCACATGTATAGAGAGTGGTGATCAAACACTGGCCTCCAAGTATGCCACAGAGCTAGCCAAACAGAGAGCCTGTGTCCAGGTTCAGCTAAACCCTACAAGCTGCCCGAAAAATGAAATCAAGTAAGTTTACTATGTCTCCATCCAGCTATATTTACACATTAATGGTAAAGAGCAGACAATGGAGGCAAAATAAAGCTGCTGCAGCAATGACTGTGTCTCTTCTGTCCTCACAGCATGAAGGTTGGTGTGGAGGATGCTAAAGGCTCTGTGACTATATCTACCTATGTGTTTGCCCACACTACCATAGCCATGCTGAAGCAGCAGGTAAGTGGCATACAGGATGAGACCTACCTTTCACAAACACCTCTGCTGTTATACGGAGTACATGATGGCTGCATGTGTTATATGGGGTACATGATGGCTGCATGTTTTATATAGGGTACATGATGGCTGCATGTGGTATATGGGGTACATGATGGCTGCATGTGTTATATGGGGTACATGATGGCTGCATGTGTTATATGGGGTACATGATGGCTGCATGTGTTATATGGGGTACATGATGGCTGCATGTGTTATATGGAGTACATGATGGCTGCATGTGTTATATGGGGTACATGATGGCTGCATGTGTTATATGGGGTACATGATGGCTGCATGTGTTATATGGGGTACATGATGGCTGCATGTGTTATATGGGGTACATGATGGCTGCATGTGTTATATGGAGTACATGATGGCTGCATGTGTTATATGGGGTACATGATGGCTGCATGTGTTATATGGGGTACATGATGGCTGCATGTGTTATATGGGGTACATGATGGCTGCATGTGGTATATGGGGTACATGATGGCTGCATGTGTTATAAGGGGTACATGATGGCTGCATGTGGTATATGGGGTACATGATGGCTGCATGTGTTATATGGGTACATGATGGCTGCATCATGTGTTATATGGAGTACATGATGGCTGCATGTGTTTCATTGGTACATGATGGCTGCATGTGGTATATGGGGTACATGATGGCTGCATGTTTTATATTGGGTACATGATGGCTGCATGTGTTATATGGGGTACATGATGGCTACATGTGTTATATGGGGTACATGATGGCTGCATGTGTTATATGGGGTACATGATGGCTGCATGTTTGTTAGCTCAATTTCATCGGAGGCAGCTACAAGATGATTTAGCAGATATCAGATCTGCAACCCAGTGGATTCAATTCCCCATATGATGTGAATATTCTAATATTGTGACACAGGTACAGACACTGATGAGCTACAGAAAAAGCAAGATGTACAGAGCAATTCAACAGTAAAGCATAGAGCTTAGAAACCAATACACATAATGTATACATTAATATGTAACCTGAATGCAGCTTCCCAATATGTCCTGCAAATACAACCCATATTACCCAGAACCATTATATCTTACCCATTCAAGAGAACCAACACCTTCCGTTGCTGACCAAAGGAGACAGAGACTAGAAGCAGCATGCTGAAATACCATATACTCATTGACTCCACCCCCTCACCATATATCACTTCCCTTGAGGAAGCTTCGTGTCATTGGCTGAAAGAATGCTTTTCAGCAGATTTAAACTTTATCTCCGCCTAAGGTCAGTTAAGCAGAAAGTGAGTCTTTTGTCTTAGAAACATGTGCTCTAAGAATGGTGCAATGCCTGCTCCACAAAAGCAAGCAGTGAAACACGCAGTCCATATCTTACAATGTTTTATAGGGGGTACATGATGACTGCATGTGTTTCCTGTAACTCGGCTTCCGTGCCTTTCCTGTAACTCGGCTTCCGTGCCTTTCCGGTAACTCTGCTTCCATGCCTTTCCGGTAACTCGGCTTCCGTGCCTTTCCTGTAACTCGGCTTCCGTGCCTTTCCTGTAACTCGGCTTCCGTGCCTTTCCTGTAACTCGGCTTCCGTGCCTTTCCTGTAACTCGGCTTCCGTGCCTTTCCTGTAACTCGGCTTCCGTGCCTTTCCTGTAACTCGGCTTCCGTGCCTTTCCTGTAACACGGCTTCCGTGCCTTTCCTGTAACTCGGCTTCCGTGCCTTTCCTGTTACTCGGCTTCCGTGCCTTTCCGGTAACTCGGCTTCCGTGCCTTTCCTGCAACTCGGCTTCCGTGCCTTTCCGGTAACTCGGCTTCCGTGCCTTTCCTGCAACTCGGCTTCCGTGCCTTTCCTGCAACTCGGCTTCCGTGCCTTTCCTGCAACTCGGCTTCCGTGCCTTTCCTGCAACTCGGCTTCCGTGCCTTTCCTGCAACTCGGCTTCCGTGCCTTTCCTGCAACTCGGCTTCCGTGCCTTTCCTGCAACTCGGCTTCCGTGCCTTTCCTGCAACTCGGCTTCCGTGCCTTTCCTGCAACTCGGCTTCCGTGCCTTTCCTGCAACTCGGCTTCCGTGCCTTTCCGGTAACTCGGCTTCCGTGCCTTTCCGGTAACTCTGCTTCCGTGCCTTTCCTGTAACTCTGCTACCGTGCCTTTCCTGTTACTCGGCTTCCGTGCTTTTCCGGTAACTCGGCTTCCGTGCCTTTCCTGTAACACAGCTTCCGTGGTTTTCCTGTAACTCGGCTTTTGTGCCTTTCCTGTAACTCGGCCTTTGTGCCTCTCCTGTAACTCGGCTTCCGTGCCTTTCCTGTGCCTCTCCTTCCGTGCCTTCTCCTTCTGTGCCTTTCCTGTAGTCAGTCCTGTAACTTAGCTCAGCCCCCTCCGGCCTCTTGGCAGTCTGCACCAATACTGATGTGAGGCCAGATGGGGAGGGAGATGGTAGTTGAGTCCATAGTCGGCCTCTGCTGGGGCACAGTAACTTCTCAGCGACCTCCTGTGTGAGCTACTAATTATCTCTCTTTTTCCATATGTCTAGATCTTCGGAGATTATCAGTTCCACCCCAGTATTCAGCGCTGGATCATTGGCCAGTGCCTGTGCAGCGATGAACGGACGGTTGGATCTTATGGGATTCGGAAAGATGGAGACACGGCGTTCCTCTACCTGCTGGGTGCTAAACGGGCAAAGCTGACCCCACAAGACCAGTATGGCAACGGTTCCTACACCCTCCCCCCACGCTTACCACCTCCAGGAGCAGATGACCATCGCAGAGCAAACACGCTTCCCAACCGGCCCATCGCAAGACCAGGTACATTGTCATTCTATAGCTTACATTTCTCTGTGAGCCTAACTCTTATATCCACAGAAATGTAGCTCCAGTTATGCTGCCCGTGATGTTCTGCAGTGGGAAGTAACTTGGATGTTAAAGAGTAACTGTCAGGCTGCAAAATCTAATTTAAACCTCTATTCTCCTGTGTTAAACAGTTTAGAAGGAAGCCAAAAAGGCAATACTGAAGTTAAAAATCTCTCTTACTTTTAATGTGTGCTGAACAGCAAGGCTGTTATTCCCAAGCTCTTAGGTAGGACGAGAGGCCGCATACCATACTGCAAAGCATTCTGGGGCTGCTTCTTCCCACCTTGGGTCCTCCCCTCGGCTGCTAGTGAGAAGTTACAGGCTCATGTTACAGCAGCTTGTAATGCAGCCCAGCTCACAGCACTGAAAAATCACAGGGCAGAGTATACTGCATGAGTCCGCTATTGTTCCTAGCCACATGGCTAATTAATATTCACTGCACAGTAGTGTTGTCCATTAGGATCTTTTTTGTGAGTGGAATCATCAGGAAGCAGGGAGGACATGACGACACATTTGGCTTCATACAAGACAGACAAACATGGAACCTGCCATGAGCTGTCAGGAGCATCATTCTCTGCAAATACTATATAAAAATTCTGTGAAATCCAAACGTGGACAGTGAAATGCATGTGTAATGTAAGTACAGCCAGTATTTAGCTACTGATATGTGTGTTTTTTTTTTCTCTGAGACCCCATACCTAACAGCTCCTCTTTAACCACGGGGATCTTATTGTGGCTCCTCTATGGACTTCCTCTAGCTGGCCCCACCTACTGCCGCTCTGCTCCGCCCTCCCCATAGAGGGTACACTGTGGTGATCAATATAGCTTCCTTTTCTGGCTCCACCCACCTGCTGCCGCTCTGCTCCGCCCTCCCCATAGAGAGAATGCTGTGGTGATCAGTATAGCTTCCTTTTCTGGCCCCACCCACTATCTCTGCTCCGCCTACTTCATAGAGAGAATACTGTGGTGATCAGTATAGCGTCCTTCTCTGGCCCCACCCACTCGCTGTCTCTCACAGTGGAAAACATATTAATAACCAGGCTGTTTTACTTGCTTTATTTTGCTGCCTGAAAGAGTTAATTTCTAGGCATGGAAGTGACAGCTTCTGTCTTGTTGGGAATATAGTAACATCACTGATAACTACATTACAGCCATTAAAGTTTTCCTGGCAGAGTACAACTTCTGAGGGCAGGAGGAGATAAAATACATGAACAATTGACCTTTTACTAACTCTGGGACACTTAATAGGCTGTCACTGAGCGGAGGCAACAACATAATCTTTATTGACAATTACAAGTACATCAAGATACACACTTTAGGGCAGACAATAAAAGCATGTCTACATGATGCTGTTTGGTCATACAGAGCATAATGATATGGATCTTATTATATTAACATCACTTCCCATCGTGTTGTCCATGAACATTTTTAGTCCAATATATTATATAACAAAAGGCTAGTCTCCGTGAAAGCTGGAGAAGGTGAGCGTTACAGCCGCAGTCTATCCACAGACATATTTCTAATTCGTATAAAACAAGAAAAAATGTTAGTAAATGGCAACATATCAAACAGTTAACAGGACAACCCTACATGTTACTATGATTGGGGAGTGGACGGTATAGGTAAGAGCAGTGTTTCTCCACATTTTATTGGTATGTACCCCTTTTAAAATCCTGTACACGCCAAGTACCCCCTAGCATAGTAACATTATTACAAGTACCCCCTAGCATAGTAACATTATCACAAGTACCCCCTAGCATAGTAACATTATTACAAGTACCCCCTAGCATAGTAACATTATTACAACACCCCCTAGCATAGTAACATTATTACAAGTACCCCCTAGCATAGTAACATTATTACAAGTACCCCCTAGCATAGTAATCATTATCACAAGTACACCCTAGCATAGTAACATTATTACAAGTACCCCCTAGCATAGTAATCATTATCACAAGTACACCCTAGCATAGTAATCATTATCACAAGTACCCCCTAGCATAGTAATCATTATCACAAGTACACCCTAGCATAGTAATCATTATCACAAGTACCCCCTAGCAAGGTAACATTATTACAAGTACCCCCTAGCATAGTAACATTATTACAAGTACCCCCTAGCATAGTAACATTATTACAAGTACCCCCTAGCATAGTAATCATTATCACAAGTACCCCCTATCATAGTAACATTATTACAAGTACCCCCTAGCATAGTAACATTATCACAAGTACCCCCTAGCATAGTAACATTATCACAAGTACCCCCTAGCACAGTAATCATTATCACAAGTACCCCCTAGCATAGTAACATTATCACAAGTACCCCCTAGCATAGTAACATTATTACAAGTACCCCCTAGCATAGTAACATTATTACAAGTACCCCCTAGCATAGTAACATTATTACAAGTACCCCCTAGCATAGTAACATTATTACAAGTACCCCCTAGCATAGTAACATTATTACAAGTACCCCCTAGCATAGTAACATTATCACAAGTACCCCCTAGCATAGTAATCATTATCACAAGTACCCCCAGCATAGTAATCATTATCACAAGTACCCCCTAGCATAGTAACATTATTACAAGTACCCCCTAGCATAGTAACATTATTACAAGTACCCCCTAGCATAGTAATCATTATCACAAGTACACCCTAGCATAGTAACATTATTACAAGTACCCCCTAGCATAGTAATCATTATCACAAGTACACCCTAGCATAGTAATCATTATCACAAGTACCCCCTAGCATAGTAATCATTATCACAAGTACACCCTAGCATAGTAATCATTATCACAAGTACCCCCTAGCAAGGTAACATTATTACAAGTACCCCCTAGCATAGTAACATTATTACAAGTACCCCCTAGCATAGTAACATTATTACAAGTACCCCCTAGCATAGTAATCATTATCACAAGTACCCCCTATCATAGTAACATTATTACAAGTACCCCCTAGCATAGTAACATTATCACAAGTACCCCCTAGCATAGTAACATTATCACAAGTACCCCCTAGCACAGTAATCATTATCACAAGTACCCCCTAGCATAGTAACATTATCACAAGTACCCCCTAGCATAGTAACATTATTACAAGTACCCCCTAGCATAGTAACATTATTACAAGTACCCCCTAGCATAGTAACATTATTACAAGTACCCCCTAGCATAGTAACATTATTACAAGTACCCCCTAGCATAGTAACATTATTACAAGTACCCCCTAGCATAGTAACATTATCACAAGTACCCCCTAGCATAGTAATCATTATCACAAGTACCCCCAGCATAGTAATCATTATCACAAGTACCCCCTAGCATAGTAACATTATTACAAGTACCCCCAGCATAGTAACATTATTACAAGTACCCCCTACCATAGTAATCATTATCACAAGTACCCCCTAGCATAGTAACATTATTACAAGTACCCCCTAGCATAGTAACATTATCGCAAGTACCCCCAGCATAGTAACATTATTACAAGTACCCCCTAGCATAGTAACATTATTACAAGTACCCCCTAGCATAGTAACATTATTACAAGTACCCCCTAGCATAGTAACATTATCACAAGTACCCCCTAGCATAGTAATCATTATCACAAGTACCCCCAGCATAGTAATCATTATCACAAGTACCCCCTAGCATAGTAACATTATTACAAGTACCCCCTAGCATAGTAACATTATCACAAGTACCCCCTAGCATAGTAATCATTATCACAAGTACCCCCAGCATAGTAACATTATCACAAGTACCCCCTAGCATAGTAACATTATTACAAGTACCCCCTAGCATAGTAACATTATTACAAGTACCCCCTAGCATAGTAACATTATTACAAGTACCCCCTAGCATAGTAACATTATTACAAGTACCCCCTAGCATAGTAACATTATTACAAGTACCCCCTAGCATAGTAACATTATTACAAGTACCCCCAGCATAGTAATCATTATCACAAGTACCCCCTAGCATAGTAACATTATTACAAGTACCCCCAGCATAGTAACATTATCACAAGTACCCCCAGCATAGTAATCATTATCACAAGTACCCCCTAGCATAGTAACATTATCGCAAGTACCCCCTAGCATAGTAATCATTATCACAAGTACCCCCTATACTAGTAACATTATTACAAGTACCCCCTAGCATAGTAAACATTATCACAAGTACCCCCTAGCATAGTAATCATTATCACAAGTACCCCCTAGCATAGTAATCATTATCACAAGTACCCCCTAGCATAGTAACATTATTACAAGTACCCCCTAGCATAGTAACATTATTACAAGTACCCCCAGCATAGTAATCATTATCACAAGTACCCCCTAGCATAGTAACATTATTACAAGTACCCCCTAGCATAGTAATCATTATCACAAGTACCCCCTATACTAGTAACATTATTACAAGTACCCCCTAGCATAGTAACATTATCGCAAGTACCCCCTAGCATAGTAACATTATTACAAGTACCCCCAGCATAGTAACATTATTACAAGTACCCCCTAGCATAGTAACATTATTACAAGTACCCCCTAGCATAGTAACATTATCACAAGTACCCCCTAGCATAGTAATCATTATCACAAGTACCCCCAGCATAGTAATCATTATCACAAGTACCCCCTAGCATAGTAACATTATTACAAGTACCCCCTAGCATAGTAACATTATCACAAGTACCCCCTAGCATAGTAATCATTATCACAAGTACCCCCAGCATAGTAACATTATCACAAGTACCCCCTAGCATAGTAACATTATTACAAGTACCCCCTAGCATAGTAACATTATTACAAGTACCCCCTAGCATAGTAACATTATCACAAGTACCCCCTAGCATAGTAATCATTATCACAAGTACCCCCAGCATAGTAATCATTATCACAAGTACCCCCTAGCATAGTAACATTATTACAAGTACCCCCTAGCATAGTAACATTATCACAAGTACCCCCTAGCATAGTAATCATTATCACAAGTACCCCCAGCATAGTAACATTATCACAAGTACCCCCTAGCATAGTAACATTATTACAAGTACCCCCTAGCATAGTAACATTATTACAAGTACCCCCTAGCATAGTAACATTATTACAAGTACCCCCTAGCATAGTAACATTATTACAAGTACCCCCTAGCATAGTAACATTATTACAAGTACCCCCAGCATAGTAATCATTATCACAAGTACCCCCTAGCATAGTAACATTATTACAAGTACCCCCAGCATAGTAACATTATCACAAGTACCCCCAGCATAGTAATCATTATCACAAGTACCCCCTAGCATAGTAACATTATCGCAAGTACCCCCTAGCATAGTAATCATTATCACAAGTACCCCCTATACTAGTAACATTATTACAAGTACCCCCTAGCATAGTAACATTATTACAAGTACCCCCTAGCATAGTAATCATTATCACAAGTACCCCCTAGCATAGTAATCATTATCACAAGTACCCCCTATCATAGTAACATTATTACAAGTACCCCCTAGCATAGTAACATTATTACAAGTACCCCCTAGCATAGTAACATTATTACAAGTACCCCCAGCATAGTAATCATTATCACAAGTACCCCCTAGCATAGTAACATTATTACAAGTACCCCCAGCATAGTAACATTATCACAAGTACCCCCAGCATAGTAATCATTATCACAAGTACCCCCTAGCATAGTAACATTATCGCAAGTACCCCCAGCATAGTAATCATTATCGCAAGTACCCCCAGCATAGTAATCATTATCACAAGTACCCCTTGACAAATATATATTTAATCCTAGTACAGGATAATTGGTTCTAAACAATTTCCAAGCTTTTACTATTACTTTTAAATAGCTAATATACTAATTTGGTGTTTTAATAAGATTTATCATTTTCTAAAACGCTAAATTTGTTATTCTTGGTTAAGTATATCAAGCCCAAGTGCCCCCTGGAACCATCAGAAGTACCCCCTGGGGTATGCGTACCACACTTGAGAAACTAGGGGCTAGATCACTAAATCTATAGAATGAGAAAGTCAAAACATCATCTGGGTACTCCTCTATATATCTCCTCTCCAGCAGGGAGGGTCCTGGGAGGAGGAGAATCACCACATCTCTCCAGAGAGACACAATAATCAGCCAATCCCAGAACAGGAGAGACAGTGTCCCCCTAGCCCCACATCCTCTCCAGCAGGGGGGTCCTGGGAGGGGGAGAATTTAGAGAGTTTCACCGCTGTCCTGTATCACTGTACTAAGAGTTTGTAACTACTCTCTTGTATCTTAGCGCTAATGGAAGCTAAGTGAGGCCTAGGACTTTCTGGACCTAAACCTCTGAGAGGGTAGAGTTCAGTTCCCTTTCCCATTCCTTATAAAATGTGATCTAATATCATCTGATAGATGCTAGAAATCATGTGAGGTAGCTGAGATTCTAATACAAAAATCTTTTCCCATGCCATCATATCAGTAATGGAGCGTAGTTTCCCAGTGTCACAGCCCAGGATTGTATCTGTTGCAGCCTCCAGGAGTCAGACTGGAAGGTCCCATAGTCCTCTCTCAGGGTCTCTAAGGGCTTTATCATAGTGCCATGAATAAAATCACCTAGCGCCTGCAATTTAGTTCCGCGCCCAAAAATGAAAAATCCTTTTTTCCAGTCCTGGCTTAAATAAAGGAAAACCTTCTACTGGCAATAGTGGCGTAGGAAAGGGAGCCCGGAGATTTTTATCCGGGAGTAGGTCCCACTCCCACCTATCACAGAGCCATCTCCCCTAAACCTCTACCACCTGCATGTAGTCGAGGAGCTCCCGCTAAATTCCTACCAGCCAGAGTCTTTTCCAGGACGTTGCCAGTCAATTATCCTATTCAGGGAGAGGGCCCTATGATCAGGCTTCAGATCTGGTCCTCCCAGTCCCCACCTATCAAAAGGCTACAAGCTAACCTGGATTTATAGTTCTTCCAGATAAATATTCTAAATATTGAGTGCAATTTCACCAAACAATAGCATTGCCGCTGTAAGGGGACCTCCTTTCAAGCGGTTTAAAACTCTGACAAAATTTTCAATAAAAATGTGTTTCCCTACTTTTTATAGCCCATACAATTCTCATATTTTCTTTTGTGCACAAGTATTAATATTCATTTAGATATTTTAACTTCCCAACGTTCAGTGAATTAACTTTGAAAGCTGCTGGTGCATTTTATTTATAAGGGCCTGTTTTCACTACAAGCAGATTGGATGCAGAAAAGCAGACTCCAATGAATGCCTATGGACCTGTTTCCACTAAACGCAATTTTTCTGATGCAGATTTTCCCATAGACATTCATTGGAGTCAGTTTTTCTGCATCCAATCTGCGTGTAGTGGAAACAGGCCCTTACTGTTGTCATTCTGTTGTAAAAGCTGCCAGCAGTGATTTCTGATCTGTTTTTCAGCCCAGGACTCATCAGCTGAAGTCCTGCACAGCCAGAGAATGTTTAGATAAATGTATCAAGTAAAGAATGTGTACATAAGATAAGATTATAAGCAGTTCGGATGTGGGTTCTCCCTGTAGAAGAGTCAGCCCTGTGATGAAACCCTTGGAATGCTGTTTTACATTTTGTTAGTATATTATATGCTGTAAATAATCTTTTAGCGCAAGAAGAAATTCTGGGTTATATTCCACTTTAAATTCTTCTGGATGCTCGATAAAGCGGTGAAACCAGTTCCTTTAGCTGTAGAACGTGTCCTCCTCATGCCCCGCTGCTGTGGTTGGTATGTTCTGGCACTTTCGCCTCCTCACCCTTCCATCGTGCAGCCACCGCAACAACACATGTTATCTACTTTATAAATGTGTACATATAAAATAAGGCAGACAAATGACAGTGCTGAAGGCTGCACCTGACATGAAAACTAAGAGAGGCATGCAGAGCCCCACTGAGGCTAAATACATGCCTTTATTGCTAGACTAGTGTTAGGCCTTCCCTGAGAGGGTCCGTCATCGCCGGGGGGAAGTCTATTAGGTAATAATCTGTGCACACATTATTTACTGAAGCTAACACCCTCCTTTGCCTGTTTTGAGTGCTAGGTGTGTAATGTTGTCCAGTTCCTGGAGCTCTGCACATTCATGCAGATAGACCATTCAGGTATAAGTTCTGTTTGAAAGCACTTCCATGTCTCCCGCTGTATACATATAAAATAAAGTATGGTGACAATATAGTATTTGGAAATAAAGGTGTATTTTTTTCTTTGGGGTTTAATTTTCCACTATTTTCACATGCTCGGCAGTGCACGTGTGGGAGCGTGCGGGAGCGCGCACGCGCACTGCGGTAGCAGCACTATCTGACTTATAAAAAATGTCCTGGAGCCATTAAGAGGCTCTAGCAGAACATTTTTATAAGTCAGCTTGTCATTAAGTGGTTAACGAATGGTATAAAATATAAAGGCTCTCATCCATGCTGAGTATACGCAGATTGTGAACTTGTCTCGGGAAACGTTAGTGTATGGAGATTGCATTTTGCGTAGAACAGAGGTTGTTTGTATAAGGTTTCCTTTCCAGATTGGTTCCTGTGGTGTCCCAGTAAGACATATGGTGGCAAGTGATTGGATTGGATGTTTATGCACCTCCCAGACGTCCTGTCCCCATTAGTCCGTGTTTCTGTGCATTTTCTGCAACCGATGTGCTAGGTCACACTTGAATGTGTTTTTCACATGCAGGAAAACTGACGATTGGAGAGCGGCCCTCTCCTGTCTGACCTGCATCTCAGCTGTATTGTATGTAGATTGTGGTCCCGCATGCTGGAACATGTGTGTGCAGTCTGGGAGAAGTCACAAGGGGGCCCTAACGCTAAAAACATAGCTACAGTCCTATTTGTCTATCCTATCTTTATTTTGGAAAGTTCTCTTTCTCATGAGTTTGGCTGAGCTGCAGGAATTGTGTGCTATCAGAGGTCACCTCCAGCAGAAGGAAAGCTTGATGGAGGCAGACAACCAGCAAGTGTCGGGGCTGCAGATAGAGGACCCCACCTGTCTCAGGTCTAGAGGAGCTGATACTGCCAGTCCTGACTGGTGTTCAGAGAACAGCCTAATGCCAGAGCTTCTTCCAGGAGTGATTTTATATTGTTTCCCTGTTGCACCGGACCCCCGATGTGACTGTACACAGCTTTATTGTTCAGTTTAGTCAGTAAATTACTAATCGTGTTCCAGTCCTTTGTGGTGACGTCACCCCGAGCACTGGCTGTCTGCAGGAGATTTCTACAAACTCTTGTATAGAGGAAGGAGATGCTTGGGACATTGTAGGTGGAGGCCAGCGCTGGCAGCCTCCTTACTGCTTCTGTTAGGCTGCATGATGGGGGGGTGACATTGTAGGTGGAGGCCTGCGCTTGCAGCGTCCTTACTGCTTCTGTTAGAGGCTGCAAGGAATGAGGAAGGTTCATGTTACGGAAAGTCCTGGCTGCGAGCTGACAAGTTTCAGGAAGCAGAGAATGACCTTTGCCCACTTCTCTTCCTGGTATCGGTTGTAGTAAGTCAGCTTTGTGCACAGTGGGGAGGTGTATTTCACACTAATAGGAACATTTCTTATTTTCTAGTTGTAAATAACAGCAGGCCAGAGATGATGGATATATCTGCTCATCTGAATCCCGGCCAAGCTGCACCACCTTCCCCAGTCCAGGTATGAGTGTGTCTAGCTGGACACCGTGTAGCTGCACCGTGTGTGTGTGTGCGTGTGTGTGTAACTGCTCTTTGGGTGTCTAGCTGTACAGTGTGTAGCTGCACCATGTGTGTGTATGTAGCTGTACTGTGTGTGTTTGTGTAGCTACTGTCTCTGTCTAGCTGTACACTGTGTGTGTGTGTGTGTGTGTGTGTGTGTGTGTGTGTGTGTGTGTGTGTGTGTGTGTGTGTGTAACTGCACTTTGTGTTTAGCTGTACAGTGTGTGTGTGTGTAGCTATGCTGTCTGTGTCTAGCTGTACACTGTGTGTGTGTAGATGTACCATGTGTGGGTGTGTAGCTGCACTGTGTGCATGTCTGTATAGCTGTACTTTGCTGTCTGTGTGTAGCTGTAGTGTGTTTTAGCTTTACCGTGTGTGTATCTGGACTGTGTATGTAGCTATACTTTAAGTGTGTGTGACTAGCTTTACACTGTGTGTGTGTGTAGCTGTACACTGTGTATGTAGCTGTACTGTGTGTGTGTGTGTGTGTGTGTGTGTGTGTGTGTGTGTGTGTGTGTGTGTAGCTAAACTTTGGTGTGTTTGTGTAGTCTGTGTGTAGCTGTAGTATGTTTGTGTTTCTATCTGTACACTGTGTGTAGCTGTACACTGTGTGCCTGTTTCTAGCTGTACTGTGGGTGATTGTGTGTATGTTTAGCTACACCGTGTGTGTAGCTAAACTGTGTGTGTGTCCATAGTATAGAACAGTGACCATAATATAGTGATGCTAGTATAGAATAGTGTCCATAATATAGTGAACCTAGTAGGCCTGAAAGATAAATCGAATTTAAACCAAAATCGCTATCAACAAGTTCACAATTTCGGAATCGTCAAAGTGGAGAATATCGCGATGACGACATTTCCACAAGGGGGAAGTTTGAAGACACTGCTTCAAACTTCCAAGTCCCAGCATATGTGGCCCGCAGTGTCAGTCATACCTTCCGCATGAGTCCAACGCTGTCCATCCTCTGTTGCCGTTTGCCGGCTCTTGTGCACGGCATACTTCCTGTATGTCATGACATACAGGAATCAGGAAGTATGCCATGCATTAGAGTCTGCAGGACGCAAAGTGGATAGACTGGCATTGCTAGGCTCGTGCTGGAAGGTATGTCCAGCAATGCTTCAGCTTAGGGGACAGAGCGGGCACAGAGAGACAAAAAGGGCACACAGAGAGACTCGAAAGGGGCAAAAGAGAGGCACAGAGGGGGCACAGAGAGACACAAAGGGGGTAAAAAAAAGACACGGGACAAAAAAAGACACGGGACACAGAAAAAGGGGGGCACAAAGGGGATACAGAGAGAGAGAAAGGGGGCACAAAGACACAGAGTGCACAAAGAGAGACGGGACAGAGGGGCACAGAGGGGAACAAAAATTTGAAGGAAATCGTGAATCGAATTGAAATTGTGATTTGCAACAGAAATTGCTCAATTCAATTTTTCCCTAAAATTGTTCAGGCCTAGAACCTAGTATAAAATATAAAATAGTGACCATAGTATAGTGACCATAGTATAAAATAGTGACCATAGTATAGAGCCCTTAGTATAGAATTGGGTACTTGTGTATTATCCCGTCTAGCAGAACGGGCTCGGCAGTTAGACAGGCTGGGAAAGTGTGCTCTGTGCTTCTTGAGCAGCTGATTCACCACAGATCAGCTGCTCCGTTCCACACAGCTTTCCTCACTGCCCCGTGTTGGCTTTTCCATCAGCGATCAGACCGCAGAACAATAGAGAGCAATAATGAAAGAGGCCTGAAGCCTTCCCAGCCTGGAGGAGGGGAATTACAAGCGATTCTAACGGCATACCAACTCTGCCTAATCACATTACAGGGAAGAGGACTTGCTGAGCACCAGCATAGGTGATCCACCTCACACCCCCTGCTATGTACAGTGCTGTGCCCTGCAGCAATCTGCCCGCTATCATACAGCTTGTCTATAAAAGGGTCTCACCCCGAATCACAGCCCACCAGGGGAGAGCTTACCTAAGCGGGGATCAGCGGCTGCTGTCTATGGAGCGGAGGTCACTGCATTCAGTGTGCTGTACAACCCCTCTACTCACATCTTACACAGACAAGTGCTATGACTTCGGGATGGGCTACAACACAGCGCAGTGAGGAAAGCTGTGTGGAACGGAGCAGCTGATCTGTGGTGAATCAGCTGCTCAAGAAGCACAGTGCACACTTTTCCAGCCTGTCTAACTGCCGAGCCTGTTCTGCTAGACGAGATAATACACAAGTACCTAGAATAGTGCCCATAGTACAGAAAAGTGACCGTAATATAGTATAGTGACCGTAATATAGAATAGTGCCCATAGTACAGAATAGTGACGTTTGGACTGTGCTTTGGTGGATGCTGTTACTGTGGAGGGGTTGGGCGGAGAGGCTGTTACTGTGGAGTGGTTGGGAGGAGAGGCTGTTACTGTGGAGTGGTTGGGAGGAGAGGCTGTTACTGCCTAGGGGTTGGGAGGAGAGGCCGTTACTGTGGAGGGGTTGGGAGGAGAAGCTGTTACTGTGGAGTGGTTGGGAGGAGAGGCTGTTACTGTGGAGTGGTTGGGAGGAGAGGCTGCTACTGTGGAGTGGTTGGGAGGAGAGGCTGCTACTGTGGAGTGGTTGGGAGGAGAGGCTGCTACTGTGGACGGGTTGGGAGGAGAGGCTGTTACTGTGGAGGGGTTGGGAGGAGAGGCTGTTACTGTGGAGTGGTTGGGAGGAGAGGCCGTTACTGTCAAGGGGTTGGGAGGAGAGGCTGTTAATGTGGAGGGGTTGGGAGGAGAGGCCGTTACTGCGGAGTGGTTGGGAGGAGAGGCTGTTACTGTGGAGGGGTTGGAAGGAGAGGCTGTTACTGTGGAATGGTTGGGAGGAGAGGCTGTTACTGTGGAGTGGTTGGGAGGAGAGGCTGTTACTGTGGAGGGGTTGGGAGGAGAGGCTGTTACTTTGGAGGGGTTGGGAGGAGAGGCTGTTACTGTGGAGAGGTTGGGAGGAGAGGCTGTTACTGTGGAGGGGTTGGAAGGAGAGGCTGTTACTGTGGAATGGTTGGGAGGAGAGTGGAGTGGTTGGGAGGAGAGGCCGTTACTGTGGAGTGGTTGGGAGGGAGGAGAGGCTGTTACTGTGGAGTGGTTGGGAGGAGAGGCTGTTACTGTGGAGGGGTTGGGAGGAGAGGCTGTTACTGTGGAGGGGTTGGGAGGAGAGGCTGTTACTGTGGAGTGGTTGGGAGGAGAGGCCGTTACTGTGGAATGGTTGGGAGGAGAGGCTGTTACTGTGGAGTGGTTGGGAGGAGAGGCTGCTACTGTGGAGTGGTTGGGAGGAGAGGCTGCTACTGTGGAGTGGTTGGGAGGAGAGGCTGCTACTGTGGAGGGGTTGGGAGAAGAGGCTGCTACTGTGGAGGGGTTGGGAGAAGAGGCCGTTACTGTGGAGGGGTTGGGAGGAGAAGCTGTTACTGTGGAGTGGTTGGGAGGAGAGGCTGTTACTGTGGAGTGGTTGGGAGGAGAGGCTGCTACTGTGGAGTGGTTGGGAGGAGAGGCTGCTACTGTGGAGTGGTTGGGAGGAGAGGCTGCTACTGTGGACGGGTTGGGAGGAGAGGCTGTTACTGTGGAGGGGTTGGGAGGAGAGGCTGTTACTGTGGAGTGGTTGGGAGGAGAGGCCGTTACTGTGGAGGGGTTGGGAGGAGAGGCTGTTAATGTGGAGGGGTTGGGAGGAGAGGCCGTTACTGCGGAGTGGTTGGGAGGAGAGGCTGTTACTGTGGAGGGGTTGGAAGGAGAGGCTGTTACTGTGGAATGGTTGGGAGGAGAGGCTGTTACTGTGGAGTGGTTGGGAGGAGAGGCTGTTACTGTGGAGGGGTTGGGAGGAGAGGCTGTTACTTTGGAGGGGTTGGGAGGAGAGGCTGTTACTGTGGAGAGGTTGGGAGGAGAGGCTGTTACTGTGGAGGGGTTGGAAGGAGAGGCTGTTACTGTGGAATGGTTGGGAGGAGAGTGGAGTGGTTGGGAGGAGAGGCCGTTACTGTGGAGTGGTTGGGAGGGAGGAGAGGCTGTTACTGTGGAGTGGTTGGGAGGAGAGGCTGTTACTGTGGAGGGGTTGGGAGGAGAGGCTGTTACTGTGGAGGGGTTGGGAGGAGAGGCTGTTACTGTGGAGTGGTTGGGAGGAGAGGCCGTTACTGTGGAATGGTTGGGAGGAGAGGCTGTTACTGTGGAGTGGTTGGGAGGAGAGGCTGCTACTGTGGAGTGGTTGGGAGGAGAGGCTGCTACTGTGGAGTGGTTGGGAGGAGAGGCTGCTACTGTGGAGGGGTTGGGAGAAGAGGCTGCTACTGTGGAGGGGTTGGGAGAAGAGGCTGCTACTGTGGAGGGGTTGGGAGAAGAGGCTGCTACTGTGGAGGGGTTGGGAGAAGAGGCTGCTACTGTGGAGGGGTTGGGAGAAGAGGCTGCTACTGTGGAGGGGTTGGGAGGAGAGGCTGTTACTGTGGAGGGGTTGGGAGGAGAGGCTGTTACTGTGGAGGGGTTGGGAGGAGAGGCTGTTACTGTGGAGGGGTTGGGAGGAGAGGCTGTTACTGTGGAGGGGTTGGGAGGAGAGGCTGCTACTGTGGAGTGGTTGGGAGGAGAGGCTGCTACTGTGGAGGGGTTGGGAGGAGAGGCTGTTACTGTGGAGGGGTTGGGAGGAGAGGCTGTTACTGTGGAGGGGTTGGGAGGAGAGGCTGTTACTGTGGAGTG
The DNA here is from genome assembly GCF_040937935.1 of Hyperolius riggenbachi. Taxonomy (NCBI): domain Eukaryota; kingdom Metazoa; phylum Chordata; class Amphibia; order Anura; family Hyperoliidae; genus Hyperolius; species Hyperolius riggenbachi. Next base: position 450,333,192 of record NC_090650.1, on the reverse strand, counting down.
GTTGGGAGGAGAGGCCGTTACTGTGGAGGGGTTGGGAGGAGTGGCCGTTACTGTGGAGGGGTTGGGAGGAGAGGCCGTTACTGTGGAGGGGTTGGGAGGAGAGGCCGTTACTGTGGAGGGGTTGGGAGGAGAGGCCGTTACTGTGGAGGGGTTGGGAGGAGAGGCCGTTACTGTGGAGGGGTTGGGAGGAGAGGCCGTTACTGTGGAGGGGTTGGGAGGAGAGGCCGTTACTGTGGAGGGGTTGGGAGGAGAGGCCGTTACTGCGGAGTGGTTGGGAGGAGAGGCCGTTACTGCGGAGTGGTTGGGAGGAGAGGCTGTTACTGCGGAGGGGTTGGAAGGAGAGGCTGTTACTGTGGAATGGTTGGGAGGAGAGGCTGTTACTGTGGAGTGGTTGGGAGGAGAGGCTGTTACTGTGGAGGGGTTGGGAAGAGAGGCTGTTACTGTGGAGGGGTTGGGAGGAGGAGAGGCTTTTACTGTGGAGGGGTTGGGAGGAGAGGCTTTTACTGTGGAGGGGTTGGGAGGAGAGGCTGTTACTGTGGAGGGGTTGGGAGGAGAGGCTGTTACTGTGGAGGGGTTGGGAGGAGAGGCTGTTACTGTGGAGGGGTTGGGAGGAGAGGCTGTTACTGTGGAGGGGTTGGGAGGAGAGGCTGTTACTGTGGAGTGGTTGGGAGGAGAGGCCGTTACTGTGGAGGGGTTGGGAGGAGAGGCCGTTACTGTGGAATGGTTGGGAGGAGAGGCCGTTACTGTGGAGGGGTTGGGAGGAGAGGCCGTTACTGTGGAATGGTTGGGAGGAGAGGCCGTTACTGTGGAGTGGTTGGGAGGAGAGGCCGTTACTGTGGAGTGGTTGGGAGGAGAGGCCGTTACTGTGGAGTGGTTGGGAGGAGAGGCCGTTACTGTGGAGTGGTTGGGAGGAGAGGCTGTTACTGTGGAGGGGTTGGGAGGAGAGGCTGTTACTGTGGAGGGGTTGGGAGGAGAGGCTGTTACTGTGGAGTGGTTGGGAGGAGAGGCCGTTACTGTGGAGGGGTTGGGAGGAGAGGCCGTTACTGTGGAATGGTTGGGAGGAGAGGCCGTTACTGTGGAGTGGTTGGGAGGAGAGGCCGTTACTGTGGAGTGGTTGGGAGGAGAGGCTGTTATTGTGGAGTGGTTGGGAGGAGAGGCTGTTACTGTGGAGGGGTTGGAAGGAGAGGCTGTTACTGTGGAATGGTTGGGAGGAGAGGCTGTTACTGTGGAATGGTTGGGAGGAGAGGCTGTTACTGTGGAGGGGTTGGGAGGAGAGGCTGTTACTGTGGAGGGGTTGGGAGGAGAGGCTGTTACTGTGGAGGGGTTGGGAGGAGAGGCTGTTACTGTGGAGGGGTTGGGAGGAGAGGCTGTTACTGTGGAGGGGTTGGGAGGAGAGGCTGTTACTGTGGAGGGGTTGGGAGGAGAGGCTGTTACTGTGGAGGGGTTGGGAGGAGAGGCTGTTACTGTGGAGGGGTTGGGAGGAGAGGCTGTTACTGTGGAGGGGTTGGGAGGAGAGGCTGTTACTGTGGAGGGGTTGGAAGGAGAGGCTGTTACTGTGGAGTGGTTGGGAGGAGAGGCTGTTACTGTGGAGTGGTTGGGAGGAGAGGCTGTTAGTGTGGAGTGGTTGGGAGGAGAGGCTGTTACTGTGGAGGGGTTGGGAGGAGAAGCTTTTACTGTGGAGTGGTTGAGAGGAGAAGCTTTTACTGTGGAGTGGTTGGGAGGAGAGGCTGTTACTGTGGAGGGGTTGGGAGGAGAGGCTGTTACTGTGGAGGGGTTGGGAGGAGAGGCTGTTACTGTGGAGGGGTTGGGAGGAGAGGCTGTTACTGTGGAGGGGTTGGGAGGAGAGGCTGCTACTGTGGAGGGGTTGGGAGGAGAGGCCGTTACTGTGGAGTGGTTGGGAGGAGAGGCCGTTACTGTGGAGTGGTTGGGAGGAGAGGCCGTTACTGTGGAGGGGTTGGGAGGAGAGGCCGTTACTGTGGAGGGGTTGGGAGGAGAGGCCGTTACTGTGGAGGGGTTGGGAGGAGAGGCCGTTACTGTGGAATGGTTGGGAGGAGAGGCCGTTACTGTGGAGTGGTTGGGAGGAGAGGCTGTTACTGTGGAGTGGTTGGGAGGAGAGGCTGTTACTGTGGAGGGGTTGGGAGGAGAAGCTGTTACTGTGGAGTGGTTGGGAGGAGAGGCTGTTACTGTGAAGAGGTTGGGAGGAGAGGCTGTTACTGTGGAGGGGTTGGGAGGAGAGGCTGTTACTGTGGAGGGGTTGGGAGGAGAGGCTGTTACTGTGGAGGGGTTGGAAGGAGAGGCTGTTACTGTGGAGTGGTTGGGAGGAGAGGCTGTTACTGTGGAGTGGTTGGGAGGAGAGGCTGTTACTGTGGAGGGGTTGGGAGGAGAAGCTTTTACTGTGGAGTGGTTGAGAGGAGAAGCTTTTACTGTGGAGTGGTTGGGAGGAGAGGCTGTTACTGTGGAGGGGTTTGGAGGAGAGGCTGTTACTGTGGAGGGGTTGGGAGGAGAGGCTGTTACTGTGGAGGGGTTGGGAGGAGAGGCTGTTACTGTGGAGGGGTTGGGAGGAGAGGCTGCTACTGTGGAGGGGTTGGGAGGAGAGGCTGCTACTGTGGAGGGGTTGGGAGGAGAGGCTGCTACTGTGGAGGGGTTGGGAGGAGAGGCTGCTACTGTGGAGGGGTTGGGAGGAGAGGCTGTTACTGTGGAGGGGTTGGGAGGAGGGGCTGTTACTGTGGAGGGGTTGGGAGGAGAGGCCGTTACTGTGGAATGGTTGGGAGGAGAGGCCGTTACTGTGGAGTGGTTGGGAGGAGAGGCTGTTACTGTGGAGTGGTTGGGAGGAGAGGCTGTTACTGTGGAGGGGTTGGGAGGAGAAGCTGTTACTGTGGAGTGGTTGGGAGGAGAGGCCGTTACTGTGGAGTGGTTGGGAGGAGAGGCCGTTACTGTGGAGTGGTTGGGAGGAGAGGCTGTTATTGTGGAGTGGTTGGGAGGAGAGGCTGTTATTGTGGAGTGGTTGGGAGGAGAGGCTGTTATTGTGGAGTGGTTGGGAGGAGAGGCTGTTACTGTGGAGGGGTTGGAAGGAGAGGCTGTTACTGTGGAATGGTTGGGAGGAGAGGCTGTTACTGTGGAGTGGTTGGGAGGAGAGGCTGTTAATGTGGAGGGGTTGGGAGGAGAGGCTGTTACTGTGGAGGGGTTGGGAGGAGAGGCTGTTACTGTGGAGGGGTTGGGAGGAGAGGCTGTTACTGTGGAGGGGTTGGGAGGAGAGGCTGTTACTGTGGAGGGGTTGGGAGGAGAGGCTGTTACTGTGGAGGGGTTGGGAGGAGAGGCTGTTACTGTGGAGGGGTTGGGAGGAGAGGCTGTTACTGTGGAGGGGTTGGGAGGAGAGGCTGTTACTGTGGAGGGGTTGGGAGGAGAGGCTGTTACTGTGGAGGGGTAGGGAGGAGAGGCTGTTACTGTGGAGTGGTTGGGAGGAGAGGCTGTTACTGTGGAGTGGTTGGGAGGAGAGGCTGTTAGTGTGGAGTGGTTGGGAGGAGAGGCTGTTACTGTGGAGGGGTTGGAAGGAGAGGCTGTTACTGTGGAATGGTTGGGAGGAGAGGCTGTTACTGTGGAGGGGTTGGGAGGAGAGGCTGTTACTGTGGAGGGGTTGGGAGGAGAGGCTGTTACTGTGGAGGGGTTGGGAGGAGAGGCTGTTACTGTGGAGGGGTTGGGAGGAGAGGCTGTTACTGTGGAGGGGTTGGAAGGAGAGGCTGTTACTGTGGAGTGGTTGGGAGGAGAGGCTGTTACTGTGGAGTGGTTGGGAGGAGAGGCTGTTAGTGTGGAGGGGTTGGGAGGAGAGGCTGTTACTGTGGAGGGGTTGGAAGGAGAGGCTTTTACTGCGGAGTGGTTGGGAGGAGAGGCCGTTACTGCGGAGTGGTTGGGAGGAGAGGCCGTTACTGCGGAGTGGTTGGGAGGAGAGGCCGTTACTGCGGAGTGGTTGGGAGGAGAGGCCGTTACTGTGAAATGGTTGGGAGGAGAGGCCGTTACTGTGGAGGGGTTGGGAGGAGAGGCCGTTACTGTGGAGGGGTTGGGAGGAGAGGCCGTTACTGTGGAGGGGTTGGGAGGAGAGGCCGTTACTGTGGAGGGGTTGGGAGGAGAGGCCGTTACTGTGGAGGGGTTGGGAGGAGAGGCCGTTACTGTGGAGGGGTTGGGAGGAGAGGCCGTTACTGTGGAGGGGTTGGGAGGAGAGGCCGTTACTGTGGAGGGGTTGGGAGGAGAGGCCGTTACTGTGGAGGGGTTGGGAGGAGAGGCCGTTACTGTGGAGGGGTTGGGAGGAGAGGCCGTTACTGTGGAGGGGTTGGGAGGAGAGGCCGTTACTGTGGAGGGGTTGGGAGGAGAGGCCGTTACTGTGGAGGGGTTGGGAGGAGAGGCCGTTACTGTGGAGGGGTTGGGAGGAGAGGCCGTTACTGTGGAGGGGTTGGGAGGAGAGGCCGTTACTGTGGAGGGGTTGGGAGGAGAGGCCGTTACTGTGGAGGGGTTGGGAGGAGAGGCCGTTACTGTGGAGGGGTTGGGAGGAGAGGCCGTTACTGTGGAGGGGTTGGGAGGAGAGGCCGTTACTGTGGAGGGGTTGGGAGGAGAGGCCGTTACTGTGGAGGGGTTGGGAGGAGAGGCCGTTACTGTGGAGGGGTTGGGAGGAGAGGCCGTTACTGTGGAGGGGTTGGGAGGAGAGGCCGTTACTGTGGAGGGGTTGGGAGGAGAGGCCGTTACTGTGGAGGGGTTGGGAGGAGAGGCCGTTACTGTGGAGGGGTTGGGAGGAGAGGCCGTTACTGTGGAGGGGTTGGGAGGAGAGGCCGTTACTGTGGAGGGGTTGGGAGGAGAGGCCGTTACTGTGGAGGGGTTGGGAGGAGAGGCCGTTACTGTGGAGGGGTTGGGAGGAGAGGCCGTTACTGTGGAGGGGTTGGGAGGAGAGGCCGTTACTGTGGAGGGGTTGGGAGGAGAGGCCGTTACTGTGGAGGGGTTGGGAGGAAAGGCCGTTACTGTGGAGGGGTTGGGAGGAGAGGCCGTTACTGTGGAGGGGTTGGGAGGAGAGGCCGTTACTGTGGAGGGGTTGGAAGGAGAGGCCGTTACTGTGGAATGGTTGGGAGGAGAGGCCGTTACTGTGGAGTGGTTGGGAGGAGAGGCTGTTAATGTGGAGGGGTTGGGAGGAGAGGCCGTTAATGTGGAGGGGTTGGGAGGAGAGGCCGTTACTGTGGAGGGGTTGGGAGGAGAGGCCGTTACTGTGGAGGGGTTGGGAGGAGAGGCCGTTACTGTGGAGGGGTTGGGAGGAGAGGCCGTTACTGTGGAGGGGTTGGGAGGAGAGGCCGTTACTGTGGAGGGGTTGGGAGGAGAGGCCGTTACTGTGGAGGGGTTGGGAGGAGAGGCCGTTACTGTGGAGGGGTTGGAAGGAGAGGCCGTTACTGTGGAATGGTTGGGAGGAGAGGCTGTTACTGTGGAGTGGTTGGGAGGAGAGGCTGTTAATGTGGAGGGGTTGGGAGGAGAGGCTGTTAATGTGGAGGGGTTGGGAGGAGAGGCTGTTACTGTGGAGGGGTTGGGAGGAGAGGCTGTTACTGTGGAGGGGTTGGGAGGAGAGGCTGTTACTGTGGAGGGGTTGGGAGGAGAGGCTGTTACTGTGGAGGGGTTGGGAGGAGAGGCTGTTACTGTGGAGGGGTTGGAAGGAGAGGCTGTTACTGTGGAGTGGTTGGGAGGAGAGGCTGTTACTGTGGAGTGGTTGGGAGGAGAGGCTGTTAGTGTGGAGGGGTTGGGAGGAGAGGCCGTTACTGTGGAGGGGTTGGAAGGAGAGGCAGTTACTGTGGAATGGTTGGGAGGAGAGGCCGTTACTGTGGAGGGGTTGGGAGGAGAGGCCGTTACTGTGGAGGGGTTGGGAGGAGAGGCCGTTACTGTGGAGGGGTTGGGAGGAGAGGCCGTTACTGTGGAGGGGTTGGGAGGAGAGGCCGTTACTGTGGAGGGGTTGGGAGGAGAGGCCGTTACTGTGGAGGGGTTGGGAGGAGAGGCCGTTACTGTGGAGGGGTTGGGAGGAGAGGCCGTTACTGTGGAGGGGTTGGAAGGAGAGGCCGTTACTGTGGAGGGGTTGGAAGGAGAGGCTGTTACTGTGGAGGGGTTGGAAGGAGAGGCTGTTACTGTGGAGGGGTTGGAAGGAGAGGCTGTTACTGTGGAGTGGTTGGGAGGAGAGGCTGTTACTGTGGAGTGGTTGGGAGGAGAGGCTGTTAATGTGGAGTGGTTGGGAGGAGAGGCTGTTACTGTGGAGTGGTTGGGAGGAGAGGCCGTTACTGTGGAGGGGTTGGGAGGAGAGGCCGTTACTGTGGAGGGGTTGGGAGGAGAGGCCGTTACTGTGGAGGGGTTGGGAGGAGAGGCCGTTACTGTGGAGGGGTTGGGAGGAGAGGCCGTTACTGTGGAGGGGTTGGGAGGAGAGGCCGTTACTGTGGAGGGGTTGGGAGGAGAGGCCGTTACTGTGGAGGGGTTGGGAGGAGAGGCCGTTACTGTGGAGGGGTTGGGAGGAGAGGCCGTTACTGTGGAGGGGTTGGGAGGAGAGGCCGTTACTGTGGAGGGGTTGGGAGGAGAGGCCGTTACTGTGGAGGGGTTGGGAGGAGAGGCCGTTACTGTGGAGGGGTTGGGAGGAGAGGCCGTTACTGTGGAGGGGTTGGGAGGAGAGGCCGTTACTGTGGAGGGGTTGGGAGGAGAGGCCGTTACTGTGGAGGGGTTGGGAGGAGAGGCCGTTACTGTGGAGGGGTTGGGAGGAGAGGCCGTTACTGTGGAGGGGTTGGGAGGAGAGGCCGTTACTGTGGAGGGGTTGGGAGGAGAGGCCGTTACTGTGGAGGGGTTGGGAGGAGAGGCCGTTACTGTGGAGGGGTTGGGAGGAGAGGCCGTTACTGTGGAGGGGTTGGGAGGAGAGGCCGTTACTGTGGAGGGGTTGGGAGGAGAGGCCGTTACTGTGGAGGGGTTGGGAGGAGAGGCCGTTACTGTGGAGGGGTTGGGAGGAGAGGCCGTTACTGTGGAGGGGTTGGGAGGAGAGGCCGTTACTGTGGAGGGGTTGGGAGGAGAGGCCGTTACTGTGGAGGGGTTGGGAGGAGAGGCCGTTACTGTGGAGGGGTTGGAAGGAGAGGCCGTTACTGTGGAATGGTTGGGAGGAGAGGCTGTTACTGTGGAGTGGTTGGGAGGAGAGGCTGTTAATGTGGAGGGGTTGGGAGGAGAGGCTGTTAATGTGGAGGGGTTGGGAGGAGAGGCTGTTAATGTGGAGGGGTTGGGAGGAGAGGCTGTTACTGTGGAGGGGTTGGGAGGAGAGGCTGTTACTGTGGAGGGGTTGGGAGGAGAGGCTGTTACTGTGGAGGGGTTGGGAGGAGAGGCTGTTACTGTGGAGGGGTTGGGAGGAGAGGCTGTTACTGTGGAGGGGTTGGGAGGAGAGGCTGTTACTGTGGAGGGGTTGGGAGGAGAGGCTGTTACTGTGGAGGGGTTGGGAGGAGAGGCTGTTACTGTGGAGTGGTTGGGAGGAGAGGCTGTTACTGTGGAGTGGTTGGGAGGAGAGGCTGTTAGTGTGGAGGGGTTGGGAGGAGAGGCTGTTAGTGTGGAGGGGTTGGGAGGAGAGGCTGTTACTGTGGAGGGGTTGGGAGGAGAGGCCGTTACTGCGGAGTGGTTGGGAGGAGAGGCCGTTACTGCGGAGTGGTTGGGAGGAGAGGCCGTTACTGCGGAGTGGTTGGGAGGAGAGGCCGTTACTGCGGAGTGGTTGGGAGGAGAGGCCGTTACTGCGGAATGGTTGGGAGGAGAGGCCGTTACTGCGGAATGGTTGGGAGGAGAGGCCGTTACTGCGGAATGGTTGGGAGGAGAGGCCGTTACTGTGGAATGGTTGGGAGGAGAGGCCGTTACTGTGGAATGGTTGGGAGGAGAGGCCGTTACTGTGGAGGGGTTGGGAGGAGAGGCCGTTACTGTGGAGGGGTTGGGAGGAGAGGCCGTTACTGTGGAGGGGTTGGGAGGAGAGGCCGTTACTGTGGAGGGGTTGGGAGGAGAGGCCGTTACTGTGGAGGGGTTGGGAGGAGAGGCCGTTACGGTGGAGGGGTTGGGAGGAGAGGCCGTTACGGTGGAGGGGTTGGGAGGAGAGGCCGTTACGGTGGAGGGGTTGGGAGGAGAGGCCGTTACGGTGGAGGGGTTGGGAGGAGAGGCCGTTACTGTGGAGGGGTTGGGAGGAGAGGCCGTTACTGTGGAGGGGTTGGGAGGAGAGGCCGTTACTGTGGAGGGGTTGGGAGGAGAGGCCGTTACTGTGGAGGGGTTGGGAGGAGAGGCCGTTACTGTGGAGGGGTTGGGAGGAGAGGCCGTTACTGTGGAGGGGTTGGGAGGAGAGGCCGTTACTGTGGAGGGGTTGGGAGGAGAGGCCGTTACTGTGGAGGGGTTGGGAGGAGAGGCCGTTACTGTGGAGGGGTTGGGAGGAGAGGCCGTTACTGTGGAGGGGTTGGGAGGAGAGGCCGTTACTGTGGAGGGGTTGGGAGGAGAGGCCGTTACTGTGGAGGGGTTGGGAGGAGAGGCCGTTACTGTGGAGGGGTTGGGAGGAGAGGCCGTTACTGTGGAGGGGTTGGGAGGAGAGGCCGTTACTGTGGAGGGGTTGGGAGGAGAGGCCGTTACTGTGGAGGGGTTGGGAGGAGAGGCCGTTACTGTGGAGGGGTTGGGAGGAGAGGCCGTTACTGTGGAGGGGTTGGGAGGAGAGGCCGTTACTGTGGAGGGGTTGGGAGGAGAGGCCGTTACTGTGGAGGGGTTGGGAGGAGAGGCCGTTACTGTGGAGGGGTTGGGAGGAGAGGCCGTTACTGTGGAGGGGTTGGGAGGAGAGGCCGTTACTGTGGAGGGGTTGGGAGGAGAGGCCGTTACTGTGGAGGGGTTGGGAGGAGAGGCCGTTACTGTGGAGGGGTTGGGAGGAGAGGCCGTTACTGTGGAGGGGTTGGGAGGAGAGGCCGTTACTGTGGAGGGGTTGGGAGGAGAGGCCGTTACTGTGGAGGGGTTGGGAGGAGAGGCCGTTACTGTGGAGGGGTTGGGAGGAGAGGCCGTTACTGTGGAGGGGTTGGGAGGAGAGGCCGTTACTGTGGAGGGGTTGGGAGGAGAGGCCGTTACTGTGGAGGGGTTGGGAGGAGAGGCCGTTACTGTGGAGGGGTTGGGAGGAGAGGCCGTTACTGTGGAGGGGTTGGGAGGAGAGGCCGTTACTGTGGAGGGGTTGGGAGGAGAGGCCGTTACTGTGGAGGGGTTGGGAGGAGAGGCCGTTACTGTGGAGGGGTTGGGAGGAGAGGCCGTTACTGTGGAGGGGTTGGGAGGAGAGGCCGTTACTGTGGAGGGGTTGGGAGGAGAGGCCGTTACTGTGGAGGGGTTGGGAGGAGAGGCCGTTACTGTGGAGGGGTTGGAAGGAGAGGCCGTTACTGTGGAGGGGTTGGGAGGAGAGGCCGTTACTGTGGAATGGTTGGGAGGAGAGGCCGTTACTGTGGAGGGGTTGGGAGGAGAGGCCGTTACTGTGGAGGGGTTGGGAGGAGAGGCCGTTACTGTGGAGGGGTTGGGAGGAGAGGCTGTTACTGTGGAGGGGTTGGAAGGAGAGGCTGTTACTGTGGAGTGGTTGGGAGGAGATGCCGTTACTGTGGAGTGGTTGGGAGGAGAGGCCGTTAGTGTGGAGGGGTTGGGAGGAGAGGCCGTTACTGCGGAGGGGTTGGAAGGAGAGGCCGTTACTGCGGAGTGGTTGGGAGGAGAGGCCGTTACTGCGGAGTGGTTGGGAGGAGAGGCCGTTACTGTGGAATGGTTGGGAGGAGAGGCCGTTACTGTGGAGGGGTTGGGAGGAGAGGCCGTTACTGCGGAGTGGTTGGGAGGAGAGGCCGTTACTGAGGAGTGGTTGGGAGGAGAGGCCGTTACTGTGGAATGGTTGGGAGGAGAGGCCGTTACTGTGGAATGGTTGGGAGGAGAGGCCGTTACTGTGGAATGGTTGGCAGGAGAGGCCGTTACTGTGGAGGGGTTGGGAGGAGAGGCCGTTACTGTGGAGGGGTTGGGAGGAGAGGCCGTTACTGTGGAGGGGTTGGGAGGAGAGGCCGTTACTGTGGAGGGGTTGGGAGGAGAGGCCGTTACTGTGGAGGGGTTGGGAGGAGAGGCCGTTACGGTGGAGGGGTTGGGAGGAGAGGCCGTTACTGTGGAGGGGTTGGGAGGAGAGGCCGTTACTGTGGAGGGGTTGGGAGGAGAGGCCGTTACTGTGGAGGGGTTGGGAGGAGAGGCCGTTACTGTGGAGGGGTTGGGAGGAGAGGCCGTTACTGTGGAGGGGTTGGGAGGAGAGGCCGTTACTGTGGAGGGGTTGGGAGGAGAGGCCGTTACTGTGGAGGGGTTGGGAGGAGAGGCCGTTACTGTGGAGGGGTTGGGAGGAGAGGCCGTTACTGTGGAGGGGTTGGGAGGAGAGGCCGTTACTGTGGAGGGGTTGGGAGGAGAGGCCGTTACTGTGGAGGGGTTGGGAGGAGAGGCCGTTACTGTGGAGGGGTTGGGAGGAGAGGCCGTTACTGTGGAGGGGTTGGGAGGAGAGGCCGTTACTGTGGAGGGGTTGGGAGGAGAGGCCGTTACTGTGGAGGGGTTGGGAGGAGAGGCCGTTACTGTGGAGGGGTTGGGAGGAGAGGCCGTTACTGTGGAGGGGTTGGGAGGAGAGGCCGTTACTGTGGAGGGGTTGGGAGGAGAGGCCGTTACTGTGGAGGGGTTGGGAGGAGAGGCCGTTACTGTGGAGGGGTTGGGAGGAGAGGCCGTTACTGTGGAGGGGTTGGGAGGAGAGGCCGTTACTGTGGAGGGGTTGGGAGGAGAGGCCGTTACTGTGGAGGGGTTGGGAGGAGAGGCCGTTACTGTGGAGGGGTTGGGAGGAGAGGCCGTTACTGTGGAGGGGTTGGGAGGAGAGGCCGTTACTGTGGAGGGGTTGGGAGGAGAGGCCGTTACTGTGGAGGGGTTGGGAGGAGAGGCCGTTACTGTGGAGTGGTTGGGAGGAGAGGCCGTTACTGTGGAGTGGTTGGGAGGAGAGGCCGCTACTGTGGAGTGGTTGGGAGGAGAGGCCGCTACTGTGGAGTGGTTGGGAGGAGAGGCCGCTACTGTGGAGTGGTTGGGAGGAGAGGCCGCTACTGTGGAGTGGTTGGGAGGAGAGGCAGACTGCGCAGTGCCGCTCAGGCAGTTTGTGGATAGGTAGTCTTGTCATTCCAGTTGCCTAGCTACACACTGTCCTGTCCTGTCCTCTCTGCAGATTGGCTGGGCATGTCCCACATGTACCTACATCAATGTACCGACCCGGCCCGGCTGTGAGATGTGCAGTATGGAGCGTCCCATAGACTACATCGTTCCTGAAGGGTACAAACCAGATGACTCTGAGCGGCGGAGGCTACAGCAAGAGAACGACGGACTGCAGCAGTATAAGAAGGTAAGGAAGACTGATGGGGCTCATGTGCAGTAGCCAATCACTGTACACCGGCTCACAGCAGCCAATCACTGTACACCGGCTCACAGCAGCCAATCCCTGTACACCGGCTCACAGCAGCCAATCACTGTACACCGGCTTACAGCAGCCAATCACTGTACACCGGCTTACAGCGGCCAATCACTGTACACCGGCTTACAGCAGCCAATCACTGCACACCGGCTTACAGCGGCCAATCACTGTACACCGGCTCACAGCTGCCAATCACTGCACACCGGCTTACAGCGGGCAATCCCTGTACACCTGCTTACAGCGGCCAATCACTGTACACCGGCTTACAGCAGCCAATCATTGTACACCGGCTTACAGCGGCCAATCACTGTACACCGGCTTACAGCAGCCAATCACTGTACACCGGCTTACAGCGGCCAATCACTGTACACCGGCTTACAGCAGCCAATCCCTGTACACGTACACCGGCTTACAGCTGCCAATCACTGCACACCGGCTTACAGCAGCCAATCACTGTACACCGGCTTACAGCGGCCAATCCCTGTACACCGGCTTACAGCGGCCAATCACTGTACACCGGCTTACAGCAGCCAATCCCTGTACACCTGCTCACAGCAGCCAATCCCTGTACACCGGCTTACAGCAGCCAATCACTGTACACCGGCTTACAGCAGCCAATCACTGCACACCGGCTTACAGCTGCCAATCACTGCACACCGGCTTACAGCGGCCAATCACTGTACACCGGCTTACAGCAGCCAATCACTGTACACCGGCTTACAGCTGCCAATCACTGTACACCGGCTTACAGCGGCCAATCACTGTACACCGGCTTACAGCGGCCAATCACTGCACACCGGCTTACAGCAGCCAATCACTGTACACCGGCTCACAGCAGCCAATCCCTGTACACCGGCTTACAGCGGCCAATCACTGTACTCCGGCTTACAGCGGCCAATCACTGTACACCGGCTTACAGCGGCCAATCACTGTACACCGGCTTACAGCGGCCAATCACTGTACACCGGCTTACAGCGGCCAATCACTGTACACCGGCTTACAGCGGCCAATCACTGTACACCGGCTTACAGCGGCCAATCACTGTACACCGGCTTACAGCGGCCAATCACTGCACACTGGCTTACAGCGGCCAATCACTGTACACCGGCTCACAGCAGCCAATCCCTGTACACCTGCTTACAGCGGCCAATCACTGTACTCCGGCTTACAGCAGCCAATCCCTGTACACCGGCTTACAGCGGCCAATCACTGTACACCGGCTTACAGCAGCCAATCACTGTACACCGGCTTACAGCGGCCAATCCCTGTACACCGGCTTACAGCAGCCAATCCCTGTACACCGGCTTACAGCAGCCAATCACTGTACACCGGCTTACAGCTGCCAATCACTGCACACCGGCTCACAGCTGCCAATCACTGTACACCGGCTTACAGCGGCCAATCCCTGTACACCGGCTTACAGCGGCCAATCACTGTACACCGGCTTACAGCAGCCAATCACTGTACACCGGCTTACAGCAGCCAATCACTGTACACCGGCTTACAGCAGCCAATCACTGTACACCGGCTTACAGCAGCCAATCACTGTACACCGGCTTACAGCGGCCAATCACTGTACTCTGGCTCACAGCAGCCAATCATTGCACACTGGCTTACAGCAGCAGCCAATCACTGTACACCGGCTTACAGCTGCCAATCACTGCACACCGGCTTACAGCAGCCAATCCCTGTACACCGGCTTACAGCAGCTAATCACTGTACACCGGCTCACAGCAGCCAATCACTGTACACCGGCTTACAGCACAATGCCTAACAAAGCTATCCTAGATACTAAACACAGGAAGTCACTCTGCTGTAGTGTGCCTGCGTTTAGTATATAGGAATCCTGGCAGTTGCTGCTTGGTATGGTATATCATGTAATAAGTAAATAGAACAGTTTCTAATGATGTATAAGCACAGAAACTGCAGTATGTATAACCAAGCATAAGACGCATACATATGAAATTACCGCCGGCAGACTTAGGCGCAGGATACAGCCGATTTACGGCTCCCCCTGCTGCTGCACAAGTCCCGTCGCCGTTAATTACTATTCCCCCTCCAGGTCCATGTGGATGGTGGGGAATGATCTAATTTGTCTTCCAGCTACTGCTGCAGGCCAAATTACAGTGTTTTTAAAGTAACTCAGCTCCGTCTACTGACTGTGTGCCGCTATAGCAGTAATTCCTAATACGGTCTATGGTGGCGCCGGCTGCACCCAAATCTCCTGCGCTGTGATAACAGCGCTCGGCATAAGACACCATGCCCAGATGCAATTCACTTTTTTTCCTGCTTTGCTACTGAAATGCACGAAAAAGTAGGTGAAAAAGTAATATTCCAATGATTGTGTATTTTCTTGCTTCCTGGTGGTGTAAAAGGTGTGAAAATGTGAATTACATATTGGCCGATATCAGATGCTGAAATTGACAAACTGTCTTGTTTATGAAAACTGTGCGCTCATTTCACATTTGATGTCAGCTACACATTACATAAATGTTGGGACATTGCAATGACTGACTGACAAACAATACAGTAATAGTAAAGGAAATGATACCTGTTGGAAGGTGACACAACTAATGAATGTAACTGGCAACAGGTCAGTAATATGTGGTAGTCGGGTGTAATAGACTAAGAAGAGGCACTCTACATGCGGCTGATAGCTTCCCCCTGAGGAAGTCAGACAGAGTCTCATGAAACGCGTTGCCAGAGCTTTATAAAACATTTCCATTCATCTCATTTATGAATTGGTCTTCATTGAGGTAAGACACCTCACATTTCTTAGTTTTATTTGTTTTTAGCGTTTTTTATCTCTATTGGGAGCCTTTTTCCCTTTGTTTTAGGTCAGTAATAGGATTGGGTATAAAAAGATCCTACGCCGGCTGAGCCTCACAAGTAAACATAGGGAGGGGTGCACCACTCTGACACCTATTACTTGGGCAAATAGGGCAACAATGGGCCTAACCTCAAGCCCTTCCCTGTTCCTTGGACCTAGCCTCAGGCTTTCACCTGTTTCTTTAAAGCGGATCCGAGATGAAAAACTAACTATAACAAGTAAATTGTCTATATATCTTATCTAAAGTTTAGATAGTTTACACAGCAAATCTAGCTGAAAACAGCCTTATAAGTTGATGATTATTCATTCCTGTGATACAATGAGGGCAGCCATGTTCTGTTTGTCACATTGTCAGAGGCTGAGGGCTGGAGATGCTATCAGCTTGCCTGTGTGTAAATTCACTCCCCTCTCCTCCTCCCTCCGTCTCTGAAATCTCTGGCTAGTAACCTCCTCCTGCCCAGACTGAGCTCCCATAAGCCCTTGCTACACTGCCAAGGCACTGTGAAATGCTGTGGGCGAGGCTTGTTTAGTTTATAGGGAATTAGAGTATTAAAACAAAACAAAAAGTATTTGGCTTGAGGAATGCCCTATAAACTATATGAAAGGAACACAATTATGCAATGAGTAAAAGTTTATCTCGGATCCATTTAAGTTAAGCTTGTAGGCGTATTTATGCCTAACCTTAAAGGAATCATCATGCAAAGAAAAAAAAAAAAGTTTCACTTACCTGGGGCTTCTACCAGCCCCATGCAGCCATCCTGTGCCCTCCCTCCCTCGTAGTCACTCACTGCTGCTCCAGTCCCCCGCCGCCAGCTAGTTCTGCTGTTACCAGCCCCCTGCAGCCATCCTGTGCCCTCGTAGTCACTCACTGCTGCTCCAGTCCCCCGCCACCAGCTAGTTCTGCTGTTACCAGCCCCATGCAGCCATCCTGTGCCCTCGTAGTCACTCACTGCTGCTCCAGTCCCCCGCCGCCAGCTAGTTCTGCTGTTACCAGCCCCATGCAGCCATCCTGTGCCCTCGCAGTCACTCACTGCTGCTCCAGTCTCCCGCCGCCAGCTAGTTCTGCTTCTACCAGCCCCCTGCAGCCATCCTGTGCCCTCGCAGTCACTCACTGCTGCTCCAGTCCCCCGCCACCAGCTAGTTCTGCTTCTACCAACCCCCTGCAGCCATCCTGTGTCCTCGTAGTCACTGCTGCTCCAGTCCCCTGCCACCAGCTAGTTCTGCTTCTACCAGCCCCATGCAGCCATCCTGTGCCCTCGCAGTCACTCACTGCTGCTCCAGTCCCCCGCCACCAGCTAGTTCTGCTTCTACCAGCCCCATGCAGCCATCCTGTGCCCTCGTAGTCACTCACTGCTGCTCCAGTCCCCCGCCGCCAGCTAGTTTTGTTTTTGCTGACCTCTCGGTCGGCGGGCCGCATTGCGTACATTTTTTCGTACTCCCGCTGGTGCAGGAACATTAACAGATAAATTTTTGCACGTTAGCGGTATAACACGTAGATTTTTATGCATTGCAACACTAACACGAAAAAATGTATGTTAATGTTCCTGCAGCAGCAGGAATGCGTAAAAATGTATGCAATGCGGTCCATGAAACTAGCTGGCGGCAACTGGAGCAGCAGTGAGTGACTACGAGGGCACAGGATGGCTGCATGGGGCTGGTAGAAGCAGAACTAGCTGGTGGCGGGGACTGGAGCAGCAGTGAGTGACTATGAGGGCACAGGATGGCTGCATGGGGCTGGTAGAAGCAGAACTAGCTGGTGGCGGGGGACTGGAGCAGCAGTGAGTGACTGTGAGGGCACAGGATGGCTGCATGGGGCTGGTAGAAGCAGAACCAGATGGGGGTGGGGGACTGGAGCAGCAGTGAGTGACTACGAGGGCACAGGATGGCTGCATGGGGCTGGTAGAAGCAGAACTAGCTGGTGGCGGGGACCGGAGCAGCAGTGAGTGACTATGAGGGCACAGGATGGCTGCAGGGTGCTGGTAGAAGCAGAACTAGCTGGTGGCGGGGGGACTGGAGCAGCAGTGAGTGACTACGAGGGCACAGGATGGCTGCATGGGGCTGGTAGAAGCAGAACTAGTTGGTGGCAGGGGACTGGAGCAGCAGTGAATGACTGCGAGGGCACAGGATGGCTGCATGGGGCTGGTAGAAGCAGAACTAGCTGGTGGCGGGGGACTGGAGCAGCAGTGAGTGACTACGAGGGCACAGGATGGCTGCATGGGGCTGGTAGAAGCAGAACTAGCTGGCGGCGGGGGACTGGAGCAGCAGTGAGTGACTACGAGGGCTCAGGATGGCTGCATGGGGCTGGTAGAAGCAGAACTAGCTGGTGGCGGGGGACTGGAGCAGCAGTGAGTGACTGCGAGGGCACAGGATGGCTGCATGGGGCTGGTAGAAGCAGAACTAGCTGGTGGCAGGGGACTGGAGCAGCAGTGAGTGACTACGAGGGCACAGGATGGCTGCATGGGGCTGGTAGAAGCAGAACTAGCTGGTGGCGGGGGACTGGAGCAGCAGTGAGTGACTACGGGGGCACAGGATGGCTGCATGGGGCTGGTAGAAGCAGAACTAGCTGGTGGCGGGGGACTGGAGCAGCAGTGAGTGACTACGAGGGCACAGGATGGCTGCAGGGGGCTGGTAGAAGCAGAACTAGCTGGTGGCGGGGGACTGGAGCAGCAGTGACTGACTACGAGGGCACAGGATGGCTGCATGGGGCTGGTAGAAGCAGAACTAGCTGGCGGTGGGTGACTGGAGCAGCAGTGAGTGACTACGAGGGCACAGGATGGCTGCAGGGGGCTGGTAGAAGCAGAACTAGCTGGCGGCGGGAGACTGGAGCAGCAGTGAGTGACTACGAGGGCACAGGATGGCTGCAGGGGGCTGGTAGAAGCAGAACTAGCTGGTGGCGGGGGACTGGAGCAGCAGTGACTGACTACGAGGGCACAGGATGGCTGCATGGGGCTGGTAGAAGCAGAACTAGCTGGCGGTGGGGGACTGGAGCAGCAGTGAGTGACTACGAGGGCACAGGATGGCTGCAGGGGGCTGGTAGAAGCAGAACTAGCTGGCGGCGGGAGACTGGAGCAGCAGTGAGTGACTGCGAGGACACAGGATGGCTGCATGGGGCTGGTAGAAGCAGAACTAGCTAGCGGTGGGGGACTGGAGCAGCAGTGAGTGACTACGAGGGCACAGGATGGCTGCATGGGGCTGGTAGAAGCAGAACTAGCTAGCGGTGGGGGACTGGAGCAGCAGTGAGTGACTACGAGGACACAGGATGGCTGCAGGGGGCTGGTAGAAGCCCTTGTAAGTGAAACTGGTTTTTATTTTGCCCGACGACTCCTTTAACCACTTTGAATCCCTTGCTACGCTTATCTACTCCCCACAAAACTTTACTTGAAGCTCAGGGGAGTAGATAGGCGTACTTGTGGTAAACAGTGTGCTGTATGCCCAATAAGCTATCTGATTATGTATATAGGGTATCATTTTAACCGTGACAAGTGAGAGAATAGATTTTGTGTTGTTTGACAACTGAGGGATAAGTCATGTGATTTTTTTTACCGGAAAACTGAATGAAAAGCAATAAAACTGTTATTTTCATGTACTCTATACCCCCAAATAAATACTTGTAAAAAAAACAAAAGTGACAGCATTGAAAAGAGAATACATAGTTACCCTAGGGACTTAGCTTTTAAAATATGTATGCCATGAGAGTGTATTACTGTTAATCATGAAGATAAGGGCTTTTAATTACTGATAGAGTACAATGAGAAAACAAAAAACACAAACCAGAAACTAATATATTATCGCCATACATTGTACTAGGAACATTATTTAAATGTTGAGATAACCAGGACAAATTAGCAAATACAATGTGTGGGTTTTACCTATGGTAACATTGTTTATTTGAAAACTATAGTGCATGGAAATGGAGAAATAGTGTATTTTTTCTTTTTTTTTCTCATTTTTCCCTTTAAAATGCACAGATAATAGCATAATTACTAAAAGCAAATATCACCCTCACAAAGCATAATTTGTGGCAAAAAAAACAAGATATAGATCATTTACATCTGATGAGTAGCAATAAAGTTATTGGTGAATGAATGGGAGGAGCGCTGAAATGTGAAAATTGCTCTGGTTTTTAAGCAAAAAACCCTGTGGTGCTGAAGTGGTTAAGCCCTTCCCTGGTCCATTTGCCTAGCCTCAAGCCCTTCCTAGAACCATAAGGTGGCCACACACGATACAATAAAATGATTTGATTTTACAGCAAGTTGATTAAAAAAAATCATATTTCCCGAAAAATCCCCTTTCCTGTACCCTATGCCTAACCTCAGCCCCTTCCCTGTACCTTATGCTAACCTCAGCCCCTTCCCTGTACCTTATGCCTAACCTCAGCCCCTTCCCTGTACCTTATGCCTAACCTCAGCCCCTTCCCTGTACCTTATGCTAACCTCAGCCCCTTCCCTGTACCTTACACCTAACCTCAGCCCCTTCCCTGTACCTTATGCCTAACCTCAACCCCTTCCCTGTACCTTACACCTAACCTCAGCCCCTTCCCTTTACCTTATGCCTAACCTCAGCCCCTTCCCTGTACCTTATGCCTAACCTCAGCCCCTTCCCTGTACCTTACACCTAACCTCAGCCCTTTCCCTGTACATTACACCTAACCTCAGCCCCTTCCCTGTACCTTATGCTAACCTCAGCCCCTTCCCTGTACCTTATGCCTAACCTCAGCCCCTTCCCTGTACCTTATGCTAACCTCAGCCCCTTCCCTGTACCTTACACCTAACCTCAGCCCCTTCCCTGTACCTTATGCCTAACCTCAACCCCTTCCCTGTACCTTACACCTAACCTCAGCCCCTTCCCTTTACCTTATGCCTAACCTCAGCCCCTTCCCTGTACCTTATGCCTAACCTCAGCCCCTTCCCTGTACCTTACACCTAACCTCAGCCCTTTCCCTGTACATTACACCTAACCTCAGCCCCTTCCCTGTACCTTATGCTAACCTCAGCCCCTTCCCTGTACCTTATGCCTAACCTCAGCCCCTTCCCTGTACCTTATGCTAACCTCAGCCCCTTCCCTGTACCTTATGCTAACCTCAGCCCCTTCCCTGTACCTTATGCCTAACCTCAGCCCCTTCCCTGTACCTTATGCTAACCTCAGCCCCTTCCCTGTACCTTATGCTAACCTCAGCCCCTTCCCTGTACCTTATGCCTAACCTCAGCCCCTTCCCTGTACCTTATGCCTAACCTCAGCCCCTTCCCTGTACCTTATGCTAACCTCAGCCCCTTCCATGTACCTTACACCTAACCTCAGCCCCTTCCCTGTACCTTATGCCTAACCTCAACCCCTTCCCTGTACCTTACACCTAACCTCAGCCCCTTCCCTGTACCTTACACCTAACCTCAGCCCCTTCCCTGTACCTTATGCCTAACCTCAGCCCCTTCCCTGTACCTTACACCTAACCTCAGCCCTTTCCCTGTACATTACACCTAACCTCAGCCCCTTCCCTGTACCTTATGCTAACCTCAGCCCCTTCCCTGTACCTTATGCCTAACCTCAGCCCCTTCCCTGTACCTTATGCTAACCTCAGCCCCTTCCCTGTACCCTATGCCTAACCTCAGCCCCTTCCCTGTACCCTATGCCTAACCTCAGCCCCTTCCCTGTACCTTATGCCTAACCTCAGCCCCTTCCCTGTACCTTATGCTAACCTCAGCCCCTTCCCTGTACCTTATGCTAACCTCAGCCCCTTCCCTGTACCTTATGCCTAACCTCAGCCCCTTCCCTGTACCTTATGCCTAACCTCAGCCCCTTCCTTGTACCTTATGCCTAACCTCAGCCCCTTCCCGGTACCTTATGCCTAACCTCAGCCCCTTCCCTGTACCTTACACCTAACCTCTGCCCCTTCCCTGTACCTTATGCCTAACCTCAGCCCCTTCCCTGTACCTTATGCTAACCTCAGCCCCTTCCCTGTACCTTATGCTAACCTCATCCCCTTCCCTGTACCTTACACCTAACCTCAGCCCCTTCCCTGTACCTTATGCCTAACCTCAACCCCTTCCCTGTACCTTATGCCTAACCTCAGCCCCTTCCCTGTACCTTACACCTAACCTCAGCCCCTTCCCTGTACCTTATACCTAACCTCTGCCCCTTCCCTGTACCTTACACCTAACCTCAGCCCCTTCCCTGTACCTTATGCCTAACCTCAGCCCCTTCCTTGTACCTTATGCCTAACCTCAGCCCCTGCCCTGTACCTTATACCTAACCTCTGCCCCTTCCCTGTACCTTATACCTAACCTCTGCCCCTTCCCTGTACCTTATACCTAACCTCAGCCCCTTCCCTGTACCTTACACCTAACCTCAGCCCCTTCCCTGTACCTTATGCCTAACCTCTGCCCCTTCCCTGTACCTTACACCTAACCTCAGCCCCTTCCCTGTACCTTATGCCTAACCTCAGCCCCTTCCCTGTACCTTATGCCTAACCTCAGCCCCTTCCCTGTACCTTATACCTAACCTCTGCCCCTTCCCTGTACCTTATACCTAACCTCTGCCCCTTCCCTGTACCTTACACCTAACCTCAGCCCCTTCCCTGTACCTTATGCCTAACCTCTGCCCCTTCCCTGTACCTTATGCCTAACCTCAGCCCTTCCCCTGTACCTTATGCCTAACCTCAGCTCCTTCTCTGTACCTTATGCCTAACCTCAGCCCCATCACTGTTCCTTATACCTAACCTCAGCTCCTTCTCTGTACCTTATGCCTAACCTCTGCCCCTTCCCTGTACCTTATGCCTAACCTCAGGTCCTTCTCTGTACCTTATGCCTAACCTCTGCCCCTTCCCTGTACCTTATACCCAACCTCAGCCCCTTCCCTGTACCTTATACCCAACCACAGCCCCTTCCCTGTACCTTATGCCTAACCTCAGCCCCTTCTCTGTACCTTATACCCAACCTCAGCCCCTTCCCTGTACCTTATACCCAACCACAGCCCCTTCCCTGTACCTTATGCCTAACCTCAGCTCCTTCCCTGTTCCTGACCACAGCGCGTCATCCTCCACTGCTGAGGTTAAGCGGTTGGGTGCCCGCTGACATGCGAATTACACAAATACTTTTGTGAGTATAACTTTGAATTACCAATACATTACCCTCTTGATTAATTCACTATGGCGCGCTCCATCGGTTTTTAGTTCCCTGTACCTTATGCCTAACCTCAGCCCCTTCCCTGTACCTTATACCTAACCTCAGCCCATTCCCTGTACCTTATGCCTAACCTCAGCCCCTTCCCTGTACCTTATGCCTAACCTCAGCCCTTCCCCTGTACCTTATGCCTAACCTCAGCCCCTTCCCTGTACCTTATGCC
The DNA here is from genome assembly GCF_040937935.1 of Hyperolius riggenbachi. Classification (NCBI taxonomy): domain Eukaryota; kingdom Metazoa; phylum Chordata; class Amphibia; order Anura; family Hyperoliidae; genus Hyperolius; species Hyperolius riggenbachi. Next base: position 450,311,539 of record NC_090650.1, on the reverse strand, counting down.
TAACCTCTGCCCCTTCCCTGTACCTTATGCCTAACCTCAGCCCTTCCCCTGTACCTTATGCCTAACCTCAGCTCCTTCTCTGTACCTTATGCCTAACCTCAGCCCCTTCCTTGTACCTTACACCTAACCTCAGCCCCTTCCCTGTACCTTACACCTAACCTCAGCCCCTTCCCTGTACCTTACACCTAACCTCAGCCCCTTCCCTGTACCTTACGCCTAACCTCTGCCCCTTCCCTGTACCTTATGCCTAACCTCAGCCCCTTCCCTGTACCTTATGCCTAACCTCAGCCCCTTCCCTGTACCTTACACCTAACCTCAGCCCCTTCCCTGTACCTTATGCCTAACCGCAGCCCCTTCCTTGTACCTTATACCTAACCTCAGCCCCTTCCCTGGACCTTATGCCTAACCTCAGCCCCTTCCCTGTACCTTATACCTAACCTCAGCCCCTTCCCTGTACCTTATACCTAACCTCAGCCCCTTCCCTGTACCTTACACCTAACCTCAGCTTCTTCCCTGTACCTTATACCTAACCTCAGCCCCTTCCCTGTACCTTACACCTAACCTCAGCCCCTTCCCTGTACCTTATACCTAACCTCAGCCCCTTCCCTGTACCTTATACCTAACCTCAGCCCCTTCCCTGTACCTTACACCTAACCTCAGCCCCTTCCCTGTACCTTACACCTAACCTCAGCCCCTTCCCTGTACCTTACACCTAACCTCAGCCCCTTCCCTGTACCTTACACCTAACCTCTGCCCCTTCCCTGTACCTTATACCTAACCTCTGCCCCTTCCCTGTACCTTATGCCTAACCTCAGCCCCTTCCCTGTACCTTATGCCTAACCTCAGCCCCTTCCCTGTACCTTATGCCTAACCTCAGCCCCTTCCTTGTACCTTATACCTAACCTCAGCCCCTTCCCTGGACCTTATGCCTAACCTCAGCCCCTTCCCTGTACCTTATACCTAACCTCAGCCCCTTCCCTGTACCTTATGCCTAACCTCAGCCCTTCCCCTGTACCTTATGCCTAACCTCAGCTCCTTCTCTGTACCTTATGCCTAACCTCAGCCCCTTCCTTGTACCTTACACCTAACCTCAGCCCCTTCCCTGTACCTTACACCTAACCTCAGCCCCTTCCCTGTACCTTACGCCTAACCTCAGCCCCTTCCCTGTACCTTATGCCTAACCTCAGCCCCTTCCCTGTACCTTATGCCTAACCTCAGCCCCTTCCTTGTACCTGATACCTAACCTCAGCCCCTTCCCTGGACCTTATGCCTAACCTCAGCCCCTTCCCTGTACCTTATACCTAACCTCAGCCCCTTCCCTGTACCTTACACCTAACCTCAGCCCCTTCCCTGTACCTTATACCTAACCTCAGCCCCTTCCTTGTACCTTATACCTAACCTCAGCCCCTTCCCTGTACCTTACACCTAACCTCAGCCCCTTCCCTGTACCTTCCACCTAACCTCAGCCCCTTCCCTGTACCTTACACCTAACCTCAGCCCCTTCCCTGTACCTTATACCTAACCTCTGCCCCTTCCCTGTACCTTATGCCTAACCTCAGCCCCTTCCCTGTACCTTATGCCTACCCTTAGCCCCTTCCTTGTACCTTATACCTAACCTCAGCCCCTTCCCTGGACCTTATGCCTAACCTCAGCCCCTTCCCTGTACCTTATACCTAACCTCAGCCCCTTCCCTGTACCTTATGCCTAACCTCAGCCTCTTCCCTGTACCTTATACCTAACCTCAGCCCCTTCCCTGTACCTTATGCTAACCTCAGCCCCTTCCCTGTACCTTATGCCTAACCTCAGCCCTTCCCCTGTACCTTATGCCTAACCTCTGCCCCTTCCCTGTACCTTACACCTAACCTCAGCCCCTTCCCTGTACCTTATACCTAACCTCAGCCCCTTCCCTGTACCTTACACCTAACCTCAGCCCCTTCCCTGTACCTTACACCTAACCTCAGCCCCTTCCCTGTACCTTACGCCTAACCTCAACCCCTTCCCTGTACCTTACACCTAACCTCAGCCCCTTCCCTGTACCTTACACCTAACCTCAGCCCCTTCCCTGTACCTTATGCCTAACCTCAACCCCTTCCCTGTACCTTACACCTAACCTCAGCCCCTTCCCTGTACCTTATCCCTAACCTCAGCCCCTTCCCTGTACCTTATCCCTAACCTCAGCCCCTTCCCTGTACCTTACACCTAACCTCAGCCCCTTCCCTGTACCTTATCCCTAACCTCAGCCCCTTCCCTGTACCTTATACCTAACCTCAGCCCCTTCCCTGTACCTTACACCTAACCTCAGCCCCTTCCCTGTACCTTATCCCTAACCTCAGCCCCTTCCCTGTACCTTACACCTAACCTCAGCCCCTTCCCTGTACCTTACACCTAACCTCAGCCCCTTCCCTGTACCTTATCCCTAACCTCAGCCCCTTCCCTGTACCTTACACCTAACCTCAGCCGCTTCCCTGTACCTTACACCTAACCTCAGCCCCTTCCCTGTACCTTACACCTAACCTCAGCCCCTTCCCTGTACCTTACACCTAACCTCAGCCCCTTCCCTGTACCTTACACCTAACCTCAGCCCCTTCCCTGTACCTTACACCTAACCTCAGCCCCTTCCCTGTACCTTACACCTAACCTCAGCCCCTTCCCTGTACCTTACACCTAACCTCAGCCCCTTCCCTGTACCTTACACCTAACCTCAGCCCCTTCCCTGTACCTTATACCTAACCTCAGCCCCTTCCCTGTACCTTATGCTAACCTCAGCCCCTTCCCTGTACCTTATGCCTAACCTCAGCCCTTCCCCTGTACCTTATGCCTAACCTCAGCCCCTTCCCTGTACCTTACACCTAACCTCAGCCCCTTCCCTGTACCTTACACCTAACCTCAGCCCCTTCCCTGTACCTTATGCCTAACCTCAACCCCTTCCCTGTACCTTACACCTAACCTCAGCCCCTTCCCTGTACCTTACACCTAACCTCAGCCCCTTCCCTGTACCTTATGCCTAACCTCAACCCCTTCCCTGTACCTTACACCTAACCTCAGCCCCTTCCCTGTACCTTATCCCTAACCTCAGCCCCTTCCCTGTACCTTATCCCTAACCTCAGCCCCTTCCCTGTACCTTACACCTAACCTCAGCCCCTTCCCTGTACCTTATCCCTAACCTCAGCCCCTTCCCTGTACCTTATACCTAACCTCAGCCCCTTCCCTGTACCTTACACCTAACCTCAGCCCCTTCCCTGTACCTTACACCTAACCTCAGCCCCTTCCCTGTACCTTATCCCTAACCTCAGCCCCTTCCCTGTACCTTACACCTAACCTCAGCCCCTTCCCTGTACCTTACACCTAACCTCAGCCCCTTCCCTGTACCTTATCCCTAACCTCAGCCCCTTCCCTGTACCTTACACCTAACCTCAGCCCCTTCCCTGTACCTTACACCTAACCTCAGCCCCTTCCCTGTACCTTATCCCTAACCTCAGCCCCTTCCCTGTACCTTATGCCTAACCTCAGCCCTTCCCCTGTACCTTATGCCTAACCTCAGCCCCTTCCCTGTACCTTATACCCAACCTCAGCCCCTTCCCTGTACCTTACACCTAACCTCAGCCCCTTCCCTGTACCTTACACCTAACCTCAGCCCCTTCCCTGTACCTTATCCCTAACCTCAGCCCCTTCCCTGTACCTTATACCTAACCTCAGCCCCTTCCCTGTACCTTATACCTAACCTCAGCCCCTTCTCTGTACCTTATCCCTAACCTCAGCCCCTTCCCTGTACCTTACACCTAACCTCAGCCCCTTCCCTGTACCTTACACCTAACCTCAGCCCCTTCCCTGTACCTTATACCTAACCTCAGCCCCTTCTCTGTACCTTATCCCTAACCTCAGCCCCTTCCCTGTACCTTACACCTAACCTCAGCCCCTTCCCTGTACCTTACACCTAACCTCAGCCCCTTCCCTGTACCTTATCCCTAACCTCAGCCCCTTCCCTGTACCTTATGCCTAACATCAGCCCCTTCCTTGTACCTTATACCTAACCTCAGCCCCTTCCCTGTACCTTATCCCTAACCTCAGCCCCTTCCCTGTACCTTACACCTAACCTCAGCCCCTTCCCTGTACCTTACACCTAACCTCAGCCCCTTCCCTGTACCTTACACCTAACCTCAGCCCCTTCCCTGTACCTTACACCTAACCTCAGCCCCTTCCCTGTACCTTATCCCTAACCTCAGCCCCTTCCCTGTACCTTATCCCTAACCTCAGCCCCTTCCCTGTACCTTACACCTAACCTCAGCCCCTTCCCTGTACCTTACACCTAACCTCAGCCCCTTCCCTGTACCTTACACCTAACCTCAGCCCCTTCCCTGTACCTTACACCTAACCTCAGCCCCTTCCCTGTACCTTATCCCTAACCTCAGCCCCTTCCCTGTACCTTATCCCTAACCTCAGCCCCTTCCCTGTACCTTATCCCTAACCTCAACCCCTTCCTTGTTCCTTGGGCCTAGCCTCAAGCCCTTCCCAGATGCTTAGGTTTAACCTTATCCCCTTCTCAGATACGTAGGTCTAACTTCAACCCCTTCCTTAGGCCTTACCTCAACCCCATGTTTGATATCAGATACTAAACCTTTAATTTTTAGGTATTAATTATGGTAAATGTATGGTAATTAGAAGGCATTGGGCATTGAATGTCTATTGTGAGCACTTGGCTAGTGAGGTCTTGTAACTCTTGGGCCACAGGACATGATTTTCCCAATGGGAATTTACGTGGAACAGCTGCATCACATATGAATAGTCCCGTTCCCTTCTACTACTGATAATGATCATTTGTGTCTTGCACGCATGTAGACAGAATCTGGCGGTAACACTCTCTATAGATTAAGGGAATTGCTTTTTCTGGTATTTTGTTTCCTTTCTAGAATTTGTTCTGCCCCATTCGTAATGTTCTTCCTCCTTAGTCCGTCCATGCTGAGGTGAAAATCGTTCTTGTTTTGGGAAGTGATACTGTTTGACGAAGCTCTTCTCTTCTTTCTTTTGTGTTTGAATATTCCAGGAAAAAGGAAGGAGAGAAGAGGCGACCGCTTCCCAGCACAAGCCGAAAGACAGTTCACTGGACGATTTCATCTTCATATCTGCCTGACCAAGCAACAGGGTGGCCTGGAGACATCCCACAAACCTGGAGAACTGACCGCAAAGACTAAGGGTGGCCTAGAGACACCCCACAAACCCAGGGAACTGACCACAAAGATTCTGGGTGGCCTAGAAACACCCCACAAACTTGGTGAACTTACTGCAACACCGTGTGGTGGCCTGGAGACATCCCACAAATCTGGAGAACTGACCACAAACACTGAGGGTGGCCTAGAGACACCCCATAAACCCAGGGAACTGACCACAAAGATTCTGGGTGTCCTAGAAACACCCCACAAACTTGGTGAACTTACTGCAACACCGTGTGGTGGCCTGGAGACATCCCACAAATCTGGAGAACTGACCACAAACACTGAGGGTGGCCTGGAAAGTCCCCACAAACCCAGGGAACTGACCACAAAGATTCTGGGTGGCCTAGAAACACCCCACAAACTTAGGGAACTTACTGCAACACCGTGTGGTGGCCTGGAGACATCCCACAAATCTGGGGAACTGACCACTAAGACTGAGGGTGGCTTAGAAACACCCCACACACCCAGGGAGCTGACCGCAAAGACTGAGGGTGGCCTGGAATCTCCCAACAAACCCAGGGAATTGACAGCAATTCCTTAGAGTGGCCTGGAGACCTCCCACAAAGCTGGGGAACCGACCGCAAACACTGAGGGTGGCCTGGAGACCTCCCACAAAGCTGGGGAACCGACCGCAAAGACTGAGGGTGGCCTGCAGACCTCCCACAAAGCTGAGGAACCGACCGCAAAGACTGAGAGTGGCCTGGAGACCTTCCACAAAGCTGGGGAACCGGCCGCAAAGACTGAGGGTGGCCTGGAGACCTTCCACAATGCTGGGGAACCGACCGCAAACACTGAGGGTGGCCTGGAGACCTCCCACAAAGCTGGGGAACTGACCACAGAGACTCTGAGGGAGGTTTCATTCATATATTCCAAATAGATTTCCAGTATGTGTTTTATCCTCCACCTTCTCCATGTCTCATTTCTTAAATCCCACTTCATAACTTGGGATAGAGGGAAAGTAGCACTCCACAGAGACTGAAATAAACTAGGGTATGCGGGTACCACAGGGTATCTACCATCTGGAAAGTTCCTTGGGGTGGGGCTTCTGTGCAGACTTTGCAAGTGCTGTGGGGCACCACAGGGTATCTGCTCTCTGGAAAGTTCCGGGGGGGGGGGGGGGGGGTGGCTTCTGAGCAGACTTTGCCAGTATCCCTACTTGTTCACCTTATTTCTAAGTCAATGACTTAAATTTGCACTCTAGCTGCTGCTCTAGATTCTCATACATGTGACTGAGTGTATGGTGAATGTAACAATGTTGATGAAAAATAAAATGTGCTTGTGTGTGTGTGTATATATATATATATATATATATATATATATATATATATATATATATATATATATATACGTATACATACATACATACACACATATACATTTTTTGTATTTTCTTTGTTTTTCTTAAGGATTCTTCTTTTGAGAGAATGAGTGTGTAAGCATACAAGTCCAGCCAACATTGCGACACAGAAATGCAAGTTAGCAACCTCTGTTAAATACATACTGTATATTTTTGACTGTAAGACTCACTTTTTCTCCCCCAAAAGTGGGGGAAAAAATCACTGCGTCTTATAATCCAAATGCAGGGAGTTTTTGTTTTTTTTAAAGTCAAAATTTTTATTGAATTTTTAGTTTATATCACAACAAAGCCGGAACAGTCGGCTTAAAACAAAACCATACAAAAGACACAGACCTGCTGCAGCAGAACAAGGTAACCCCCCCATAGTAGGATTATGACAAGGTTTATTTTTGATCAACAAAAAGGGGTGAGTCCCTTAGCAAAGGGTAATCTCATTGGCATCTAACCAACGGAACCAGATTTTCTAAAACATTTTTATTAGTTCCACATTTTTCGTATAACTCTCTGAGGATGAGGAGCTCTTTACCATATGAGTGCCATTCAGAGACTGAGGGTGGTTTTGGTTGATTCCAATGTAGAGTAATAAGCTTTTTAGCATAGAAAAGGAGGCTACGAAAAATAATTTGCTTGGGTACTGCCTTAATTTGGTCGTTTATTACTCCCAATATATAATGTTTCGGATTAGGGGGGATGGAGGCTCTTGGGAATAATTTTTGGATCCACTGCCCCATCTCGAGCCAAAAGTGTGAAAGACTGGGGCAGGACCAAAGTACATGCATGAAGCCAGCGTCCAATTGTCCGCATCTGGCGCAGGAAGAAGGAGCTTGGGCGTTATAATAATGGAGTTTGGCTGGAGAAATGTATGCTCTGTGGAGGAGTTTAAGCGCAATCATTTTATTTCGAGCTGAGATACAGTAGCTGAACGTGCTTTGCAGAGTTTCATCCCATTCGGAAGGTTCTAGGTCAGGAATGTCAGTTTTCCATTTGTCATAGAGTTTAGACAAGGAGGGCGATGAAACAGGGAGAATAGTTTTATACAGAGTAGAGAGAGAGCCTTTGGGAGCTCCTTAGGAGCCATTTTGTGTTCCACAGGGAAGGTGGAGACCACCAGAGGTGAATCGGAGGTTGGAAATTGGGCATGAAAGGCGTGGCGTAGCTGGAGGTATCTAAAAAAAAATAAAAAAATTTATTCGTAAGTTGATATTGGGACTTAAGCTGGTCGAAGGTTAGTAGTTGGTTATCTTCTATCAAGTCTTTAAGTCTATAGATACCTCTATCCGCCCAGACTGTGGGGTCAGGGATAGAGGCAAAATGAGGGAGAGAAGTATTGTTCCAGAGGGGTAAGAACGGGGAAACCTGCCCCGGGGAGCATTGGCATTTTTTGACTGCTTCCCAGACTAAGATTACTGTTTTCATTGAATATGTAAGCTTTGAAGAGCATTTGATACCACAATAGGGTAAGCTAGCCAGGGCCGTGTGAGAACCTATAGCTGCTGCCTCAAGCGCCGTGGCAGGATTGTCTGGTGAGCGGGAGAAGCACCAATGGGCGGTAACTAATATAGCAGCCCAATAATAAAGTTTGAATACTGGGAGACCAATCCCGCCCGCCTCCTTTGGCAGCTGTAGGGTTTTAAGTGCTATTCTAGGGGTTTTAGCATCCCATAAACATGTTGTAATGGAAGAGTCTATTTCTTTAAAAATATTATTTGGGATGGTGACGGGGGAATTGCGGAATATATAAGTGAATTTAGGTAGAAGATTCATTTCTATTGCATTAGCTCTGCCGAGTAGGGTAAGTGGAAGACTACGCCACGCCTTGCATTTGTCCCTGAGGAGTTCCAAGGCTGGGGCTAAATTTAATTTCTGAAAATCCAGGACATTAGTTGTGAACCTGATCCCAAGATATTTTAACTCCGATACCCAAGCTAGTTGAGATTGTTGGCCAGGAGGAGGAGGAGCCGGATCAATAGGAAGGACAAGCGATTTGGAGCAATTGATCTTTAGGCCCGAGAACTGGCCAAATTTCTGTATAACCTCAAGGGACATTTCCAGGGAGGGCCCAGGGTCATTTAATTAGAGGAGTAGATCATCTGCATACAAGGACATTTTTACCTGAATTTCACCCACTCGCAGACCTTTAATAGCGCTGTTAGTTCTAATCTGGATAACCAGGGGCTCTATCGCCAGTGCAAAGAGGGAGGGAGACGGGGGGCAACCCTGCCTCGTCCCCCTGCCCAGGGTGAAGGGAGTTGAGACGTGCAGGCCAGTTTTAACCCTAGCCACTGGGGAATGGTATAACGCCTGAATCCATTTTATAAATTTAGGGCCAAAGCGGCAAAGGACCTCAAAAAGAAACTTCCATTCCACTGAATCGAACGTTTTTTCAGCGTCAAGGGAAGTGATCACTCTCGAGCCACTATTGTCATGCTGAATGCTAAGGTTTGTCATTAGCCTTCGGATATTAATGTCCGTTCCTTTCCCGGGGACAAAGCCGGACTGATCAGAGTGAATTAAGGTTGATAAGACCCTGTTCACTCTGTCAGATACTATTTTAGCGAGTCATTTATAATCTATGTTTAGGAGCGAAATAGGTCTGTACGATGAGCATTTAGTAGGGTCCTTGCCTGGCTTAGGAATTATAACTATCAGCGCTTTGGCCATTGACTTAGGGAGAGGTTTATCAGCTTGCGGGAGATGAAATACCTGGAGCAGACGAGGCATATCCTCTGTGTTTTTTAAAGAACGCCAGTGGGAGGCCGTCAGTACCGGGGGATTTATGTGTGGGCATTAAATCTAGAGCTGCATCCAGCTCCTCCCTGGAAATGTCCCCATCTAGGAATTCCCTCTCAGAGGGAGATAATTTGGGCAAATGGATACCATTTAGGAATTCAGATAGCATAGCATCAGAGTATTGGGCAGAAGATGCATACAAGGTCCAGTAATATTCTTTAAAGAGCTGATTTATTGCTAGAGCATCATGAAAAGGGTGATCATTTTGGTCAATGATTGTGGAAATATGTGGAATAAATCTTTCCTGACCTATGAGGTGTGCAAGAAGCCTTCCCGTACTGTCCCCTTGTTCATATATGCAAACTGTTTTAAGTTTAAAGAGAAACTCCGACCAAGAATTGAACTTTATCCCAATCAGTAGCTGATACCCCCTTTTACATGACAAATCTATTGCATTTCACAAACAGACCATCAGGGGGCGCTGTATGACTGATTTTGTGATGAAACCCCTCCCACAAGAGGCTCTGGTACCGCGGTACTCTGGGCAAACTGCCACAATGTAACAAGGTTCACAGACAGGAAATGGCTGTTTACAGCTGTCTGTAACAGCCAAAACAGCTAGGAGCAGCTTACATAACCTGCCCACAGTAACAATGTCACCATGTAATACATGTCAGAATGTGAATCTGGGAGAGGAAAGATTTTACAATGAGCAAACACTGACTAAATCATGTATACATAATTATTGTAAAAATGAAGCACTTTTTTTATTACATTATTTTCACTGGAGTTCCTCTTTAAGGGCTGACTGTGCAGAACTTGCTTGCCTAGCTGTAAGAGCAGACAGAGCTAGCTGCCATGTAGAATAGGATTCTGGAGTACGAGCAGAAATCTAGTTTTCCTCTGCAGCTTTAGCAGCAGCTTCCGCGTTAGTGAGTAACATTCTAGTTTGGTCTCTTGCGTATTTGATACCTGCAGTAAATGAGCCTCTCACCACGGCCTTGTATGCATCCCACACCACATGTGTTGCTGCAGATTCCTCATTCTTCCTCCAGTATCTCTGAAGAGGGACTTTAGTCACCTCCTCCACAAACATACTGTCCAGCCATTTAGGAGAGAGCTTCCAGACAGGTCTGGATTGGGGACCCTCCGTTCTGAGAGTTAGCCCCAGGGGGCGTGGTCCGAAACGCCTGAGGCCAGACACCCCAGGAGCCAGGTCTGGATTGGGGACCCTCTGTTCTGAGAGTTAGCCCCAGGGGGCGTGGTCCGAAACACCCCAGGAGCCAGGTCTGGGGAGGAGAGAAACATATCGATTCTAGAAAGAGTTTGATGTGTAGTTGAGTGGCATGTAAAACCACCATCATTAGGGAATCGTTCTCTCCAAATGTCTACCAAACCTAGAGAGTCAATGCAGTGTTTAAGTACCAACGAATCTCTATTAGAGGGTGACAATCTGTCCTTCTGGGGTGAAATCACCATATTAAAATCTCCGCATAGCAGAGTCCTGCATGGAGGCCATTTATTAATCTGTTCTAATATGTCTTGTAAAATGTGAATATCAGCTGGCGGTGGTAGGTATAATCCTACTATATTCATTTCCATGCCGTGTAATTTTGAGGTGGAGCAATTGGAATGGACATTTTTTATGAACTACAATAGATACACCACGTGCATAATTTGAGAAGGTGCAGGAGTAGTATGCAGAAATAAAGGGTTTTTCTAATGAGAGAACCCTGCTACCGGTTTTTTAAACTTATTTTTTTTTAAAATCGTGTAGCTAGCCTAGCGCTAGCTACATGATACCCCCCTCCCAGCCGAATCCCACCCACCCTTCCGATCACCGCCGGCGGTGATTGCCTTCAGGAGATCGGCCGGAATGACGTCAACGACGTCGTGTCGTCATAGGGTGTCCCGATCCACCCCTCGGCGCTGCCTGGCACTGATTGGCCAGGGAGCGCACGGGGTCTGGGAGGGGGGGGCGCTCCTTACGCGGCAGATAGCGGCGCATCGGCGGCGATCAGGTGAGACACGCAGCAAGCCTGAGCGTGTCCTCTAAACCTACGTGCGTCCTATGGTCAGGAGCGTCTTATAGTAAGAAAAATACGGTAGATAGTATTAACAGGCTTTTAAGAGACACCCGAGGCACCATAGCTGCATAGTTATTTGGGTTGAAAAAAGACATACGTCCATTGAGTTCAACCAGAATACAAAGTACAACACCAGCCTGCTCCCTCACATATCCCTGTTTATCCAGGGGAAGGTACAACACCGGCCTGCACCCTCACATATCCCTGCTGATCCAGAGGAAGGCACAACACCAGCCTGCTCCCTCACATATCCCTGCTGATCCAGAGGAAGGCACAGCACCAGCCTGCTCCCTCACATATCCCTGCTGATCCACAGGAAGACACAACTCCAGCCTGCTCCCTCACATATCCCTGCTGATCCAGAGGAAGGCACATCACCAGCCTGCACCCTCACATATCCCTGCTGATCCAGAGGAAGGCACAACACCAGCCTGCTCCCTCACATATCCCTGCTGATCCAGAGGAAGGCACAGCACCAGCCTGCTCCCTCACATATCCCTGCTGATCCAGAGGAAGGCACAACACCAGCCTGCACCCTCACATATCCCTGCTGATCCAGAGGAAGGCACAGCACCAGCCTGCTCCCTCACATACCCCTGCTGATCCAGAGGAAGGCACAACACCAGCCTGCTCCCTCACATATCCCTGCTGATCCAGAGGGCGGCACAACACCAGCCTGCACCCTCACATATCCCTGCTGAGCCAAAGTAAGGCACAACATCAGCCTGTACCCTCACATATCCCTGCTGATCCAGAGGAAGGCACAACACCAGCCTGCTCCCTCACATATCCCTGCTGATCCAGAGGAAGGTACAACACCAGCCTGCTCCCTCACATATCCCTGCTGATCCAGAGGAAGGCACAACACCAGCCTGCACCCTCACATATCCCTGCTGATCCAGAGGAAGGCACAACACCAGCCTGCTCCCTCACATATCCCTGCTGATCCAGAGGAAGGTACAACACCGGCCTGCACCCTCACATATCCCTGCTGATCCAGAGGAAGGTACACCACCAGCCTGCACCCTCACATATCCCTGCTGATCCAGAGGAAGGCACAGCACCAGCCTGCTCCCTCACATATCTCTGCTGATCCAGAGGAAGGCGCAACACCAGCCTGCTCCTCACATATCCCTGCTGATCCAGAGGAAGGCACAACACCAGCCTGCACCCTCACATATCTCTGCTGATCCAGAGGAAGGCACAACACCAGCCTGCACCCTCACATATGACTGCTGATCCAGAGGAAGGTACAACACCAGCCTGCTCCCTCACATATCCCTGCTGATCCAGAGGAAGGCACAACACCAGCCTGCACCCTCACATATGACTGCTGATCCAGAGGAAGGTACAACACCAGCCTGCTCCCTCACATATCCCTGCTGATCCAGAGGAAGGCACAACACCAGCCTGCTCCCTCACATATCCCTGCTGATCCAGAGGAAGGCACAACACCAGCCTGCACCCTCACATATCCGTGCTGATCCAGAGGAAGGCACAACACCAGCCTGCTCTCTCACATATCCCTGCTGATCCAGAGGAAGGTACAACACCAGCCTGCTCCCTCACATATCCCTGCTGATCCAGAGGAAGGTACAACACCAGCCTGCACCCTCACATATCCCTGCTGATCCAGAGGAAGGCACAACACCAGCCTGCTCCCTCACATATCCCTGCTGATCCAGAGGAAGGCACAACACCAGCCTGCTCCCTCACATATCCCTGCTGATCCAGAGGAAGGCACAACACCAGCCTGCTCCCTCACATATCCCTGCTGATCCAGAGGAAGGTACAACACCAGCCTGCACCCTCACATATCCCTGCTGATCCAGAGGAAGGCACAACACCAGCCTGCTCCCTCACATATCCCTGCTGATCCAGAGGAAGGCACAACACCAGCCTGCTCCCTCACATATCCCTGCTGATCCAGAGGAAGGCACAACACCAGCCTGCTCCCTCACATATCCCTGCTTATCCAGAGGAAGGTACAACACTAGCCTGCTCCCTCACATATCCCTGCTGATCCAGAGGAAGGTACAACACCAGCCTGCACCCTCACATATCCCTGCTGATCCAGAGGAAGGTACATCATCAGCCTGCACCCTCACATATCCGTGCTGATCCAGAGGAAGGTACAACACCAGCCTGCTCCCTCACATATCCCTGCTGATCCAGAGGAAGGTACAACACCAGCCTGCTCCCTCACATATCCCTGCTGATCCAGAGGAAGGTACAACACCAGCCTGCTCCCTCACATATCCCTGCTGATCCAGAGGAAGTCACAACACCAGCCTGCTCCCTCACATATCCCTGCTGATCCAGAGGAAGGCACAACACCAGCCTGCTCCCTCACATGTCCCTGCTGATCCAGAGAAAGGTACAACACCAGCCTGCTCCCTCACATATCCCTGCTGATCCAGAGGAAGGCACAACACCAGCCTGCTCCCTCACATATCCCTGCTGATCCAGAGGAAGGCACAACACCAGCCTGCTCCCTCACATATCCCTGCTGATCCAGAGGAAGGCACAACACCGGCCTGCACCCTCACATATCCCTGCTGATCCAGAGGAAGGCACAACACCAGCCTGCTCCCTCACATATCCCTGCTGATCCAGAGGAAGGCACAACACCAGCCTGCACCCTCACATATCCCTGCTGATCCAGAGGAAGGTACAACACCAGCCTGCTCCCTCACATATCCCTGCTGATCCAGAGGAAGGTACAACACCAGCCTGCTCCCTCACATATCCCTGCTGATCCAGAGGAAGGCACAACACCAGCCTGCACCCTCACATATCCCTGCTGATCCAGAGGAAGGTACAACACCAGCCTGCTCCCTCACATATCCCTGCTGATCCAGAGGAAGGCACAACACCAGCCTGCTCCCTCACATATCCCTGCTGATCCAGAGGAAGGCACAACACCAGCCTGCACCCTCACATATCCCTGCTGATCCAGAGGAAGGCACAACACCAGCCTGCTCCCTCACATATCCCTGCTGATCCAGAGGAAGGCACAACACCAGCCTGTTCCCTCACATATCCCTGCTGATCCAGAGGAAGGCACAACACCAGCCTGCACCCTCACATATCCCTGCTGATCCAGAGGAAGGTACAACACCAGCCTGCTCTCTCACATATCCCTGCTGATCCAGAGGAAGGTACAACACCAGCCTGCTCCCTCACATATCCCTGCTGATCCAGAGGAAGGTACACCAGCCTGCTCCCTCACATATCTCTGCTGATCCAGAGGAAGGTACAACACCAGCCTGCACCCTCACATATCCCTGCTGATCCAGAGGAAGGCACAACACCAGCCTGCTCCCACACATATCCCTGCTGATCCAGAGGAAGGCACAACACCAGCCTGCACCCTCACATATCCCTGCTGATCCAGAGGAAGGCACAACACCAGCCTGCTCCCTCACATATCCCTGCTGATCCAGGGGAAGGCACAACACCAGCCTGCACCCTCACATATCCCTGCTGATCCAGAGGAAGGTACAACACCAGCCTGCACCCTCACATATCCCTGCTGATCCAGAGGAAGGCACGACACCAGCCTGCTCCCTCACATATCCCTGCTGATCCAGAGGAAGGCACAACACCAGCCTGCCCCCTCACATATCCCTGCTGATCCAGAGGAAGGCACAACACCAGCCTGCTCCCTCACATATCCCTGCTGATCCAGAGGAAGGCACAACACCAGCCTGCACCCTCACATATCCCTGCAGATCCAGAGGAAGGCACAACACCAGCCTGCACCCTCACATATCCCTGCTGATCCAGAGGAAGGCACAAAACCAGCCTGCACCCTCACATATCCCTGCTGATCCAGAGGAAGGTACAACACCAGCCTGCTCCCTCACATATCCCTGCTGATCCAGAGGAAGGCACAACACCAGCCTGCTCCCTCACATATCCCTGCTGATCCAGAGGAAGGCACACCACCAGCCTGCACCCTCACATATCCCTGCTGATCCAGAGGAAGGAACACCAGCCTGCACCCTCACATATCCCTGCTGATCCAGAGGAAGGCACAACACCAGCCTGCACCCTCACATATGCCTGCTGATCCAGAGGAAGGCACAACACCAGCCTGCACCCTCACATATCCCTGCTGATCCAGAGGAAGGCACAACACCAGCCTGCACCCTCACATATCCCTGCTGATCCAGAGGAAGGAACACCAGCCTGCACCCTCACATATCCCTGCTGATCCAGAGGAAGGCACAACACCAGCCTGCACCCTCACATATCCCTGCTGATCCAGAGGAAGGCACAACACCAGCCTGCTCCCTCACATATCCCTGCTGATCCAGAGGAAGGAACAACACCAGCCTGCACCCTCACATATCCCTGCTGATCCAGGGGACGTTACAACACCAGCCTGCTCCCTCACATATCCCTGCTGATCCAGAGGAAGGTACAACACCAGCCTGCTCCCTCACATATCCCTGCTGATCCAGAGGAAGGCACAACACCAGCCTGCTCCCTCACATATCCCTGCTGATCCAGAGGAAGGCACAACACCAGCCTGCACCCTCACATATCCCTGCTGATCCAGAGGAAGGAACACCAGCCTGCACCCTCACATATCCCTGCTGATCCAGAGGAAGGTACAACACCAGCCTGCTCCCTCACATATCCCTGCTGATCCAGAGGAAGGCACAACACCAGCCTGCTCCCTCACATATCCCTGCTGATCCAGAGGAAGGCACAACACCAGCCTGCTCCCTCACATATCCCTGCTGATCCAGAGGAAGGCACAACACCAGCCTGCACCCTCACATATCCCTGCTGATCCAGAGGAAGGAACACCAGCCTGCACCCTCACATATCCCTGCTGATCCAGAGGAAGGTACAACACCAGCCTGCACCCTCACATATCCCTGCTGATCCAGAGGAAGGTACAACACCAGCCTGCTCCCTCACATATCCCTGCTGATCCAGAGGAAGGCACAACACCAGCCTGCTCCCTCACATATCCCTGCTGATCCAGAGGAAGGCACAACACCAGCCTGCACCCTCACATATCCCTGCTGATCCAGAGGAAGGAACACCAGCCTGCACCCTCACATATCCCTGCTGATCCAGAGGAAGGCACAACACCAGCCTGCACCCTCACATATGCCTGCTGATCCAGAGGAAGGCACAACACCAGCCTGCACCCTCACATATCCCTGCTGATCCAGAGGAAGGCACAACACCAGCCTGCACCCTCACATATCCCTGCTGATCCAGAGGAAGGAACACCAGCCTGCACCCTCACATATCCCTGCTGATCCAGAGGAAGGCCCAACACCAGCCTGCACCCTCACATATCCCTGCTGATCCAGAGGAAGGCACAACACCAGCCTGCTCCCTCACATATCCCTGCTGATCCAGAGGAAGGCACAACACCAGCCTGCACCCTCACATATCCCTGCTGATCCAGAGGAAGGCACAGCACCAGCCTGCTCCCTCACATACCCCTGCTGATCCAGAGGAAGGTACACCAGCCTGCTCCCTCACATATCTCTGCTGATCCAGAGGAAGGTACAACACCAGCCTGCACCCTCACATATCCCTGCTGATCCAGAGGAAGGCACAACACCAGCCTGCACCCTCACATATCCCTGCTGATCCAGAGGAAGGCACAACACCAGCCTGCACCCTCACATATCCCTGCTGATCCAGAGGAAGGCACAACACCAGCCTGCACCCTCACATATCCCTGCTGATCCAGAGGAAGGTACAACACCAGCCTGCTCCCTCACATATCCCTGCTGATCCAGAGGAAGGCACAACACCAGCCTGCTCCCACACATATCCCTGCTGATCCAGAGGAAGGCACAACACCAGCCTGCTCCCTCACATATCCCTGCTGATCCAGAGGAAGGCACAACACCGGCCTGCTCCCTCACATATCCCTGCTGATCCAGAGGAAGGCACAACACCGGCCTGCTCTCTCACATATCCCTGCTGATCCAGAGGAAGGTACAACACCAGCCTGCTCCCTCACATATCCCTGCTGATCCAGAGGAAGGTACACCAGCCTGCACCCTCACATATCCCTGCTGATCCAGAGGAAGGCACAACACCAGCCTGCACCCTCACATATCCCTGCTGATCCAGAGGAAGGTACAACACCAGCCTGCTCTCTCACATATCCCTGCTGATCCAGAGGAAGGTACAACACCAGCCTGCTCCCTCACATATCCCTGCTGATCCAGAGGAAGGTACACCAGCCTGCTCCCTCACATATCTCTGCTGATCCAGAGGAAGGTACAACACCAGCCTGCACCCTCACATATCCCTGCTGATCCAGAGGAAGGCACAACACCAGCCTGCTCCCACACATATCCCTGCTGATCCAGAGGAAGGCACAACACCAGCCTGCACCCTCACATATCCCTGCTGATCCAGAGGAAGGAACACCAGCCTGCACCCTCACATATCCCTGCTGATCCAGAGGAAGGCACAACACCAGCCTGCACCCTCACATATCCCTGCTGATCCAGAGGAAGGCACAACACCAGCCTGCTCCCTCACATATCCCTGCTGATCCAGAGGAAGGCACAACACCAGCCTGCACCCTCACATATCCCTGCTGATCCAGAGGAAGGCACAGCACCAGCCTGCTCCCTCACATACCCCTGCTGATCCAGAGGAAGGTACACCAGCCTGCTCCCTCACATATCTCTGCTGATCCAGAGGAAGGTACAACACCAGCCTGCACCCTCACATATCCCTGCTGATCCAGAGGAAGGCACAACACCAGCCTGCACCCTCACATATCCCTGCTGATCCAGAGGAAGGCACAACACCAGCCTGCACCCTCACATATCCCTGCTGATCCAGAGGAAGGCACAACACCAGCCTGCACCCTCACATATCCCTGCTGATCCAGAGGAAGGTACAACACCAGCCTGCTCCCTCACATATCCCTGCTGATCCAGAGGAAGGCACAACACCAGCCTGCTCCCACACATATCCCTGCTGATCCAGAGGAAGGCACAACACCAGCCTGCTCCCTCACATATCCCTGCTGATCCAGAGGAAGGCACAACACCGGCCTGCTCCCTCACATATCCCTGCTGATCCAGAGGAAGGCACAACACCGGCCTGCACCCTCACATATCCCTGCTGATCCAGAGGAAGGCACAACACCGGCCTGCTCCCTCACATATCCCTGCTGATCCAGAGGAAGGCACAACACCAGCCTGCACCCTCACATATCCCTGCTGATCCAGAGGAAGGTACAACACCAGCCTGCTCCCTCACATATCCCTGCTGATCCAGAGGAAGGTACAACACCAGCCTGCTCCCTCACATATCCCTGCTGATCCAGAGGAAGGCACAACACCAGCCTGCACCCTCACATATCCCTGCTGATCCAGAGGAAGGTACAACACCAGCCTGCTCCCTCACATATCCCTGCTGATCCAGAGGAAGGCACAACACCAGCCTGCTCCCTCACATATCCCTGCTGATCCAGAGGAAGGCACAACACCAGCCTGCACCCTCACATATCCCTGCTGATCCAGAGGAAGGCACAACACCAGCCTGCTCCCTCACATATCCCTGCTGATCCAGAGGAAGGCACAACACCAGCCTGTTCCCTCACATATCCCTGCTGATCCAGAGGAAGGCACAACACCAGCCTGCACCCTCACATATCCCTGCTGATCCAGAGGAAGGTACAACACCAGCCTGCTCTCTCACATATCCCTGCTGATCCAGAGGAAGGTACAACACCAGCCTGCTCCCTCACATATCCCTGCTGATCCAGAGGAAGGTACACCAGCCTGCTCCCTCACATATCTCTGCTGATCCAGAGGAAGGTACAACACCAGCCTGCACCCTCACATATCCCTGCTGATCCAGAGGAAGGCACAACACCAGCCTGCTCCCACACATATCCCTGCTGATCCAGAGGAAGGCACAACACCAGCCTGCACCCTCACATATCCCTGCTGATCCAGAGGAAGGCACAACACCAGCCTGCTCCCTCACATATCCCTGCTGATCCAGGGGAAGGCACAACACCAGCCTGCACCCTCACATATCCCTGCTGATCCAGAGGAAGGTACAACACCAGCCTGCACCCTCACATATCCCTGCTGATCCAGAGGAAGGCACAACACCAGCCTGCTCCCTCACATATCCCTGCTGATCCAGAGGAAGGCACAACACCAGCCTGCCCCCTCACATATCCCTGCTGATCCAGAGGAAGGCACAACACCAGCCTGCTCCCTCACATATCCCTGCTGATCCAGAGGAAGGCACAACACCAGCCTGCACCCTCATATATCCCTGCAGATCCAGAGGAGGGCACAACACCAGCCTGCACCCTCACATATCCCTGCTGATCCAGAGGAAGGCACAAAACCAGCCTGCACCCTCACATATCCCTGCTGATCCAGAGGAAGGTACAACACCAGCCTGCTCCCTCACATATCCCTGCTGATCCAGAGGAAGGCACAACACCAGCCTGCTCCCTCACATATCCCTGCTGATCCAGAGGAAGGCACAACACCAGCCTGCACCCTCACATATCCCTGCTGATCCAGAGGAAGGAACACCAGCCTGCACCCTCACATATCCCTGCTGATCCAGAGGAAGGCACAACACCAGCCTGCACCCTCACATATGCCTGCTGATCCAGAGGAAGGCACAACACCAGCCTGCACCCTCACATATCCCTGCTGATCCAGAGGAAGGCACAACACCAGCCTGCACCCTCACATATCCCTGCTGATCCAGAGGAAGGAACACCAGCCTGCACCCTCACATATCCCTGCTGATCCAGAGGAAGGCACAACACCAGCCTGCACCCTCACATATCCCTGCTGATCCAGAGGAAGGCACAACACCAGCCTGCTCCCTCACATATCCCTGCTGATCCAGAGGAAGGCACAACACCAGCCTGCACCCTCACATATCCCTGCTGATCCAGAGGAAGGAACAACACCAGCCTGCACCCTCACATATCCCTGCTGATCCAGGGGACGTTACAACACCAGCCTGCTCCCTCACATATCCCTGCTGATCCAGAGGAAGGTACAACACCAGCCTGCTCCCTCACATATCCCTGCTGATCCAGAGGAAGGCACAACACCAGCCTGCTCCCTCACATATCCCTGCTGATCCAGAGGAAGGCACAACACCAGCCTGCACCCTCACATATCCCTGCTGATCCAGAGGAAGGAACACCAGCCTGCACCCTCACATATCCCTGCTGATCCAGAGGAAGGTACAACACCAGCCTGCTCCCTCACATATCCCTGCTGATCCAGAGGAAGGCACAACACCAGCCTGCTCCCTCACATATCCCTGCTGATCCAGAGGAAGGCACAACACCAGCCTGCTCCCTCACATATCCCTGCTGATCCAGAGGAAGGCACAACACCAGCCTGCACCCTCACATATCCCTGCTGATCCAGAGGAAGGAACACCAGCCTGCACCCTCACATATCCCTGCTGATCCAGAGGAAGGTACAACACCAGCCTGCACCCTCACATATCCCTGCTGATCCAGAGGAAGGTACAACACCAGCCTGCTCCCTCACATATCCCTGCTGATCCAGAGGAAGGCACAACACCAGCCTGCTCCCTCACATATCCCTGCTGATCCAGAGGAAGGCACAACACCAGCCTGCACCCTCACATATCCCTGCTGATCCAGAGGAAGGAACACCAGCCTGCACCCTCACATATCCCTGCTGATCCAGAGGAAGGCACAACACCAGCCTGCACCCTCACATATGCCTGCTGATCCAGAGGAAGGCACAACACCAGCCTGCACCCTCACATATCCCTGCTGATCCAGAGGAAGGCACAACACCAGCCTGCACCCTCACATATCCCTGCTGATCCAGAGGAAGGAACACCAGCCTGCACCCTCACATATCCCTGCTGATCCAGAGGAAGGCACAACACCAGCCTGCACCCTCACATATCCCTGCTGATCCAGAGGAAGGCACAACACCAGCCTGCTCCCTCACATATCCCTGCTGATCCAGAGGAAGGCACAACACCAGCCTGCACCCTCACATATCCCTGCTGATCCAGAGAATGGCACAGCACCAGCCTGCTCCCTCACATACCCCTGCTGATCCAGAGGAAGGTACACCAGCCTGCTCCCTCACATATCTCTGCTGATCCAGAGGAAGGTACAACACCAGCCTGCACCCTCACATATCCCTGCTGATCCAGAGGAAGGCACAACACCAGCCTGCACCCTCACATATCCCTGCTGATCCAGAGGAAGGCACAACACCAGCCTGCACCCTCACATATCCCTGCTGATCCAGAGGAAGGCACAACACCAGCCTGCACCCTCACATATCCCTGCTGATCCAGAGGAAGGTACAACACCAGCCTGCTCCCTCACATATCCCTGCTGATCCAGAGGAAGGCACAACACCAGCCTGCTCCCACACATATCCCTGCTGATCCAGAGGAAGGCACAACACCAGCCTGCTCCCTCACATATCCCTGCTGATCCAGAGGAAGGTACAACACCAGCCTGCACCCTCACATATCCCTGCTGATCCAGAGGAAGGCACAACACCAGCCTGCACCCTCACATATCCCTGCTGATCCAGAGGAAGGCACAACACCAGCCTGCACCCTCACATATCCCTGCTGATCCAGAGGAAGGCACAACACCAGCCTGCTCCCTCACATATCCCTGCTGATCCAGAGGAAGGTACAACACCAGCCTGCTCCCTCACATATCCCTGCTGATCCAGAGGAAGGCACAACACCAGCCTGCTCCCTCACATATCCCTGCTGATCCAGAGGAAGGCACAGCACCAGCCTGCTCCCTCACATATCCCTGCTGATCCAGAGGAAGGCACAACACCAGCCTGCTCCCTCACATATCCCTGCTGATCCAGAGGAAGGTACAACACCAGTCTGCTCCCTCACATATCCCTGCTGAGCCAGAGGAAGGTACAACTCCAGCCTGCTCCCTCACATATCCCTGCTGATCCAGAGGAAGGTACAACACCAGCCTGCTCCCTCACATATCCCTGCTGATCCAGAGGAAGGCACAACACCAGCCTGCTCCCACACATATCCCTGCTGATCCAGAGGAAGGCACAACACCAGCCTGCTCCCTCACATATCCCTGCTGATCCAGAGGAAGGTACAACACCAGCCTGCTACCTCACATATCCCTGCTGATCCAGAGGAAGGCACAACACCAGCCTGCTCCCTCACATATCCCTGCTGATCCAGAGGAAGGCACAACACCAGCCTGCTCCCTCACATATCCCTGCTGATCCAGAGGAAGGTACAACACCAGTCTGCTCCCTCACATATCCCTGCTGAGCCAGAGGAAGGTACAACTCCAGCCTGCTCCCTCACATATCCCTGCTGAGCCAGAGGAAGGTACAACTCCAGCCTGCTCCCTCACATATCTCTGCTGATCCAGAGGAAGGTACAACACCAGCCTGCTCCCTCACATATCCCTGCTGAGCCAGAGGAAGGTACAACACCAGCCTGCTCCCTCACATATCCCTGCTGATCCAGAGGAAGGTACAACAGCAGCCTGCACCCTCACATATCCCTGCTGATCCAGAGGAAGGCACAACACCAGCCTGCTCCCTCACATATCCCTGCTGATCCAGAGGAAGGCACAATACCAGCCTGCACCCTCACATATCCCTGCTGATCCAGAGGAAGGCACAATACCAGCCTGCACCCTCACATATCCCTGCTGATCCAGAGGAAGGCACAACACCAGCCTGCACCCTCACATATCCCTGCTGATCCAGAGGAAGGCACAACACCAGCCTGCTCCCTCACATATGCCTGCTGATCCAGAGGAAGGCACAACACCAGCCTGCTCCCTCACATATCCCTGCTGATCCAGAGGAAGGCACAACACCAGCCTGCTCCCTCACATATCCCTGCTGACCCAGAGGAAGGTACAACACCAGCCTGCTCCCTCACATATCCCTGCTGATCCAGAGGAAGGCACAACACCAGCCTGCTCCCTCACATATACCTGCTGATCCAGAGGAAGGCACAACACCAGGCTGCTCCCTCACATATCCCTGCTGATCCAGAGGAAGGCACAACACCAGCCTGCACCCCCACATATGCCTGCTGATCCAGAGGAAGGCACAATACCAGCCTGCACCCTCACATATCCCTGCTGATCCAGAGGAAGGCACAACACCAGCCTGCACCCTCACATATGCCTGCTGATCCAGAGGAAGGCACAACACCAGCCTGCACCCTCACATATCCCTGCTGATCCAGAGGAAGGCACAACACCAGCCTGCACCCTCACATATCCCTGCTGATCCAGAGGAAGGCACAACACCAGCCTGCTCCCTCACATATGCCTGCTGATCCAGAGGAAGGCACAACACCAGCCTGCTCCCTCACATATCCCTGCTGATCCAGAGGAAGACACAACACCAGCCTGCTCCCTCACATATCCCTGCTGATCCAGAGGAAGGCACAACACCAGCCTGCTCCCTCACATATCCCTGCTGATCCAGAGGAAGGCACAACACCAGCCTGCTCCCTCACATATCCCTGCTGATCCAGAGGAAGGCACAACAGCAGCCTGCTCCCTCACATATCCCTGCTGATCCAGAGGAAGGCACAACACCAGCCTGCTCCCTCACATATCCCTGCTGATCTAGAGGAAGGCACAACACCAGCCTGCTCCCTCACATATCCCTGCTGATCTAGAGGAAGGCACAACACCAGCCTGCTCCCTCACATATCCCTGCTGATCCAGAGGAAGGCACAACACCAGCCTGCACCCTCACATATCCCTGCTGATCCAGAGGAAGGTACAACACCAGCCTGCTCCCTCATATATCCCTGCTGATCCAGAGGAAGGCACAACACCAGCCTGCACCCTCACATATCCCTGCTGATCCAGAGGAAGGTACAACACCAGCCTGCTCCCTCACATATCCCTGCTGATCCAGAGGAAGGCACAACACCAGCCTGCACCCTCACATATCCCTGCTGATCCAGAGGAAGGTACAACACCAGCCTGCTCCCTCACATATCCCTGCTGATCCAGAGGAAGGCACAACACCAGCCTGCACCCTCACATATCCCTGCTGATCCAGAGGAAGGTACAACACTAGCCTGCTCCCTCATATATCCCTGCTGATCCAGAGGAAGGCACAACACCAGCCTGCACCCTCACATATCCCTGCTGATCCAGAGGAAGGTACAACACCAGCCTGCTCTCTCACATATCCCTGCTGATCCAGAGGAAGGCACAGCACCAGCCTGCTCCCTCACATATCCCTGCTGATCCAGAGGAAGGCACAACACCAGCCTGCACCCTCACATATCCCTGCTGATCCAGAGGAAGGCACAACACCAGCCTGCTCCCTCACATATCCCTGCTGATCCAGAGGAAGGTACAACACCAGCCTGCTCCCTCACATATCCCTGCTGATCCAGAGGAAGGCACAACACCAGCCTGCTCCCTCACATATCCCTGCTGATCCAGAGGAAGGCACAGCACCAGCCTGCTCCCTCACATATCCCTGCTGATCCAGAGGAAGGCACAACACCAGCCTGCTCCCTCACATATCCCTGCTGATCCAGAGGAAGGTACAACACCAGTCTGCTCCCTCACATATCCCTGCTGAGCCAGAGGAAGGTACAACTCCAGCCTGCTCCCTCACATATCCCTGCTGATCCAGAGGAAGGTACAACACCAGCCTGCTCCCTCACATATCCCTGCTGATCCAGAGGAAGGCACAACACCAGCCTGCTCCCACACATATCCCTGCTGATCCAGAGGAAGGCACAACACCAGCCTGCTCCCTCACATATCCCTGCTGATCCAGAGGAAGGTACAACACCAGCCTGCTACCTCACATATCCCTGCTGATCCAGAGGAAGGCACAACACCAGCCTGCTCCCTCACATATCCCTGCTGATCCAGAGGAAGGCACAACACCAGCCTGCTCCCTCACATATCCCTGCTGATCCAGAGGAAGGTACAACACCAGTCTGCTCCCTCACATATCCCTGCTGAGCCAGAGGAAGGTACAACTCCAGCCTGCTCCCTCACATATCCCTGCTGAGCCAGAGGAAGGTACAACTCCAGCCTGCTCCCTCACATATCTCTGCTGATCCAGAGGAAGGTACAACACCAGCCTGCTCCCTCACATATCCCTGCTGAGCCAGAGGAAGGTACAACACCAGCCTGCTCCCTCACATATCCCTGCTGATCCAGAGGAAGGTACAACAGCAGCCTGCACCCTCACATATCCCTGCTGATCCAGAGGAAGGCACAACACCAGCCTGCTCCCTCACATATCCCTGCTGATCCAGAGGAAGGCACAATACCAGCCTGCACCCTCACATATCCCTGCTGATCCAGAGGAAGGCACAATACCAGCCTGCACCCTCACATATCCCTGCTGATCCAGAGGAAGGCACAACACCAGCCTGCACCCTCACATATCCCTGCTGATCCAGAGGAAGGCACAACACCAGCCTGCTCCCTCACATATGCCTGCTGATCCAGAGGAAGGCACAACACCAGCCTGCTCCCTCACATATCCCTGCTGATCCAGAGGAAGGCACAACACCAGCCTGCTCCCTCACATATCCCTGCTGACCCAGAGGAAGGTACAACACCAGACTGCTCCCTCACATATCCCTGCTGATCCAGAGGAAGGCACAACACCAGCCTGCTCCCTCACATATACCTGCTGATCCAGAGGAAGGCACAACACCAGGCTGCTCCCTCACATATCCCTGCTGATCCAGAGGAAGGCACAACACCAGCCTGCACCCCCACATATGCCTGCTGATCCAGAGGAAGGCACAATACCAGCCTGCACCCTCACATATCCCTGCTGATCCAGAGGAAGGCACAACACCAGCCTGCACCCTCACATATGCCTGCTGATCCAGAGGAAGGCACAACACCAGCCTGCACCCTCACATATCCCTGCTGATCCAGAGGAAGGCACAACACCAGCCTGCACCCTCACATATCCCTGCTGATCCAGAGGAAGGCACAACACCAGCCTGCTCCCTCACATATGCCTGCTGATCCAGAGGAAGGCACAACACCAGCCTGCTCCCTCACATATCCCTGCTGATCCAGAGGAAGACACAACACCAGCCTGCTCCCTCACATATCCCTGCTGATCCAGAGGAAGGCACAACACCAGCCTGCTCCCTCACATATCCCTGCTGATCCAGAGGAAGGCACAACACCAGCCTGCTCCCTCACATATCCCTGCTGATCCAGAGGAAGGCACAACAGCAGCCTGCTCCCTCACATATCCCTGCTGATCCAGAGGAAGGCACAACACCAGCCTGCTCCCTCACATATCCCTGCTGATCTAGAGGAAGGCACAACACCAGCCTGCTCCCTCACATATCCCTGCTGATCTAGAGGAAGGCACAACACCAGCCTGCTCCCTCACATATCCCTGCTGATCCAGAGGAAGGCACAACACCAGCCTGCACCCTCACATATCCCTGCTGATCCAGAGGAAGGTACAACACCAGCCTGCTCCCTCATATATCCCTGCTGATCCAGAGGAAGGCACAACACCAGCCTGCACCCTCACATATCCCTGCTGATCCAGAGGAAGGTACAACACCAGCCTGCTCCCTCACATATCCCTGCTGATCCAGAGGAAGGCACAACACCAGCCTGCACCCTCACATATCCCTGCTGATCCAGAGGAAGGTACAACACCAGCCTGCTCCCTCACATATCCCTGCTGATCCAGAGGAAGGCACAACACCAGCCTGCACCCTCACATATCCCTGCTGATCCAGAGGAAGGTACAACACTAGCCTGCTCCCTCATATATCCCTGCTGATCCAGAGGAAGGCACAACACCAGCCTGCACCCTCACATATCCCTGCTGATCCAGAGGAAGGTACAACACCAGCCTGCTCCCTCACATATCCCTGCTGATCCAGAGGAAGGCACAGCACCAGCCTGCTCCCTCACATATCCCTGCTGATCCAGAGGAAGGCACAACACCAGCCTGCACCCTCACATATCCCTGCTGATCCAGAGGAAGGCACAACACCAGCCTGCTCCCTCACATATCCCTGCTGATCCAGAGGAAGGCACAACACCAGCCTGCACCCTCACATATCCCTGCTGATCCAGAGGAAGGTACAACACCAGCCTGCTCCCTCACATATCCCTGCTGATCCAGAGGAAGGCACAGCACCAGCCTGCACCCTCACATATCCCTGCTGATCCAGAGGAAGGTACAACACTAGCCTGCTTCCTCACATGTCCCTGCTGATCCAGAGGAAGGCACAACACCAGCCTGCTCCCTCACATATCCCTGCTGATCCAGAGGAAGGCACAGCACCAGCCTGCACCCTCACATATCCCTGCTGATCCAGAGGAAGGCACAACACCAGCCTGCTCCCTCACATATCCCTGCTGATCCAGAGGAAGGCACAACACCAGCCTGCTCCCTCACATATCCCTGCTGATCCAGGGGACGTTACAACACCAGCCTGCTCCCTCACATATCCCTGCTGATCCACAGGAAGGCACAACACCAGCCTGCACCCTCACATATCCCTGCTGATCCAGAGGAAGGAACAACACCAGCCTGCACCCTCACATATCCCTGCTGATCCAGAGGAAGGCAAAACACCAGCCTGCTCCCTCACATATCCCTGCTGATCCAGAGGAAAGCACAACACCAGCCTGCTCCCTCACATATCCCTGCTGATCCAAAGGAAGGCACAACACCAGCCTGCTCCCTCACATATCCCTGCTGATCCAGAGGAAGACACAGCACCAGCCTGCTCCCTCACATATCCCTGCTGATCCAGAGGAAGGCACAACACCAGCCTGCTCCCTCACATATCCCTGCTGATCCAGAGGAAGGTACAACACCAGCCTGCACCCTCATATATCCCTGCTGATCCAGAGGAAAACACCAGCCTGCTCCCTCACATATCCCTGCTGATCCAGAGGAAGGCACAACACCAGCCTGCACCCTCACATATCCCTGCTGATCCAGAGGAAGGTACAGCACCAGTCTGCTCCCTCACATATCCCTGCTGATCCAGAGGAAGGCACAACACCAGCCTGCTCCCTCACATATCCCTGCTGATCCAGAGGAAGGCACAACACCAGCCTGCACCCTCACATATCCCTGCTGATCCAGAGGAAGGCACAACACCAGCCTGCTCCCTCACATATCCCTGCTGATCCAGAGGAAGGCACAACACCATCCTGCTCCCTCACATATCCCTGGTGATCCAGAGGAAGGCACAACACCAGCCTGCACCCTCACATATCCCTGCTGATCCAGAGGAAGGTACAACACCAGCCTGCTCCCTCACATATCCCTGCTGATCCAGAGGAAGGCACAACACCAGCCTGCACCCTCACATATCCCTGCTGATCCAGAGGAAGGTACAGCACCAGTCTGCTCCCTCACATATCCCTGCTGATACAGAGGAAGGCACAGCACCAGCCTGCTCCCTCACATATCCCTGCTGATCCAGAGGAAAACACCAGCCTGCACCCTCACATATCCCTGCTGATCCAGAGGAAGGCACAACACCAGCCTGCTCCCTCACATATCCCTGCTGATCCAGAGGAAGGCACAACACCAGCCTGCTCCCTCACATATCCCTGCTGATCCAGAGGAAGGCACAGCAGCAGCCTGCTCCCTCACATATCCCTGCAGATCCAGAGGAAGGCACAACACCAGCCTGCACCCTCACATATCCCTGCTGATCCAGAGGAAGACAACTCCAGCCTGCTCCCTCACATATCCCTGCTGATCCAGAGGAAGGCACAACACCAGCCTGCTCCCTCACATATCCCTGTTGATCCAGAGGAAGGCACAACACCAGCCTGCTCCCTCACATATCCCTGCTGATCCAGAGGAAGGCACAACACCAGCCTGCTCCCTCACATATCCCTGCTGATCCAGAGGAAGGCACAACACCAGCCTGCTCCCTCACATATCCCTGTTGATCCAGAGGAAGGCGAAAAAACCCTTACAAGGCATGGTCCAATTTGCCCCAAAAGGGAAAAAATTCCTTCCCGACTCCAGATGGCAATCAGATAAAATCCCTGTATCAACATCACTGGGCATTACCTAGTAATTGTAGCCATGGACATGATGATGTGACATGATGAGATGATGAAACGTGTATGTACAGTGCCTAGCACAAAAATAACTGGGCTACATTCGTTTTTTACTTTCTCTGCCTGAAAGAGTTAAAAATCAGGTATGCAAGTGACCGTTTCTGTCTGGGTAGGACAGGAGGAGGATAAGAGATAAATAGGGGCATTAGTTCATACATTTTAGCTCTGGCATACTTTAATGAATTTGTCATTGAGAAAAGGCCATGAAACAGTAAAAACTTAAAAGTTAGATTTAAAGAGACTCTAACAAATTTTCAGCCTTATTTATTCTATCCTTTAAGTTCCTATAATGTGCTCTGGATTACTGCAGCCTTTCCTAGTTGCACTGTCTCTGTAATATAACTAATCTTCTTTCCTTTGTCAGGCTTTGTGGACACAGAGAGGAATGCTGTGATAGGGAGAAGTTATGCATGCTCCCTGCACGCCCCCTGCAGGCCCTGTGTGTGTGCTTTGTTTATCCCTCACAGACAGGCCTCGGTTTTCTGTTTCAGCAACCGTGAGAATCCCTGACAGGAGGGCAGATAATTCACTGGTAATAAAAACTTGTAGTATACTGTAACAGGAGATATATATATAATATATATATATAATATATATATATATATATATATATATATATATATATATATATATATATATATATATATATATATATATATATATATATATATATATAACTTCCTGGTTAGCGGCCATGTTTTTTGTTTGTAAACACTGCCTAAAACTGGCGATTAAAATCCAAGATTGCGGCGGAAATGGCAAAGAGGAATCCAGGAAATCACAGTGACGTGATTGGTATGTTTTTTATTGTACAAATTGGCCAATACAGATTCTCTTTAAATATAAAATAATACTGTGGGATAACTAAAAAAGTCATTTTCAGGAGGAGGAGGATAGATACAATTGTTTATCTCATAATTTATTTTGTTTTTCACCTCCGGTGTCCTTAGCCAGTAGTAAATCCTACGCTGTCCTAGCCTGATGCAGCATAGGATTTACGCCGCCTGCCTTTTCCGCTCCCGGCGTAATCGTGCGCACCCGAGAGGGGAGATTAAGCTGCCATATGACAGCTGACATCTCCCCTCAGTGATCAGGAGCTGTCGCGATTGGCTCCTGATCACATGATCACTATGATCGCCAGTGGATCGCAGTGATCACCATTAGAGCTGCAGCGATAGGGAAAGAAGAGGATCCACTCATCTTTCTGACGTTCCCCCGGCAATCGGTGCTCCCCTCCGCTCTGTCCGGCATCCCCACTCGCTCTGATGTAAGTGTCGAGTCTCGGGTTGATGATGTCATCAAGCTGCGACCCGGGACTTAGCGACAGTACGAGCGAGGATGCCGGCTAGAGCGGAGGTGTCCACACCTGCTCATCACTGGGGCCTGGGAGGTGAGTAAAGGCTGCTGGCTACAGGGGGGGCATCTGGCTACACCATGGTATCAGGCCTTAGAGGGAGCTGCTCCTATCTCCATACTGAGGGGCTGTATCCCCAATACTAACATAATGAGTCTTGAGCATAATTTAAGGTGAAATCCCAGAGACCCCCGAGCCAGCTGCTTCAGTGTGATATATATGTCACATTCAGACAGGTCCTCTTGCATAGCCAGCTGTATCAGATATGTCACAGTTAGACAGGTCCTCTTGCATAGCTGGCTGTATCGGATATGACGCATTCAGACAGGTCCTCTTGCATAGCGAGCTGTATCAGATATGTCACAGTTAGACAGGTCCTCTTGCATAGCTGGCTGTATCGGATATGACGCATTCAGACAGGTCCTCTTGCATAGCGAGCTGTATCAGATATGTCACAGTTAGACAGGTCCTCTTGCATAGCTGGCTGTATCAGATATGTCACATTCAGACAGGTCCTCTTGCATAGTGAGCTGTATCAGATATGTCACAGTTAGACAGGTCCTCTTGCATAGCTGGCTGTATCAGATATGTCACATTCAGAGAGGTCCTCTTGCATAGCTGGCTGTATCAGATATGTCACAGTTAGACAGGTCCTCTTGCATAGCTGGCTGTATCAGAAATGTCACAGTTAGACAGGTCCTCTTGCATAGCTGGCTGTATCAGATATGTCACAGTTAGACAGGTGCTCTTGCATAGCCGGCTGTATCAGATATGTCACATTCAGACAGGTCATCTTGCATAGCTGGCTGTATCAGATATGTCACATTCAGACAGGTCCTCTTGCATAGCTGGCTGTATCAGATATGTCACAGTCAGACAGGTCCTCTTGCATAGCTGGTTGTATCAGATATGTCACAGTCAGACAGGTCATCTTGCATAGCTGGCTGTATCAGATATGACACATTCTGACAGGTCCTCTTGCATAGCTGGCTGTATCAGATATGTCACAGTTAGACAGGTCCTCATGCATAGCTGGCTGTATCAGATATCTCACAGACAGGTCCTCTTGCATAGCTGGCTGTATCAGATATGACACATTCACACAGGTCCTCTTGCATAGCCGGCTGTATCAGATATGTCACAGTTAGACAGGTCCTCTTGCATAACGAGCTGTATCAGATATGTCACAGTTAGACAGGTCCTCTTGCATAGCTGGCTGTATCAGATATCTCACAGACAGGTCCTCTTGCATAGCTGGCTGTATCAGATATGTCACATTCAGACAGGTCCTCTTGCATAACGAGCTGTATCAGATATTACACATTAAGACAGGTCCTCTTGCATAGCTGGCTGTATCAGATATATCACATTCAGACAGGTCCTCTTGCATAGCTGGCTGTATCAGATATGTCACAGTTAGACAGGTCCTCTTGCATAGCCGGCTGTATCAGATATGTCACATTCAGACAGGTCCTCTTGCATAGCTGGTTGTATCAGATATGTCACAGTCAGACAGGTCCTCTTGCATAGCTGGCTGTATCAGATATGTCACAGTCAGACAGGTCCTCTTGCATAGCTGGCTGTATCAGATATGTCAGAGTTAGACAGGTCCTCTTGCATAGCTAGTAGTATCAGATATGTCACAGTTAGACAGGTCCTTTTGCATAGCTGGCTGTATCAGATATGTCACATTCAGACAGGTCCCCTTGCATAGCCAGCTGTATCAGATATGTCACAGTTAGACAGGTCCTCTTGCATAGCTGGCTGTATCAGATATGTCACAGTTAGACAGGTCCTCTTGCATAGCGAGCTGTATCAGATATGTCACAGTTAGACAGGTCCTCTTGCATAGCTGGCTGTATCAGATATGTCACATTCAGACAGGTCCTCTTGCATAACGAGCTGTATCAGATATGTCACAGTTAGACAGGTCCTCTTGCATAGCTGGCTGTATCAGATATCTCACAGACAGGTCCTCTTGCATAGCTGGCTGTATCAGATATGTCACAGTCAGACAGGTCCTCTTGCATAGCTGGCTGTATCAGATATGTCACATTCAGACAGGTCCTCTTGCATAGCCAGCTGTATCAGATATGTCACATTCAGACAGGTCCTCTTGCATAGCTGGCTGTATCAGATATATCACATTCAGACAGGTCCTCTTGCATAGCTGGCTGTATCAGATGTGTCACAGTTAGATAGGTCCTCTTGCATAGCTGGCTGTATCAGATATGTCACATTCAGACAGGTCATCTTGCATAGCTGGCTGTGTCAGATATGTCACATTCAGACAGGTCCTCTTGCATAGCTGGCTGTATCAGATATGTCACAGTCAAACAGGTCCTCTTGCATAACGAGCTGTATCAGATATGTCACAGTTAGACAGGTCCTCTTGCATAGCTAGTAGTATCAGATATGTCACAGTTAGACAGGTCCTCTTGCATAGCTGGCTGTATCGTCACATTGACAGGTCCTCTTGCATAGCTGGCTGTATCAGATATGTCACAGTTAGACAGGTCCTCTTGCATAGCTGGCTGTATCAGATATGTCACATTCAGACAGGTCCTCTTGCATAGCTGGCTGTATCAGATTTGTCACAGTTAGACAGGTCCTCTTGCATAGCTGGCTGTATCAGAAATGTCACAGTTAGACAGGTCCTCTTGCATAGCTGGCTGTATCAGATATGTCACAGTCAGACAGGTCCTCTTGCATAGCCGGCTGTATCAGATATGTCACATTCAGACAGGTCCTCTTCCATAGCCGGCTGTATCAGATATGTCACAGTTAGACAGGTCCTCTTGCATAGCTGGCTGTATCAGATTTGTCACAGTCAGACAGGTCCTCTTGCATAGCTGGTTGTATCAGATATGTCACATTCAGACAGGTCCTCTTGCATAGCTGGCTGTATCCGATATGACACATTCACACAGGTTCTCTTGCATAGCTGGCTGTATCGGATATGACACATTCAGACAGGTGATCTTGCATAGCGAGCTGTATCAGATATGTCACAGTTAGAAAGGTCCTCTTGCATAGCTGGCTGTATCAGATATGTCACATTCAGACAGGTCCTCTTGCATAGCTAGCTGTATCAGATATGTCACAGTTAGACAGGTCATCTTGCATAGCTGGCTGTATCAGGTATGTCACATTCAGACAGGTCCTCTTGCATAGATGGCTGTATCGGATATGTCACAGTTAGACAGGTCCTCTTGCATAGCTGGCTGTATCAGATATGTCACATTCAGACAGGTCATCTTGCATAGCTGGCTGTATCAGATATGTCACATTCAGACAGGTCCTCTTGCATAGCTGGCTGTATCAGATATGTCACATTCAGACAGGTCCTCTTGCATAACGAGCTGTATCAGATATGTCACAGTTAGACAGGTCCTCTTGCATAGCTGGCTGTATCAGATATGTCACAGTCAGACAGGTCCTCTTGCATAGCTGGCTGTATCAGATATGTCACAGTTAGACAGGTCCTCTTGCATAGCTGGCTGTATCAGATATGTCACAGTCAGACAGGTCCTCTTGCATAGCCGGCTGTATCAGATATGTCACATTAAGACAGGTCCTCTTGCATAGCTGGCTGTATCAGATATGTCACAGTTAGACAGGTCCTTTTGCATAGCTGGCTGTATCAGATATGTCACATTCAGACAGGTCCTCTTGCATAGCTGACTGTATCAGATATGTCACAGTCAGACAGGTCCTCTTGCATAGCCGGCTGTATCAGACATGTCACATTCAGACAGGTCCTCTTGCATAGCTGGCTGTATCAGATATGGCACAGTCAGACAGGTCCTCTTGCATAGCTGGTTGTATCAGAAATGTCACATTCAGACAGGTCCTCTTGCATAGCTAGCTGTATCAGATATGTCACAGTTAGACAGGTCCTCTTGCATATCTGGCTGTTTCAGATATGTCACATTCAGACAGGTCCTCTTGCATAGCTGGCTGTATCAGATATGTCACATTCAGACAGGTCCTCTTGCATAGCCGGCTGTATCAGATATGTCACATTTAGACAGGTCCTCTTGCATAGCCGGCTGTATCCGATATGACACATTCAGACAGGTCCTCTTGCATAGCTGGCTGTATCGGATATGACACATTCAGACAGGTGATCTTGCATAGCGAGCTGTATCAGATATGTCACAGTTAGACAGGTCCTCTTGCATAGCTGGCTGTATCAGATATGTCACATTTAGACAGGTCCTCTTGCATAGCCGGCTGTATCCGATATGACACATTCACACAGGTCCTCTTGCATAGCTGGCTGTATCAGATATATCACATTCAGACAGGTCCTCTTGCATAGCCGGCTGTATCGGATATGACACATTCAGACAGGTGATCTTGCATAGCAAGCTGTATCAGATATGTCACAGTTAGACAGGTCCTCTTGCATAGCTGGCTGTATCAGATATGTCACATTCAGACAGGTCCTCTTGCATAGCTGGCTGTATCAGATATGTCACAGTTAGACAGGTCCTCTTGCATAGCTGGCTGTATCAGATATGTCACAGTTAGATAGGTCCTCTTGCATAGCTGGCTGTATCAGATATGTCACATTCAGACAGGTCATCTTGCATAGCTGGCTGTATCAGATATGTCACATTCAGACAGGTCCTCTTGCATAGCTGGCTGTATCAGATATGTCACAGTCAAACAGGTCCTCTTGCATAACGAGCTGTATTAGATATGTCACAGTTAGACAGGTCCTCTTGCATAGCTAGTAGTATCAGATATGTCACAGTTAGACAGGTCCTCTTGCATAGCTGGCTGTATCAGATATGTCACATTCAGAGAGGTCCTCTTGCATAGCTGGCTGTATCAGATATGTCACAGACAGGTCCTCTTGCATAGCTGGCTGTATCAGATATGTCACATTCAGACAGGTCCTCTTGCATAGCTGGCTGTATCAGATATGTCACAGTTAGACAGGTCCTCTTGCATAGCTGGCTGTATCAGAAATGTCACAGTTAGACAGGTCCTCTTGCATAGCTGGCTGTATCAGATATGTCACAGTTAGACAGGTCCTGTTGCATAGCTGGCTGTATCAGATATGTCACATTCAGACAGGTCCTCTTGCATAGCCGGCTGTATCAGATATGTCACATTCAGACAGGTCCTCTTGCATAGTTGGCTGTATCAGATATGTCACAGTTAGACAGGTCCTCTTGCATAGCTGGCTGTATCAGATATGTCACATTCAGACAGGTCCTCTTGCATAGCTGACTGTATCAGATATGTCACAGTCAGACAGGTCCTCTTGCATAGCCGGCTGTATCAGACATGTCACATTCAGACAGGTCCTCTTGCATAGCTGACTGTATCAGATATGGCACAGTCAGACAGGTCCTCTTGCATAGCTGGTTGTATCAGAAATGTCACATTCAGACAGGTCCTCTTGCATAGCTAGCTGTATCAGATATGTCACAGTTAGACAGGTCCTCTTACATAGCTGGCTGTATCAGATATGTCACAGTTAGACAGGTCCTCTTGCATAGCTGGCTGTATCAGATATGTCACATTCAGACAGGTCCTCTTGCATAGCTGACTGTATCAGATATGTCACAGTCAGACAGGTCCTCTTGCATAGCCGGCTGTATCAGACATGTCACATTCAGACAGGTCCTCTTGCATAGCTGGCTGTATCAGAAATGTCACATTCAGACAGGTCCTCTTGCATAGCTAGCTGTATCAGATATGTCACAGTTAGACAGGTCCTCTTGCATAGCTGGCTGTATCAGATATGTCACATTCAGACAGGTCCTCTTGCATAGCTAGCTGTATCAGATATGTCACAGTTAGACAGGTCCTCTTGCATAGCTGGCTGTATCAGATATGTCACATTCAGACAGGTCCTCTTGCATAGCTGGCTGTATCAGATATGTCACAGTTAGACAGGTCCTCTTGCATAGCTGGCTGTATCAGATATGTCACATTCAGACAGGTCCTCTTGCATAGCTGGCTGTATCAGATATGTCACATTCAGACAGGTCCTCTTGCATAGCTGGCTGTATCAGATATGTCACATTCAGACAGGTCCTCTTGCATAGCTGGCTGTATCAGATATGTCACAGTTAGACAGGTCCTCTTGCATAGCGAGCTGTATCAGATATGTCACATTCAGACAGGTCCTCTTGCATAGCTGGCTGTATCAGATATGTCACATTCAGACAGGTCCTCTTGCATAGCTGGCTGTATCAGATATGTCACATTCAGACAGGTCCTCTTGCATAGCTGGCTGTATCAGATATGTCACAGTTAGACAGGTCCTCTTGCATAGCGAGCTGTATCAGATATGTCACATTCAGACAGGTCCTCTTGCATAGCTGGCTGTATCAGATATGTCACATTCAGACAGGTCCTCTTGCATAGCTGGCTGTATCAGATATGTCACATTCAGACAAGTCCTCTTGCATAGCTGGCTGTATCGGATATGACACATTCAGACAGGTCATCTTGCATAGCTGGCTGTATCAGATATGTCACATTCAGACAGGTCCTCTTGCATAGCTGGCTGTATCAGATATGTCACATTCAGACAGGTCCTCTTGCATAGCTGGCTGTATCAGATATGTCACATTCAGACAGGTCCTCTTGCATAGCCGGCTGTATCAGATATGTCACAGTTAGACAGGTCCTCTTGCATAGCTGGCTGTATCAGATATGTCACATTCAGACAGGTCCTCTTGCATAGCTGGCTGTATCAGATATGACACATTCAGACAGGTCCTCTTGCATAGCTGGCTGTATCAGATATGTCACAGTTAGACAGGTCCTCTTGCATAGCTGGCTGTATCAGATATGTCACATTCAGACAGGTCCTCTTGCATAGCTGGCTGTATCAGATATGTCACAGTTAGACAGGTCCTCTTGCATAGCTGGCTGTATCAGATATGTCACATTCAGACAGGTCCTCTTGCATAGCTGGCTGTATCAGATATGTAATCTCCATAAGGAACTCGACCCTCTGCGGATGCTTATCCAACGATTACATTTATTGAAGTGTTACGGCAAGTATACACAGCATGTCACTACCAGCACAACGTTTCGGGCAAGGTGCCCTTTCTCAAGTGCTCTAAGTATCTAACAGGAATAACACCTTTATACAATCATCATACCTGACCACACCTTGTTTAAGGGGGTGGGACCCATGTCCATTGCATTTTTAACCCTATTCCTACATTTCACGAACAGCTAATTTTTATAGGAAACACCTGAGGCTGAAGTCCTCATTCAAGCCACCCGGTGACTGCGTCCCCAGCCTATCCATCCACCAAGCCTCCCTCCTTAAAAGTTCCTTAACATGGTCTCTACCTTCATATCTGGGGACCACCTCCAGGACCTGCCAGCGCAATTGACTCACACTGTGGCCCTGCTCAAAAAAATGTCTAGCAAGCGGTGGATCCTTCCTAGGATCCTCTTGCTCACCCCCTGTGACCTTTTTTGGTTTTTTGATATTACTTTTGTGCTCATTTAATCTGGTCTTGATATCCCTCGTGGTCTGTCCCACATAGGCCAGACCACAAGGACACTTGATAAAATAAATAACACCTTTTGTGTCACAGGTGGCATAATCCCTAAGCAATATACACTCACCTGACCGAGGGTGATTGACCTTGGGCCCTTTAATTATGTGATTGCAGTGTTGGCAATGTAAACAAGGGAAAGTACCCTTTTTAGGGGTACCCAAAAACATTTGTTTCGCCCCCCCCCCCCCCCCCCGGGTCTACCGATATCAGCCCGAACAAGATGATCCCTAAGGGACTTGCCCTTCCTATAGACAAATCTGGGGGTGGCCTTGCAGACCGACAGCAACTGGGGATCCGCAGTAACCATGGGCCAGAACCTGACTATCATGTCCCTTAAAATGGTCGATTCCCGACAAAAAGTCGTGATGAAATTCAATTCTCCCCTCTCAC
The DNA here is from genome assembly GCF_040937935.1 of Hyperolius riggenbachi. Lineage (NCBI taxonomy): Eukaryota > Metazoa > Chordata > Amphibia > Anura > Hyperoliidae > Hyperolius > Hyperolius riggenbachi. Next base: position 450,272,716 of record NC_090650.1, on the reverse strand, counting down.
CATCATTTGTCTTTTCCTTGTAAGTTCTCAGTGTTTCTCTTCCCATCCTCCCCACCTCACTGGCCAATTCCTCACATTTCTTGCGATTATAACCTCGTTTAACAAAGTCATTAGTGAGGAGCTGCGATTGTCTGCGATAAAGCTCATCTGACGAAGTGATCCTTCTCACCCTGATGTATTGACTCTTAGGGAGTCCATCAATGAGGGGCTTCGGGTGACAACTTGTGGCTAATAAAAAGCCGTTTTTATCTGTCTCCTTTCTATATACATCCGTTTCAAAGCTACCATTTCTTACCCTAACCTCCACATCAAGGAAATGCAAAAACCTCTTTGTCATAATCCATCTTAAATTTCATGGTTTCATGTGCATTATTGAGCTCCTCGAAGAACAACAGCAGCTCCTCCTCTGAACCCGTCCATCCGAAAAATAGATCATCAATGAATCTGCAGAACCCCCTGATCTTCCCATGGTGGCCCCCATTCAAAATGAATGTGTTTTCAAAATCTAGCATGACAATGTTTGCCACCGTGGGGGCATAAGGGGCCCCCATGGCAATACCAAGGGTCTGCAGAAAATAATCACTGCCAAATCTGAAATAAGCATGTGAGAGGCTGAATTCGAGTATGGTGAGAATAAACAAGAGCAACTCATTACTGATCCCTTCATTTACCTTCAATCTGTTTTCAACAGCACTTAAAGCTTCATTGTGGACAATGTTGTTATAAAGGTTAACAACGTCCAGACTGACCAGATAACTCAAATCATCAACAACAATCCTGTCCAGCATGTTCAAAAACTGGGTGGTGTCCCTGAGGCACCTCTCCTCAGCTTTAACAACAGGCTGGAGCCAGGTATCCACAAAGATCCCCAATGGTTCCAAGAGGGAATCTACAGCAGAGACAATAGGCCGCCCAGGGGGATGTAGCAAGTCCTTGTGTACCTTAGGCAGTGTACAGAAAACTGGTACCCTGGGTTTATCTTTCTTCAATGCAACACATAACTCATTACTAATGATATTACCACTTACTGCCTCGTCTAGCAATCCATCAATTTCAATCTTAAAGTCCCGAGTGGGGTCCTCTTGCAGTAATCTATACACTGAATTGTCCATCAACTGTCGTTTGGCCTCCTTGATATAATCACATTTATTTTGCACAACAATTGCCCCCCCCCTTATCTGCTTTTTTGATGATGATCGAAGTATCCCTCTTAAGACTAGTGAGAGCCCTCTGCTCAGCTTTAGATAGATTATATGACATCTTTCTGGTAGCTAAAGCCTTCTCTGTTTCTGCTAACACAGTTTTTTCAAACAAATCGAGAGCAGTACTGGTCAGCGGTGAATCTGCCTGACTTTTAGACCTCAGCTTATCAGGGACGTCCAGCCCTTTAGCACCACTACCTGTCGCAATGTCTCTAGTCGCTCTATTCAACACATGCCAGGCCCGCCACTTGACATTCCGTGTGAACTTGTATAAATCCACCTTTACGTCAAACATTCTAATACCACGTGTGGGCACGAATCCCAACCCTTTGGTTAGGACCATATTTTCCATAGGGGTCAAATATCTATGGGAGATATTAATCACTCCCCGATCTCTATCAAACATGCTCTGATTGCGCTGGGCAATTTCATTCGCCCCTACCAACATAGCCCTTTCATTAATGACGTCAGGTCTGGTTGTGTCTGCCGTTCTCACGCTGTCATACTCACTCACAGCGGAGGCGGCAGGGAGTTCAATGCTCACCACTGATGATGTGCCTCGACACATGGCTCTTAGCGCTGGCTCCTGGTGAATGGGCGAGGAGTTGGTATGGCGTTCTGTCCTCTCCTCTCTCCTCTGCCGCGACCTCTTCCTCTTCCTGCGCTGGCCCCTCCCCTTCCTCTGGACTGTCTGTCGCTCCCTCCTCTCGACTCCGGAGGCTGGGTATGGGGAAAAGGGGCAGCGTATTCACCCTCACTCGCCGAGAAGTCGGAATCTGAGGCCCCTTCCACTGGCAGTGGATTCCTATTTAACTGGCGTCCTAGTCTCCGAATTAACTTCCAGGTATATACTTTATTCCGCTCGTAGTCCTGGGCGTCCCTTTTAAATTTCTCGATTTTGCCTTTCAGTATGCTCTCCTTAAAATCATTAATATTGATTTCTAGTCGTTCTTTGAATGCATCATATGCCACCAGGGTGTCTTTGGCTAGCAATTCAGCTGTTAATTTGTTTACTTCTTTCTGTGCCTCCACAATCTGCGGGTGTAAATACTGGACTGTCAACAACATCAGATCCTGAGAGCACTTGTTCAGTATCCCATACCACTTAGCAAGAAATTCAGGGTTATCTTTGCACAGTAGAGGTGAAAGGACGATTCTTAATCCTCGGGGGATTCTATCCACCTTAATATATTCAGTGAGTGTGGAAGCATGCAGGGACAATGTCACCTCCTTTCTTATTGCTGCCTCCAACTGCGTTTTGATACTTTCCACTGGATTCATCTGTGACCCGGCAAAGGTGTATCTGACAGAATCGCCCAATTCCAATATAGCTGTTCTTTCCTCCAAAGATATGCTGTGGTACTCCGCTTGATTATCGCTTGTACTCACAATATCAGATAACGACATTTCGTTCCCCGTAGCCTCGTCCAGACAGGGTGACTATCCAAGTCAAAAGTGTACACAGGGGTGTCTGCGGGCTTCAGGCGGTAATTGTATCACGGGGAGTTCCTATGGCAAGAAGGGTCACCAAGCCTCCTCAAATCCAGTCAAATCCACACAATCTCCATAAGGAACTCGACCCTCTGCGGATTCTTATCCAACGATTACATTTATTGAAGTGTTACGGCAAGTATACACAGCATGTCACTACCAGCACAACGTTTCGGGCTAAGAATCCGCAGAGGGTCGAGTTCCTTATGGAGATTGTGTGGATTTGACTGGATTTGAGGAGGCTTGGTGACCCTTCTTGCCATAGGAACTCCCCGTGATACAATTACCGCCTGAAGCCCGCAGACACCCCTGTGTACACTTTTGACTTGGATAGTCACCCTGTCTGGACGAGGCTACGGGGAACGAAATGTCGTTATCTGATATTGTGAGTACAAGCGATAATCAAGCGGAGTACCACAGCATATCTTTGGAGGAAAGAACAGCTATATTGGAATTGGGCGATTCTGTCAGATACACCTTTGCCGGGTCACAGATGAATCCAGTGGAAAGTATCAAAACGCAGTTGGAGGCAGCAATAAGAAAGGAGGTGACATTGTCCCTGCATGCTTCCACACTCACTGAATATATTAAGGTGGATAGAATCCCCCGAGGATTAAGAATCGTCCTTTCACCTCTACTGTGCAAAGATAACCCTGAATTTCTTGCTAAGTGGTATGGGATACTGAACAAGTGCTCTCAGGATCTGATGTTGTTGACAGTCCAGTATTTACACCCGCAGATTGTGGAGGCACAGAAAGAAGTAAACAAATTAACAGCTGAATTGCTAGCCAAAGACACCCTGGTGGCATATGATGCATTCAAAGAACGACTAGAAATCAATATTAATGATTTTAAGGAGAGCATACTGAAAGGCAAAATCGAGAAATTTAAAAGGGACGCCCAGGACTACGAGCGGAATAAAGTATATACCTGGAAGTTAATTCGGAGACTAGGACGCCAGTTAAATAGGAATCCACTGCCAGTGGAAGGGGCCTCAGATTCCGACTTCTCGGCGAGTGAGGGTGAATACGCTGCCCCTTTTCCCCATACCCAGCCTCCGGAGTCGAGAGGAGGGAGCGACAGACAGTCCAGAGGAAGGGGAGGGGCCAGCGCAGGAAGAGGAAGAGGTCGCGGCAGAGGAGAGAGGAGAGGACAGAACGCCATACCAACTCCTCGCCCATTCACCAGGAGCCAGCGCTAACAGCCATGTGTCGAGGCACATCATCAGTGGTGAGCATTGAACTCCCTGCCGCCTCCGCTGTGAGTGAGTATGACAGCGTGAGAACGGCAGACACAACCAGACCTGATGTCATTAATGAAAGGGCTATGTTGGTAGGGGCGAATGAAATTGCCCAGCGCAATCAGAGCATGTTTGATAGAGATCGGGGAGTGATTAATATCTCCCATAGACATTTGACCCCTATGGAAAATATGGTCCTAACCAAAGGGTTGGGATTCGTGCCCACACGTGGTATTAGAATGTTTGACGTAAAGGTGGATTTATACAAGTTCACACGGAATGTCAAGTGGCGGGCCTGGCATGTGTTGAATAGAGCGACTAGAGACATTGCGACAGGTAGTGGTGCTAAAGGGCTGGACGTCCCTGATAAGCTGAGGTCTAAAAGTCAGGCAGATTCACCGCTGACCAGTACTGCTCTCGATTTGTTTGAAAAAACTGTGTTAGCAGAAACGGAGAAGGCTTTAGCTACCAGAAAGATGTCATATAATCTATCTAAAGCTGAGCAGAGGGCTCTCACTAGTCTTAAGAGGGATACTTCGATCATCATCAAAAAAGCAGATAAGGGGGGGGGGGCAATTGTTGTGCAAAATAAATGTGATTATATCAAGGAGGCCAAACGACAGTTGATGGACAATTCAGTGTATAGATTACTGCAAGAGGACCCCACTCGGGACTTTAAGATTGAAATTGATGGATTGCTAGACGAGGCAGTAAGTGGTAATATCATTAGTAATGAGTTATGTGTTGCATTGAAGAAAGATAAACCCAGGGTACCAGTTTTCTGTACACTGCCTAAGGTACACAAGGACTTGCTACATCCCCCTGGGCGGCCTATTGTCTCTGCTGTAGATTCCCTCTTGGAACCATTGGGGATCTTTGTGGATACCTGGCTCCAGCCTGTTGTTAAAGCTGAGGAGAGGTGCCTCAGGGACACCACCCAGTTTTTGAACATGCTGGACAGGATTGTTGTTGATGATTTGAGTTATCTGGTCAGTCTGGACGTTGTTAACCTTTATAACAACATTGTCCACAATGAAGCTTTAAGTGCTGTTGAAAACAGATTGAAGGTAAATGAAGGGATCAGTAATGAGTTGCTCTTGTTTATGCTCACCATACTTGAGTTCAGCCTCTCACATGCTTATTTCAGATTTGGCAGTGATTATTTTCTGCAGACCCTCGGTATTCCCATGGGGGCCCCTTATGCCCCCACGGTGGCAAACATTGTCATGCTAGATTTTGAAAACACATTCATTTTGAATGGGGGCCACCATGGGAAGATCAGGGGGTTCTGCAGATTCATTGATGATCTATTTTTCGGATGGACGGGTTCAGAGGAGGAGCTGCTGTTGTTCTTCGAGGAGCTCAATAATGCACATGAAACCATGAAATTTAAGATGGATTATGACAAAGAGGTTTTTGCATTTCCTTGATGTGGAGGTTAGGGTAAGAAATGGTAGCTTTGAAACGGATGTATATAGAAAGGAGACAGATAAAAACGGCTTTTTATTAGCCACAAGTTGTCACCCGAAGCCCCTCATTGATGGACTCCCTAAGAGTCAATACATCAGGGTGAGAAGGATCACTTCGTCAGATGAGCTTTATCGCAGACAATCGCAGCTCCTCACTAATGACTTTGTTAAACGAGGTTATAATCGCAAGAAATGTGAGGAATTGGCCAGTGAGGTGGGGAGGATGGGAAGAGAAACACTGAGAACTTACAAGGAAAAGACAAATGATGGTGAGAGGGGAGAATTGAATTTCATCACGACTTTTTGTCGGGAATCGACCATTTTAAGGGACATGATAGTCAGGTTCTGGCCCATGGTTACTGCGGATCCCCAGTTGCTGTCGGTCTGCAAGGCCACCCCCAGATTTGTCTATAGGAAGGGCAAGTCCCTTAGGGATCATCTTGTTCGGGCTGATATCGGTAGACCCGGGGGGGGGGGGGGTGAAACAAATGTTTCTGGGTACCCCTAAAAAGGGTACTTTCCCTTGTTTACATTGCCAACACTGCAATCACATAATTAAAGGGCCCAAGGTCAATCACCCTCGGTCAGGTGAGTGTATATTGCTTAGGGATTATGCCACCTGTGACACAAAAGGTGTTATTTATTTCATCAAGTGTCCCTGTGGTCTGGCCTATGTGGGACAGACCACGAGGGATATTAAGACCAGATTAAATGAGCACAAAAGTAATATCAAAAAACCAAAAAAGGTCACAGGGGGTGAGCAAGAGGATCCTAGGAAGGATCCACCGCTTGCTAGACATTTTTTTGAGCAGGGCCACAGTGTGAGTCAATTGCGCTGGCAGGTCCTGGAGGTGGTCCCCAGATATGAAGGTAGAGACCATGTTAAGGAACTTTTAAGGAGGGAGGCTTGGTGGATGGATAGGCTGGGGACGCAGTCACCGGGTGGCTTGAATGAGGACTTCAGCCTCAGGTGTTTCCTATAAAAATTAGCTGTTCGTGAAATGTAGGAATAGGGTTAAAAATGCAATGGACATGGGTCCCACCCCCTTAAACAAGGTGTGGTCAGGTATGATGATTGTATAAAGGTGTTATTCCTGTTAGATACTTAGAGCACTTGAGAAAGGGCACCTTGCCCGAAACGTTGTGCTGGTAGTGACATGCTGTGTATACTTGCCGTAACACTTCAATAAATGTAATCGTTGGATAAGAATCCGCAGAGGGTCGAGTTCCTTATGGAGATTGTGTGGATTTGACTGGATTTGAGGAGGCTTGGTGACCCTTCTTGCCATAGGAACTCCCCGTGATACAATTACCGCCTGAAGCCCGCAGACACCCCTGTGTACACTTTTGTATCAGATATGTCACATTCAGACAGGTCCTCTTGCATAGCCGGCTGTATCAGATATGTCACATTTAGACAGGTCCTCTTGCATAGCCGGCTGTATCCGATATGACACATTCACACAGGTCCTCTTGCATAGCTGGCTGTATCAGATATGTCACATTTAGACAGGTCCTCTTGCATAGCCGGCTGTATCCGATATGACACATTCACACAGGTCCTCTTGCATAGCTGGCTGTATCAGATATATCACATTCAGACAGGTCCTCTTGCATAGCCGGCTGTATCGGATATGACACATTCAGACAGGTGATCTTGCATAGCGAGCTGTATCAGATATGTCACAGTTAGACAGGTCCTCTTGCATAGCTGGCTGTATCAGATATGTCACATTCAGACAGGTCCTCTTGCATAGCTAGCTGTATCAGATATGTCACAGTTAGACAGGTCCTCTTGCATAGCTGGCTGTATCAGATATGTCACAGTTAGATAGGTCCTCTTGCATAGCTGGCTGTATCAGATAAGTCACATTCAGACAGGTCATCTTGCATAGCTGGCTGTATCAGATATGTCACATTCAGACAGGTCCTCTTGCATAGCTGGCTGTATCAGATATGTCACAGTCAAACAGGTCCTCTTGCATAACGAGCTGTATCAGATATGTCACAGTTAGACAGGTCCTCTTGCATAGCTAGTAGTATCAGATATGTCACAGTTAGACAGGTCCTCTTGCATAGCTGGCTGTATCAGATATGTCACATTCAGAGAGGTCCTCTTGCATAGCTGGCTGTATCAGATATGTCACAGACAGGTCCTCTTGCATAGCTGGCTGTATCAGATATGTCACATTCAGACAGGTCCTCTTGCATAGCTGGCTGTATCAGATATGTCACAGACAGGTCCTCTTGCATAGCTGGCTGTATCAGATATGTCACATTCAGACAGGTCCTCTTGCATATCTGGCTGTATCAGATATGTCACAGTTAGACAGGTCCTCTTGCATAGCTGGCTGTATCAGATATGTCACATTCAGACAGGTCCTCTTGCATAGCCGGCTCTATCAGATATGTCACAGTTAGACAGGTCCTCTTGCATAGCTGGCTGTATCAGATATGTCACAGTTAGACAGGTCCTCTTGCATAGCTGGCTGTATCAGATATGTCACATTCAGACAGGTCCTCTTGCATAGCCGGCTGTATCAGATATGTCACATTCAGACAGGTCCTCTTGCATAGTTGGCTGTATCAGATATGTCACAGTCAGACAGGTCCTCTTGCATAGCTGGTTGTATCAGATATGTCACATTCAGACAGGTCCTCTTGCATAGCTGGCTGTATCAGATATGTCACATTCAGACAGGTCCTCTTGCATAGCCGGCTGTATCAGATGTGTCACATTCAGACAGGTCCTCTTGCATAGCTGGCTGTATCAGATATGTCACATTCAGACAGGTCCTCTTGCATAGCTGGTTGTATCAGATATGTCACATTCAGACAGGTCCTCTTGCATAGGTAGCTGTATCAGATATGTCACAGTTAGACAGGTCCTCTTGCATAGCTGGCTGTATCAGATATGTCAAATTCAGACAGGTCCTCTTGCATAGCTGGCTGTATCAGATATGTCACAGTCAGACAGGTCCTCTTGCATAGCTGGTTGTATCAGATATGTCACATTCAGACAGGTCCTCTTGCATAGCTAGCTGTATCAGATATGTCAAAGTTAGACAGGTCCTCTTGCATAGCTGGCTGTATCAGATATGTCACAGTCAGACAGGTCCTCTTGCATAGCTGGTTGTATCAGATATGTCACATTCAGACAGGTCCTCTTGCATAGCTAGCTGTATCAGATATGTCACAGTTAGAAAGGTCCTCTTGCATAGCTCGCTGTATCAGATATGTCACATTCGGACAGGTCCTCTTGCATAGCCGGCTGTATCAGATATATCACATTCAGACAGGTCCTCTTGCATAGCTGGCTGTATCAGATATGTCACAGTCAAACAGGTCCTCTTGCATAACGAGCTGTATCAGATATGTCACAGTTAGACAGGTCCTCTTGCATAGCTAGTAGTATCAGATATGTCACATTCAGACAGGTCCTCTTGCATAGCCGGCTGTATCCGATATGACACATTCACACAGGTCCTCTTGCATAGCTGGCTGTATCAGATATGTCACATTTGGACAGGTCCTCTTGCATAGCTGGCTGTATCAGATATGTCACATTCAGACAGGTCCTCTTTCATAGCCGGCTGTATCAGATATGTCACATTTAAACAGGTCCTCTTGCATAGCCGGCTGTATCCGATATGACACATTCACACAGGTCCTCTTGCATAGCTGGCTGTATCAGATATGTCACAGTTAGACAGGTCCTCTTGCATAGCTGGCTGTATCAGATATGTCACATTCAGACAGGTCCTCTTGCATAGCTGCCTGTATCAGATATGTCACAGTTAGACAGGTCCTCTTGCATAGCCGGCTGTATCAGATATGTCACAGTTAGACCGGTCCTCTTGCATAGCTGGCTGTATCGGATATGTTACATTCAGACAGGTCCTCTTGCATAGCCGGCTGTACTCCCGGAGAGATGTACTTGCTCAGTGAAGGTTCAGCAGTTGTGTCTTCAGTAGGTGTGAAAGCCACAGCCTGATGTTTCTGAGAAGTCACGGAAGCTGGGTGAAGCCACGCTGAGCACCATACGTGGCTGGGAGCTTCTCGTGTCGCAGTGTCTGGGATGTCGTGATGTTTCTGACAAGTCACGGAAGCTGGGTGAAGCCGCGCTGAGCACCATACGTGGCTGGGAGCTTCTCGTGTCGCAGTGTCTGGGATGTCGTGATGTTTCTGAGAAGTCACGGAAGCTGGGTGAAGCCACGCTGAGCACCATACGTGGCTGGGAGCTTCTCGTGTCGCAGTGTCTGGGATGTCGTGATGTCTCTGAGAAGTCACGGAAGCTGAGTGAAGCCACGCTAAGCACCATACGTGGCTGGGAGCTTCTCGTGTCGCAGTGTCTGGGATGTCGTGATGTTTCTGACAAGTCACGGAAGCTGGGTGAAGCCGCGCTGAGCACCATACGTGGCTGGGAGCTTCTCGTGTCGCAGTGTCTGGGATGTCGTGATGTTTCTGAGAAGTCACGGAAGCTGGGTGAAGCCACGCTGAGCACCATACGTGGCTGGGAGCTTCTCGTGTCGCAGTGTCTGGGATGTCGTGATGTCTCTGAGAAGTCACTGAAGCTGGGTGAAGCCACGCTAAGCACCATACGTGGCTGGGAGCTTCTCGTGTCGCAGTGTCTGGGATGTCGTGATGTCTCTGAGAAGTCACGGAAGCTGGGTGAAGCCACGCTAAGCACCATACGTGGCTGGGAGCTTCTCGTGTCGCAGTGTCTGGGATGTCGTGTTGTTTCTGACAAGTCACGGAAGCTGGGTGAAGCCACGCTGAGCACCATACGTGGCTGGGAGCTTCTCGTGTCGCAGTGTCTGGGATGTCGTGATGTTTCTGAGAAGTCACGGAAGCTGGGAGAAGCCACTCTGAGCACCATACGTGGCTGGGAGCTTCTCATGTCGCAGTGTCTGGGATGTCCTGATGTTTCTGAGAAGTCACGGAAGCTGGGTGAAGCCACGCTGAGCACCATACGTGGCTGGGAGCTTCTCGTGTCGCAGTGTCTGGGATGTCCTGATGTTTCTGAGAAGTCACGGAAGCTGGGTGAAGCCACGCTGAGCACCATACGTGGCTGGGAGCTTCTCGTGTCGCAGTGTCTGGGATGTCCTGATGTTTCTGAGAAGTCACGGAAGCTGGGTGAAGCCACTCTGAGCACCATACGTGGCTGGGAGCTTCTCGTGTCGCAGTGTCTGGGATGTCGTGATGTTTCTGAGAAGTAACTGAAGCTGGGTGAAGCCACGCTGAGCACCATACGTGGCTGGGAGCTTCTCGTGTCGCAGTGTCTGGGATGTCGTGATGTTTCTGAGAAGTCACGGAAGCTGGGTGAAGCCACGCTGAGCACCATACGTGGCTGGGAGCTTCTCGTGTCGCAGTGTCTGGGATGTCGTGATGTTTCTGAGAAGTAACTGAAGCTGGGTGAAGCCACGCTGAGCACCATACGTGGCTGGGAGCTTCTCGTGTCGCAGTGTCTGGGATGTCGTGATGTTTCTGAGAAGTAACTGAAGCTGGGTGAAGCCACGCTGCGCACCATACGTGGCTGGGAGCTTCTCGTGTCGCAGTGTCTGGGATGTCGTGATGTTTCTGAGAAGTCACGGAAGCTGGGTGAAGCCACGCTGAGCACCATACGTGGCTGGGAGCTTCTCGTGTCGCAGTGTCTGGGATGTCGTGATGTTTCTGAGAAGTCACTGAAGCTGGGTGAAGCCGCGCTGAGCACCATACGTGGCTGGGAGCTTCTCTTGTCGCAGTGTCTGGGATGTCGTGATGTTTCTGACAAGTCACGGAAGCTGGGTGAAGCCACGCTGAGCACCATACGTGGCTGGGAGCTTCTCGTGTCGCAGTGTCTGGGATGTCGTGATGTTTCTGAGAAGTCACGGAAGCTGGGTGAAGCCACGCTGAGCACCATACGTGGCTGGGAGCTTCTCGTGTCGCAGTGTCTGGGATGTCGTGATGTTTCTGAGAAGTCACGGAAGCTGGGTGAAGCCACGCTGAGCACCATACGTGGCTGGGAGCTTCTCGTGTCGCAGTGTCTGGGATGTCGTGATGTTTCTGAGAAGTCACTGAAGCTGGGTGAAGCCGCGCTGAGCACCATACATGGCTGGGAGCTTCTCGTGTCGCAGTGTCTGGGATGTCGTGATGTCTCTGAGAAGTCACGGAAGCTGGGTGAAGCCACGCTGAGCACCATACGTGGCTGGGAGCTTCTCGTGTCGCAGTGTCTGGGATGTCGTGATGTCTCTGAGAAGTCACGGAAGCTGGGTGAAGCCACGCTAAGCACCATACGTGGCTGGGAGCTTCTCGTGTCGCAGTGTCTGGGATGTCGTGATGTTTCTGACAAGTCACGGAAGCTGGGTGAAGCCACGCTGAGCCCCATACGTGGCTGGGAGCTTCTCGTGTCGCAGTGTCTGGGATGTCGTGATGTTTCTGAGAAGTCACGGAAGCTGGGTGAAGCCACGCTGAGCACCATACGTGGCTGGGAGCTTCTCGTGTCGCAGTGTCTGGGATGTCGTGATGTCTCTGAGAAGTCACTGAAGCTGGGTGAAGCCACGCTAAGCACCATACGTGGCTGGGAGCTTCTCGTGTCGCAGTGTCTGGGATGTCGTGATGTCTCTGAGAAGTCACGGAAGCTGGGTGAAGCCACGCTAAGCACCATACGTGGCTGGGAGCTTCTCGTGTCGCAGTGTCTGGGATGTCGTGTTGTTTCTGACAAGTCACGGAAGCTGGGTGAAGCCACGCTGAGCACCATACGTGGCTGGGAGCTTCTCGTGTCGCAGTGTCTGGGATGTCGTGATGTTTCTGAGAAGTCACGGAAGCTGGGAGAAGCCACTCTGAGCACCATACGTGGCTGGGAGCTTCTCATGTCGCAGTGTCTGGGATGTCCTGATGTTTCTGAGAAGTCACGGAAGCTGGGTGAAGCCACGCTGAGCACCATACGTGGCTGGGAGCTTCTCGTGTCGCAGTGTCTGGGATGTCGTGATGTTTCTGAGAAGTCACGGAAGCTGGGTGAAGCCACGCTGAGCACCATACGTGGCTGGGAGCTTCTCGTGTCGCAGTGTCTGGGATGTCCTGATGTTTCTGAGAAGTCACGGAAGCTGGGTGAAGCCACTCTGAGCACCATACGTGGCTGGGAGCTTCTCGTGTCGCAGTGTCTGGGATGTCGTGATGTTTCTGAGAAGTAACTGAAGCTGGGTGAAGCCACGCTGAGCACCATACGTGGCTGGGAGCTTCTCGTGTCGCAGTGTCTGGGATGTCGTGATGTTTCTGAGAAGTCACGGAAGCTGGGTGAAGCCACGCTGAGCACCATACGTGGCTGGGAGCTTCTCGTGTCGCAGTGTCTGGGATGTCGTGATGTTTCTGAGAAGTAACTGAAGCTGGGTGAAGCCACGCTGAGCACCATACGTGGCTGGGAGCTTCTCGTGTCGCAGTGTCTGGGATGTCGTGATGTTTCTGAGAAGTAACTGAAGCTGGGTGAAGCCACGCTGCGCACCATACGTGGCTGGGAGCTTCTCGTGTCGCAGTGTCTGGGATGTCGTGATGTTTCTGAGAAGTCACGGAAGCTGGGTGAAGCCACGCTGAGCACCATACGTGGCTGGGAGCTTCTCGTGTCGCAGTGTCTGGGATGTCGTGATGTTTCTGAGAAGTCACTGAAGCTGGGTGAAGCCGCGCTGAGCACCATACGTGGCTGGGAGCTTCTCGTGTCGCAGTGTCTGGGATGTCGTGATGTTTCTGAGAAGTCACGGAAGCTGGGTGAAGCCACGCTGAGCACCATACGTGGCTGGGAGCTTCTCGTGTCGCAGTGTCTGGGATGTCGTGATGTTTCTGAGAAGTCACGGAAGCTGGGTGAAGCCACGCTGAGCACCATACGTGGCTGGGAGCTTCTCGTGTCGCAGTGTCTGGGATGTCCTGATGTTTCTGAGAAATCACGGAAGCTGGGTGAAGCCACGCTGAGCACCATACGTGGCTGGGAGCTTCTCGTGTCGCAGTGTCTGGGATGTCGTGATGTTTCTGAGAAGTCACTGAAGCTGGGTGAAGCCGCGCTGAGCACCATACATGGCTGGGAGCTTCTCGTGTCGCAGTGTCTGGGATGTCGTGATGTCTCTGAGAAGTCACGGAAGCTGGGTGAAGCCACGCTGAGCACCATACGTGGCTGGGAGCTTCTCGTGTCGCAGTGTCTGGGATGTCGTGATGTCTCTGAGAAGTCACGGAAGCTGGGTGAAGCCACGCTAAGCACCATACGTGGCTGGGAGCTTCTCGTGTCGCAGTGTCTGGGATGTCGTGATGTTTCTGACAAGTCACGGAAGCTGGGTGAAGCCACGCTGAGCCCCATACGTGGCTGGGAGCTTCTCGTGTCGCAGTGTCTGGGATGTCGTGATGTTTCTGAGAAGTCACGGAAGCTGGGTGAAGCCACGCTGAGCACCATACGTGGCTGGGAGCTTCTCGTGTCGCAGTGTCTGGGATGTCCTGATGTTTCTGAGAAATCACGGAAGCTGGGTGAAGCCACGCTGAGCACCATACGTGGCTGGGAGCTTCTCGTGTCGCAGTGTCTGGGATGTCGTAATGTTTCTGAGAAGTCACTGAAGCTGGGTGAAGCCGCGCTGAGCACCATACGTGGCTGGGAGCTTCTCATGTCGCAGTGTCTGGGATGTCGTGATGTTTCTGACAAGTCACGGAAGCTGGGTGAAGCCACGCTGAGCACCATACGTGGCTGGGAGCTTCTCATGTCGCAGTGTCTGGGATGTCGTGATGTTTCTGACAAGTCACGGAAGCTGGGTGAAGCCACGCTGAGCCCCATACGTGGCTGGGAGCTTCTCGTGTCGCAGTGTCTGGGATGTCCTGATGTTTCTGAGAAGTCACGGAAGCTGGGTGAAGCCACACTGAGCACCATACGTGGCTGGGAGCTTCTCGTGTCGCAGTGTCTGGGATGTCGTGATGTCTCTGAGAAGTCACGGAAGCTGGGTGAAGCCACGCTAAGCACCATACGTGGCTGGGAGCTTCTCGTGTCGCAGTGTTTGGGATGTCGTGATGTTTCTGACAAGTCACGGAAGCTGGGTGAACCCACGCTGAGCCCCATACGTGGCTGGGAGCTTCTCGTGTCGCAGTGTCTGGGATGTCGTGATGTTTCTGAGAAGTCACGGAAGCTGGGTGAAGCCACGCTGAGCACCATACGTGGCTGGGAGCTTCTCGTGTCGCAGTGTCTGGGATGTCCTGATGTTTCTGAGAAATCACGGAAGCTGGGTGAAGCCGCGCTGAGCACCATACGTGGCTGGGAGCTTCTCGTGTCGCAGTGTCTGGGAAGTCGTGATGTTTCTGAGAAGTCACTGAAGCTGGGTGAAGCCACGCTAAGCACCATACGTGGCTGGGAGCTTCTCGTGTCGCAGTGTCTGGGATGTCCTGATGTTTCTGAGAAGTCACTGAAGCTGGGTGAAGCCACGCTGAGCACCATACGTGGCTGGGAGCTTCTCGTGTCGCAGTGTCTGGGATGTCGTGATGTTTCTGAGAAGTCACTGAAGCTGGGTGAAGCCACGCTGAGCACCATACGTGGCTGGGAGCTTCTCGTGTCGCAGTGTCTGGGATGTCCTGATGTTTCTGAGAAGTCACGGAAGCTGGATGAAGCCACACTGAGCCCCATATGTGGCTGGGAGCTTCTCGTGTCGCAGTGTCTGGGATGTCCTGATGTTTCTGAGAAGTCACGGAAGCTGGGTGAAGCCACGCTGAGCACCATACGTGGCTGGGAGCTTCTCGTGTCGCAGTGTCTGGGATGTCGTGATGTTTCTGAGAAGTCACTGAAGCTGGGTGAAGCCACGCTAAGCACCATACGTGGCTGGGAGCTTCTCTTGTCGCAGTGTCTGGGATGTCGTGATGTTTCTGACAAGTCACGGAAGCTGGGTGAAGCCACGCTGAGCCCCATACGTGGCCGGGAGCTTCTCGTGTCGCAGTGTCTGGGATGTCGTGATGTTTCTGAGAAGTCACGGAAGCTGGGTGAAGCCACGCTGAGCACCATACGTGGCTGGGAGCTTCTCGTGTCGCAGTATCTGGGATGTCCTGATGTTTCTGAGAAATCACGGAAGCTGGGTGAAGCCACGCTGAGCACCATACGTGGCTGGGAGCTTCTCGTGTCGCAGTGTCTGGGATGTCGTGATGTTTCTGAGAAGTCACTGAAGCTGGGTGAAGCCACGCTAAGCACCATACGTGGCTGGGAGCTTCTCGTGTCGCAGTGTCTGGGATGTCGTGATGTCTCTGAGAAGTCACGGAAGCTGGGTGAAGCCACGCTGAGCACCATACGTGGCTGGGAGCTTCTCGTGTCGCAGTGTCTGGGATGTCGTGATGTCTCTGAGAAGTCACGGAAGCTGGGTGAAGCCACGCTAAGCACCATACGTGGCTGGGAGCTTCTCGTGTCACAGTGTCTGGGATGTCGTGATGTCTCTGAGAAGTCACTGAAGCTGGGTGAAGCCACGCTAAGCACCATACGTGGCTGGGAGCTTCTCGTGTCGCAGTGTCTGGGAAGTCGTGATGTCTCTGAGAAGTCACGGAAGCTGGGTGAAGCCACGCTGAGCACCATACGTGGCTGGGAGCTTCTCGTGTCGCAGTGTCTGGGATGTCGTGATGTTTCTGAGAAGTCACTGAAGCTGGGTGAAGCCACGCTGAGCACCATACGTGGCTGGGAGCTTCTCGTGTCGCAGTGTCTGGGATGTCGTGATGTTTCTGAGAAGTCACGGAAGCTGGGTGAAGCCACGCTGAGCACCATACGTGGCTGGGAGCTTCTCGTGTCGCAGTGTCTGGGATGTCGTGATGTTTCTGAGAAGTCACTGAAGCTGGGTGAAGCCACGCTGAGCACCATACGTGGCTGGGAGCTTCTCGTGTCGCAGTGTCTGGGATGTCGTGATGTTTCTGAGAAGTCACTGAAGCTGGGTGAAGCCACGCTGAGCCCCATACGTGGCTGGGAGCTTCTCGTGTCGCAGTGTCTGGGATGTCGTGATGTTTCTGAGAAATCACGGAAGCTGGGTGAAGCCGCGCTGAGCACCATACGTGGTGCTTCTCGTGTCGCAGTGTCTGGGATGTCGTGACGCTCATAGACCCTCACCACGTGTACTCGCATGTTAATATGCAGCTTCATGTTCTATATACAATTCATATTGTGTCTCGTGGGATATTTACAGGATCCTTAATTATAACTGTGGGCAGTGAGGGAAATAAGTATTTGATCCTCTGCTGATTTTGCTTGTTTGCCCTCTGACCAAGAAATCACCAGTCTAAAGTTGTAATGGACGTTATATTGTAGCTGTAACAGACAGAATAACAGGAAAGGAAGCATCAAAATGCAGCTTGACATGCATTGTAACGTGTGAAATAAGTACAGCAGCAAGAACAAGTATGTGAACCCTTTGGAATTATATAGATTTCTGCACACATTGGTCATAAAATGTGATCTGATCTTTCAGCTAAAGGTGGCCACACACGATACAACAAAATGATCCGATTTTACGACAATTCGATAAAAACGATCGGATCTCCCGAAAAAATCGAAAGCTTTTTATTTCATTCGACTGAAAAATCCGATCGGATTTCCCGTTTTTATCGATTTTTATCTATCCGGAATGCCAGATATTTTTCTTCAATTTCTCTAAAGATTGTATGGTGTGTGTTAATTGTCAATTTATTAATATACACACCCATGCAATTTTCTCAGTTTCCAATCATTTTTATCATAATTGGGGAAATATTGAACATAGGTGTGTGGTACATTGGTCATATTTTTGAAATGTTACAATCAGTCAGAAAAATTGATTGCAATTCTTAAATTGAACAGATATTTAAAAAATTGTATGGTGTGTGGCCACCTTAAGTCACAACAACAGACAATCGCAGTCTGCTTAAACTAATACCACATAAATACCCTAGTTAAATGTTTCCATGTTTTTATTGAACACTCCATGTAAACATTCACAGTGCAGGTGGAAAAAGTATGTGAACCCCTAGACTAATGACATCTCCAAGAGCTAATTGGAGTGAGGTGTTTAGGCGCGTACACACGCAGTATTTTTACAAACGACGTGTCCGTCAGACCCTCCCGCTGGACGGTCGTTCTGCTGACAGTAGCACGTGAGCACAGGCTGTCGGCAGACTGATAAGACTGTTTTTGACGGATCCGCTGTCTTATCAGTCATCAATGAGATGAGATTGGAGGTGTTGGTTTCAGCTGCCCTGCCCTATAAAAAAACACATATACCAGTTTTGGGTTTGCTTTTACCCAAGAAGCCTGATGTGAATGATGCCTCGCTCAAATGAGCTCTCAGAAGGCCTACGATTAAGAATTGTTGACTTGCATAAAGCTGGAAAGGGTTTTATAAGTATCTCCAAAAGCCTTCCAGTTCATCATTCTACAGCAGGGGTCCCCAAACGTTTTGGTTCGAGGGCTGGGTCACCATACATCAGACTGCTGGGGGGCCGGAGTATACATAAGATGATGTAGAAGTCTTTGCGGGACAGACAGTGAAGCATACCCAGGTGACAACCTGCAGTCCAATTGGACAGCAATGTCACCTGATGCGGAATTTGATTGGAAACCAGCGAACTACTGCTTTCTGGCTTCATTCTATATGTGGAAAACCATTATTTAAAGATGTAGCTGACCGCATCTGTAATACATTTTGTGTATAAAAAAGCTTCAGGGGGCCACAGCAGATCTCTGAAGCAGAAAAGAGGCGGAGGAGGAAATAGGGTCTCTGTTTATACTGTGGGGAGAAGGGTCATCTGGTTCTGAACTGCATTAAGAAGCCGGAAAACTTCTCCGCCTAGGTGTAGTTGGAGGTACTACCCTAGGCGGACCAGTTTTATCTCACACCGATAATAAATTACTGTTACCTTGTTCCATTTTTTGGGAAAACAAAGTAGTGGATACTCAGGCATTTGTTGATTCCAGCGCTGCAGCCAATTTCATTAACCTTGATTTTTATTTAAAGTGGAATATACCAGTTCTCTCCATGGAGAGACATCTTTATGTAACAGCTATTGACGACTCTCCCTTACAAAATTAGCAACCCCTCTCAGACACCGTTACTTAGGTTTGGGGTGGGTGTATTACATAAAGAGGAAATTCAGTTTTATGTGTTGAAAATGTCCTCTTCCACTGTAATTCTGGGGTTGCCCTGGTTGCGTAAGCATTCGCCACAAATAGACTGGATCATAGGTCAACTGGTGTCCTGGTCTCCTGCGAGCAAGAATCATTGTTTAGCGAAAGTTATTCTATGTGCTGCTGAGGTTCAAGTTGAGAGTGTTCCCCCCTAGTATGTTACATATTCTGATGTATTCTGCCCACGCTCAGCAGATAAGTTACCCCCTCATAGGGATTGTGATTGTCCCATTGATCTACGACCCGGTACCATGCCTCCCCGAGGTCATTTGTATACCCTCTCAGGTCCAGAACAACTTGCTATGAAAAATTATATAAAAGAGAATCTGGGGAAAGGTTTCATTCGTCCCTCCAAATCACCAGCAGGGGCAGGATTCTTTTTTGTTTAAAAAAAAAAGACGGTGGACTTCGTCCCTGTATTGACTACAGAGCATTGAACAAAATTACTATTCAGAATCGCTACCCCTTACCTTTGATTAATGATTTGTTTTCTCAAGCTTCTGGTGCACGTATTTTTTCTAAACTGGACCTGAGGGGGGCATATCATTTGATACGTATCAGGTGGGGGGGAAGAATGGAAAACGGCCTTTAATACACCTGATGGGCATTACGAATATCTGGTGTTTCACATTCGGGCTGTGTAAGGGCTCGTTTCCACTATTGCGGTGCGGAATCGCCTGGATTCCACCGCTGATGAAATCGCATGCGGATGTGATTCCGCATACGTTTTTTCCCGCGAATTCGCATAGGTGAGGGTATATGCGATTTTAACCATGTCACTGCCTGTGTGAATTTACATTGGTACCTATGCGAATTCGCATGCGAATTCACGGCAAAAAACGCATGGGAAAAACGCATGCGATTTCCCTATTAAATACATTGTGTGCGATTCGCCTGCATTCCACACGCAGGCGAATTCTGAGGGCTCTGCCATGCAGAAAAATCCTGTACAGAAAAACGCACAGCAAAACTGACAAGTGGAAACAGGCCCATCCACTTGTATTGGCTGTGCGAATCTGCATGCAGGAAACGCATGCAGATTCGCGATAGTGGAAACGGGCCCTCATGCTCCTGCCGTGTTCCAGGAGTTGGTAAATGAGATTTTCAGGGAGGTACTAGGTCGTTTTGTTGTCGTCTATTTGGATGACATCCTGATTTTCTCCAAAAAACCTCCAAGAACACAGGGAACATGTTAAGTTTGTTTTGAACAAATTGAGACAAAATTGTTTGTACGCAAAAATTGAAAAGTGTGTATTTGAAGTACCATTCCTGGGTTATATCATCTCCATTAATGGTTTACCCATGGATCCTCAGAAGGTTTCGGCGGTCTTGGAGTGGCCTCAACCATTGGGCTTAAAGGTACTCCAAAGATTCCTTGGTTTTGCTAACTCCTATAGGAAATTTATAAAAGGATTCTCCTCGGTGGTCGCTCCACTCACCACTTTGACCAAGAAAGGGGCCGATACTTACAATTGGTCTGAGGAAGCTTGTGAGGCTTTTTCGCAATTGAAAAAAATGTTTTTTTCCCCGCTCCTATCCTTAGACATGTGGATGTGACACAACCTTTTATCATTGAGGTGGACGCCTCTGAGGTGGAAGTGGGGGCTGTTCTGTCTCAGCATTCAGGGCTTCAGGGACGGTTGCATCCATGTGCCTTCTTTTCTCGTAAGTTTATTCCAGCAGAGAAAAATTACGATATTGGAAACAAAGAATTGTTGGCGATTA
The DNA here is from genome assembly GCF_040937935.1 of Hyperolius riggenbachi. Classification (NCBI taxonomy): domain Eukaryota; kingdom Metazoa; phylum Chordata; class Amphibia; order Anura; family Hyperoliidae; genus Hyperolius; species Hyperolius riggenbachi. The sequence goes on along the minus strand of NC_090650.1, from coordinate 450,252,466 downwards.
AGATGGCTTTTGAAGAGTGGCTTCATTGGTTGGAGGGGCAGAGCATGTGATCGCGGTGTATACCGATCATAAGAATTTGGAGTACATTGAGGGAGCTAAGAGACTTAATCCCAGACAAGCCCGCTGGGCTCTCTTCTTCTCCAGATTCAGGTTCATTATAACATACAAACCTGGTAATAAGAATATTAAGGCAGATGCTTTGTCCCGATGCTTCGAACCTGAGACAGTTCAGCTCCTGTCCCCAGTTGGTATTTTGCCAGATCATGTGGTGGTGGCAGCTACAGACCCCGTAGAGGATCTGGCAGCCACTCTGAGACCATTTCATCAGGATACTCCTGAGGGTAAACCTGATGATCTCTTATTTGTCCCTCTGCATCTGCGCCTTCACGTCATGCAGATGTTTCACAGTCACAAAAACATGGGTCACCCGGGTATAGCCAGAACCCAAGCGTTGTTATCCCGGTGTGTTTGGTGGCCTTCATTAAAAAACGATTGTAGAGAGTTTGTCACTGCCTGTACAGTTTGTGCCCGAAGCAAACCTTCAAGGCAAGCTCCTGCAGGGACATTACAGTCATTGCCAGTGCCCATGGAACCATGGACTCATATCTCAATGGATTTTGTGGGGGAACTCCCGGTTTCTGAAGGGAAGATGGTCATATGGGTTGTAGTGGACCGGTTTAGTAAAATGGTTCATTTTGTGCCCTTGAAGAAGCTCCCTTCTGCCCAAGAACTGGCAGATCTCTTTGTGGTCCACATTTTTCGCTTGCATGGGATCCCGGAAAATGTGGTATCCGACAGAGGCGTGCAATTTGTTTCAAAGTTTTGGCGAGCTTTCTGTCAGCACGTGGGGTTGACCTTGTCCTTTTCTTCGGGTTATCACCCACAAACGAATGGGCAAACAGAAAGGATGAACCAATCGCTTGAGCAGTTCTTACGATGCTATGTTGCTGATGCCCAGCATGAGTGGGTAAAATTCCTTCCGTTTGCAGAATTTGCACATAACAATCTCAAAAATGTTTCTTCAGGATTCTCACCTTTCCAGGTGGTTACTGGGAGATCACCTAAATTCTCTCCTTTGCCAGTGGTCACTTCTCCGTTTCCTGTATTGGAGGATTGGCAGGAGTCATTGAAAAGAATTTGGGCACTGGTGAAAACCAATTTAGAGAGAGCCATTGAGGGTCAAAAAAGGCAGGCTGATAAGAAGCGTTCTCCGGAGTGGGATTTTGCACCTGGAGATATGGTGTGGGTCTCCACTCGGCATATAGCCTTGAGACAGCATTCGGCAAATTTGGGACCCAAATATATTGTGCCATATCCCATTGCTGAAAAGATCAATGATGTGGCGTTCAGGGTAACCCTTCCAGCTACTATGAGGGGTGTAAAATCTTTTCATGTTTCTTTGCTTAAGCCAGCTGTTTATATTGACTCCTCCCCCCGTGATAATTGATGGTGAACCAGAATATGAAATTGAGAAAATCCTACATTCCCGCAGAGTGTGAAATTCTATACAGTATTTAGTGTACTGGAAAGGGTATGGTCCTGAGGAGAGATCATGGGTGCCAGCGCAGCATCTTCATGCTCAGGAGTTAAAACTGCAATTTCATCTATCACATCCTGAAAGACCATCTGGGGCATGTACGGAGTCCACGCCTCAAGGGGGGGGGGGGTAATGTCAGGATGGAGAGCGTTATCCCGCATCTGATGTCATCACGGCCGCCGTCCCAGCCTCACAGGGTCCACCCGCGATCTCCAACAGGACGGGGCTCTCGACTGTTCACAGGGCAAGGGCAGCACGCGAGCGCACACAGCGCCAGCATCTTTATAATCTTAGGAGACGGGTCAGCTGACTCCAGCTCCACTGTGTTCCTTGCTGATTGTTTGAGTTGCCTTTCCCTATATTAGGCTGGAGTTGGCATTTGCTTGCTGTCTGTTGTTGCAAATACTTCGGTGTTAGCGCTTAGACCCTAGTCAGATCCGTGTGTGCTTTGAACCGGCAGGACCCCGGGGATTTCACACTAGTTTGGGAAAATATATTATTACTGTTTTGATTATACTGTGTTTGATCTTTGCCTGTTTCTCTGACTACTCTTTGCCTTACGATTCTGTACCTCTGCCTATCTGATCCGTTGCCGACCTCTGCCTGAATACTCACCTTGCTATTGCCTCCTGATTCTGTACCTTTGCCAATCTGATCTGCTGCCGACCTCTGCCTGTGTATTGACTCTGATTCTGCCTCACGATTCTGTACCTTGTCTATCTGTTCTGTTGCCGACCTTGCCTGTCCGACCTTGATCCCACCAGTGGGTCCTCACCACTGGGGGGTAGCACCTATCTAGTGCCATTGTACTTTTTTTGTGTAAAGTGTGCACCAATCACCTGTGTTACACATCTAATAAAGTATACTGACGTCAGTAAGTTTGAGCTGAACACTGCTAATCATAACACTCACAATTAATAAATCAGCAATACAGCAGTTCCGGTTCTCTCTGTGCTTTCTATCTGAATGAAAAATGTGTAAATGAAAGCTGTTTATCCACCAAAGAAATCTGATTGGCTGTTTGTGGCTCCACCCCTTTAGTGAATTTGAACCCCAGTCACCCAATGACGGTAGCAAGTTTGAAGCCTCTGTCATTAACAGTGTTAGAATGGCAGCAGTTTAAATATTCCCCTTGAAAATCAATAGGTGAATTTTGATTGGCTGTTGTAGGCTCCACCCGCTTTCCTGAATATTAATCTCATTTACCCAGTGACCAAGTGTGCCAAGTTTGAAGCCTCTGCCATTAACAGTGTAAGAATGGCTGCAGTTTACATTTTCCCATTTTAAATGAATGGCTGATTTGATTGGCTGTTTTATGCTCCGCCCACTTTTCCTGGATTTGTAACCTCGGTCACCAAGTGACCAACTGTGCCAAGTGTGGGGACTCTGGCTTGTTTACTGTGAGAATGGCAGCCTTTTACATTTTTTTCATTGACCTGAATGGGTGAAATTTGATTGGCTGTTTGTAGCTCCGCCCAGGTGTGCAGCGGGGACACGAGACCCCCAGAACATATCATCCCAGGTAGTAAGGGATCTGTGTACCAAGTTTCGTTCAAATCGGTCAAGGCGTTTTCGCGTGATCGCGGCACATACACACACACACACACACACACACACACACATACGCACATCCGATTTTATATATATATATATATATATATATATATATATATATATATATATATATATATATATAATATAGATAGATATATATTAGGGATGGAACGAATCCACAATTTCTTCGAATCCAAATCTAAAAAGGTTCTCGAATATCACAAACCTTTAGAATCACAAATCTAACGAATCCTGCATATAAGAATTGTGCGATCCGTTGTATAATTGCCCACAGTATAGGTACCTTCAATATAGGTAGCTTTCAGTATAGGTAATAGGGTATATGGGCCTTCAGTATAGGTAGCAGGGTATAGGGTCCTTCAGTATAGGTAGCAAGGTATAAGAGCCTTAAGTATAGGTAGTAAGGTACATGTGCCTACAGTATAGGTAGCACGGTATAGGGGCCTACAGTATAGGTAGCACGGTATAGGGGCCTTCAGTATAGGTAGCACGGTATATGTGCTTTCAGTATAGGTAGTAGGGTATAGGGGCCTTCAGTATAGGTAGCAAGGTATAGGGGCCTTCAGTATAGGTAGCAAGGTATATGTGCCTTCAGTATAGGTAGCAGGGTATAGGGGCCTTCAGTACAGGTAGGTAAATAGGTGTAGAGACCTTCAGTATAGGTAGCAAGGTACATGTGCCTTCAGTACAGGTAGGGTAGGTAAAGGGGCCTTCAGTATAGGTAGCAGGGTATAGGGCCTTCAGTATAGGTAGATAGGTAGGTATAGGGGCCTTCACGTAGGTAGGTATAGAGGCCTTCGGATAGGTAGGTAGGTATAGGGGCCTTCACGTAGGTAGGTAGGTATAGGGGCCTTCACATAGGTAGGTGTAACAAACTCACCTGTCAGCACTGAGTTCCGCGGCATCCGTCATGGCGTGTCTGCTGGTACTCGTTTGTGCGCGCAGCCTTCTGTTTCACCGCCCTCTGGCGTCCCTGCAGCTGAGCTCCGTCATCCACGCGTGCGCAATGCGACTGAACGGTCGTGCGCGAGACAAGGTGGCCTTTCCAGGCTTAGGAGGCGGGTGAACAGGTGTCAGCAGTGATGTCATCGGCCACACCTCTCCTGGAGGCTGCACGCTGGAATCATCTTCACAGTATATAAGGCCAGGAGCTTCAGTTGCTCATTTGCCTTGATACTAATCAGTTCGCTGGTTCTTGGCCCTAGCTAGCTTCCTTGAGCTACATCATATATTGTGGTACACACCATATATATGTACTCCAGTTAGTCAGTCGTTGTTGGTTTTGATTATTGATAGCTGTAATTGTAATTCCTTCGTAATATCCTCCTGATATTATTGAAGTATTCTCATTGTATGATTATCTGTGTACCGATTTCCTGCCTGCCTCATGACCTTGCTCTAGTCTCATCCTTCTGTATGAAAGCCATCTGATTTATGTTACTGACTCTGACTCTGTTACTGTGTTATCTTGGCAAGACGACTGACATCTGATACCCGTTACTGACCCTGCTGTTACCGACTACGAATTACGTCTTACGATTTTGTACCTTGACATTATATTTGTGCACAAGTACTGACTGGTCTAGACCTTACTCTTAATTGTATTATCTGCATCTGTTATCTTGTCACGCCCCAGCGTGATAGTAGGTAGGTATAGGGGCTTTCACGTAAGTGGGTAGAGATAGGTAGGTATGTATAGGGGCCTACACGTAGGTAGCCCTGTGCTCCCCCAACCCCCCGCGACCTCCTCCACTCACCCCCACCCCCCCCTCCCTGCATAAATAAGTTCCTGTTCACCTTCTCCATGGAGCGCAGAGCGGGCAGACCTCTTCTTTACTTCCCTGTTCCCCCTAGCGTCGGGTTTCGTGGATTTGGAAAGCGGTAAATGGCGTCGGGATTTGAATCCACGAATCACGAATATTTCCAAATATTCAAGGGATTCGTCTTCCCATCCCTAATATATATAGATATCTTTATCATCTGGTCTGCAAATGAGGAGGATCTCGTCCAGTTTCACAGGAACTTCAATGCCTTCTGTCGAACAATCAAACTGAAACTGAGCTACTCTCACAGGGAGATTAACTTTCTTGACACCACCATATACCTCAGAGGGAACAGCCTACAAACATCTATGAGCCGCAAACCGACAGACCATCCCACATACCTCAGGTATGACAGTTTCCACCCCAAACATAAAGATTTCCATAATGTACAGCGAGGCAATAAGATGCTATCGGATCTGTTCTGACAGGGATGACGGAGACAAACACCTCACCTGAAGAAGAATTTCATTAAACAGGGATACAATCCTCTAATGGCCAATGAGACCCAAATTAAGAAAGCTAACAACATCCCTAGGACTCAGCTCCTGGAGTACAAGCAGGACCAGGAAGAGAGCCGTGTCCCACTGGTGGTACAAAATATACTGATCTCCCTGTACCCACGCACTGTCGTTTACCTGGACACAGTTTAAGCGATTTTCTTGTCACTGTATTAAGGGGTGGCTTCAAATCGGAAAAAGTGAGACTAACAAGAAACAACATGTATACATCGGTTCAAAACTGTAGAAGAAGGTTTAAGCAAGGACTCTAACTTCTTGTGCTGGTATTTTTTGTTGCATATGCTGGTACGATGGTGTTTACTGTCACTATTCATTTTATTTTATTTCATGTGCTGGGAAGATGGTTTTAAATGCCGCAGTTCTGTTTAGCTTACAACTAATGCTAGGTACACACGATGCGTTTTTTCCGGTCGATTCCGTTTGATCGATTTTCAATTCGTTTTTCCGCTCAATTTGCCGCTGGATTCTCTTATCTTTTCTTATCAATTTCCATTCACTTTTATGAGCAATCAAGTGGTAAAACAATTGTAGTATCGGACATGACGGAAATTATCTATCGAACACAAAAACCTGTACCTAGCATTGTAGCGCATGGAATCAGCCCAGTCACGTTTGAACTCTGAATTTACGATGCCTCCCCATCACCAGACTCTGCTTTATGTTGTGTTTTGAGATACTGTTGATCTAATCTCTTTAGCCAGGATGCCTGGGAAAGCCTCCTGAAGTGACAAGACATCTTATTACATTTATTTATGTCTGCTAAAGAATGTTTCTCCTCTGTATGTCTGTTAAGCTGTTTTGTACATTTTGTCGGTATATGCAGGAACCAAGTCTGATGAAGGCTTATTATTAGTCGAAAGCTTACTGTTTATTCATCTCTAAGTTAGCCGATAAATGGCATCATCCTGATTCAAAACTTCATGTTTTTACTGATGGCTAATATGGTACAATACTCTACTGCTTCTACAATAAAAACATGGAAACATTGAATTATTGGTGTGGTATTAGTGTAAGCAGACTGCGATTGTCTCTTGTTGTGACTTAGATGAAGATCAGATCACATTTTATGACTAATTTGTGCAGAAATCTACATACTTGTTCTTGCCACTGTATGTGAGATATTGGACCTATTAGTAGATCAGGAAATTGTTTTCCTTTTTAAACCTTGAGACATTAGAATTATATCCCATTTGGCTGGATATTGTGGTAGGTAAGGGCTCTGCCTCTGACACAGGAGGTCAGGGTATGAATCTCGGCTGTTTCTGCTCAGTAAGTCAGCAGCTATTCAGTGAGGAGACCTTGGGCAAGACTCCCTAACACTGCTACCGTGTTCCCTGAAAAAAATATATACATTTTAGCTCCAAAAGATGTGCTAGAGCTTATTTTCAGAGGATGTCTTATTTTGGGGGGAAACACTGGTAGTTTTCCAATACAAAATGTATATACTGCTTGCCATGCTGAAACACAAGCAGCATGCACAGAGCTTGTGGTTTGCAGATATCGGCTCTCACAAGAAACGGATTCTGCTGATCATGTGGGGAAGAGTCTATTTCTTGCAGGCAGAGAACTCTGTCAGGCTCCCCAGAGCTATGATAGGATAAGCTGTGTGTCCTGGGAAGAGGTGAAGTGCTGCTGATGCTGATCAGGACAGATCAGGAGGGCTGGCTCCAACACAAACACACATTGCCTTATACATATACAGGACTGTAGAACTCGCATTATACTGCTGCTCTCCTGTCTCCAGGCTTTGTATTGAGCGTGACTTGCTGGTGTCATGTGGGCTGCTGCTAGGGCTTACATTCAGGAAATGTCTTATATTTGTCTTATATTTCAAGCATGCTAGGAATTCCTGCTAAAGCTTCTCAGGGGATGTCTTACTTTAGGGGAAACACGGTACTGCCTATAGAGCACATCCTAGTAGCTGCAGCTCTGGCCTAACACTACTACTGCCTATAGTGTGCCCTCTAGTGGCTGCAGCTCTGGCGCTTTAAGTCCGCCAGGAGAAAAGCACAATATAAATGTTATGTGTCTTAAGTGGTTCTATAAATACAACCAAGTAAAACAGTTTATTGCAACTATGAAAAGACAATAAAAATATCACAAAAATGTTGACACACCTTTAAAAAAAAAATCAATCCCAGCAATTAGTTTTTTGGTTTTTTTTTACGTACTTCCAAGTTTTAAAGAGCAAAACACCTAAAACCATAGGTAGAGAAATCTGGATAGGTTTAGGGTTAGCTCTAACTGTCCAATCTCCACTTCTGAGTGAATGTTGACATCCTGTGTCTTTTTCCTTCCTTCTAGGCTCAGGAGGAGGAGAGGCAGCAGAACTTTCTGTATCTCCTACAGTTAGACAATGAGGTTCTTGTCCCCAATCAGGAAGCTATAGAATGCCGCATTTGTTATACAGAGGTCCCAGCTGGAGCCGGAGTTCTGCTGAGAGAGTGTCTCCATAGCTTCTGCAGGTAAGTGTGCCTCAGTGTATTGCCCCCTCTATCAGTGTATCTGCATCTGAGCCCAGACCTTATTCTCTTCCTACTTCTCTGACCGATCCTTCCAGACCTGTAATGGGTCCCATTCCCTCTCCACCCACCTTACTGTTGGATACCCCCAGGACTCTGTCCTAGCTTCTCTACTCTTCTCTCTCTACCCCTCCTCCCTCGGCAAACTCATTTCCTCAATTGGCCTCAGCTACCAGCTCTATGCTGATGACACCCAACTCTACCACCACACCCCTGATCTCTCCGCTCGCACTTTGGATAAAATCTCCTCTTGTCTGTCTGCCATTTCCCCTTGTCTGGCAGATTCTTAAAACTCAATCTGGAAAAGACTAAATGCATGATCTTCCTACCCCGTTCGAAAAGCCCTCACCCTGAAATCTGTATAATTATTAACAACATCCTTCACCCCCACATCTAGAATGTCTCAAGATCCTGCTGTTCCATCTCCACAACATTGTCAAAATTCATCCCTATCTAACCCTGACACTACCCAACTTCTAGTCCATACTTGGCTCTTCTCCCGTCCAGGCTACTGCAATGGCATTTTGTCTGGACTTCCTGAGACCAGACTCCGACCCTGCAATCCGTTATGAACGCAGAAGCCAGGCTCATTTACTCCTCCTGCCTCTCCTCTTCTGCTACCCCTCTGTCCCTCTCAGAATTACATTTATACTGCTCTGCCTGGCATACACATTCATCCACAATACCTCTCCTCCATACATTTCCCATCTCATCCAGAGATACTCCCCAACCTGCTCTCTCCACTCCTCCAACACTCTACAGATGTCCATCCACCATACCTCTGCTCCATACAGCTCTGATCTTGTCCAACCTGCTCTCTCCGTTCCTCCAACACTCTACGGATGTCCATCCACCATACCTCTGCTCCATACAGCTCTGATCTTGTCCAACCTGCTCTCTCTGCTCCTCCAACACTCTACAGATGTCCATCCACCATACCATTCCTCCATACAGCTCTGATCTTGTCCAACCTGCTCTCTCTGCTCCTCCAACACTCTTCAGATGTCCATCCACCATATCTCTCCTCCACACATCTCTGATCTTCTCCAACCTGCTCTCTCTGCTCCTCCAACACTCTACAGATGTCCATCCACCATACCTCCCCTTTATACATCTCTGATCTTGTCCAACCTGCTCTCTCTGCTCCTCCAACACTCTACAGATGTCCATCCACCAAACCTCTCCTCCATACAGCTCTGATCTTGTCCAACCTGCTCTCTCTGCTCCTGCAACACTCTACAGATGTCCATCCACCATACCTCCCCTTCATGCATCTCTGATCTTGTCCGACCTGCTCTCTCTGCTCCTTCAACACTCTACAGATGTCCATCCACCATACCTCCCCTTCATACATCTCTGATCTTGTCCAACCTGCTCTCTCCGTTCCTCCAACACTCTACAGATGTCCATCCACCATACCTCCCCTTCATACATCTCTGATCTTTTCCAACCTGCTCTCTCTGCTCCTTCAAAACTCTACAGATGTCCATCCACCATACCTCCCCTTCATAAATCTCTGATCTTGTCCAACCTGCTCTCTCTGCTCATCCAACACTCTACCGATGTCCATCCACCATAACTCTCCTTCATACATCTCTGATCTTGTCCAACCTGCTCTCTCCGTTCCTCCAACACTCTACAGATGTCCATCCACCATACCTCCCCTTCATACATCTCTGATCTTGTCCAACCTGCTCTCTCCGTTCCTCCAACACTCTACAGATGTCCATCCACCATACCTCCCCTTCATACATATCTGATCTTCTCCAACCTGCTCTCTCTGCTCATCCAACACTCTACAGATGTCCATCCACCATACCTCTGCTTCATACAGCTCTGATCTTGTCCAACCTGCTCTCTCTGCTCCTCCACCACTCTACAGATGTCCATCCACCATACCTCTCCTCCATACATCTCTGATCTTGTCCAACCTGCTCTCTCTGCTCCTCCAACACTCTACAGATGTCCATCCACCATACCTCCCCTTCATACATCTCTGATATTGTCCAACCTGCTCTCTCTGCTCCTCCAACACTCTACAGATGTCCATCCACCATACCTCCCCTTCATACATCTCTGATCTTGTCCAACCTGCTCTCTCCGTTCCTGCAACACTCTACAGATGTCCATCCACCATACCTCCCCTTCATACATCTCTGATCTTGTCCAACCTGCTCTCTCCGTTCCTGCAACACTCTACAGATGTCCATCCACCATACCTCCCCTTCATACATCTCTGATCTTGTCCAACCTGCTGTCTCTGCTCCTCCAACACTCTACAGATGTCCATCCACCATACCTCTCCTCCATACATCTCTGATCTTGTCCAACCTGCTCTCTCTGCTCCTCCAACACTCTACAGATGTCCATCCCCCATACCTCCCCTTCATACATCTCTGATCTTGTCCAACCTGCTCTCTCTGCTCCTCCAACACTTTACGGATGTCCATTCTCTTCCATCACTTGCTCGCTTGCGAGGCTCCAGGACTTCTCTAGAGCAGCCACTACTCTATGAAACTCTCTCCCCCAATCAGGCGAGATCTCCCACACCTTCAACTCATTCAAGCAGGCCTTCAAGGCCCTTTTGTTCACACTTACTTTCCAACCATTTTCATATCTCCATCTTCCCTTGGACTTACACCCCTCTCACCAACCTATAATTTGTAAGCCTACGGGGCAGGGCCCTCCTCCCGGTGTGCTCTTCTCCACCACCATATGGACTCAGGGACTTGTCTACTATATTTATCCTTACATTGTTATGTCACTATTTTGTGTACCATTGTTCAATGCTATAATGTCACTGTGTAAAACTGTTTCATGTTGTGATGTGCCCCCATCTAGTGTGCAGCGCTATATAATCTTAGCACTTTATAAATAAAGTTTATTCATAATAATTATAGTAATAGCATTCACTGTGCACTTCTTTGAATAAACAAATGAGATTATGCAGCAGTGTAGGATGTCTGAGCTGCTCTATGTTACCATAAGGTACATTTGATATCTTCCTCATCTTTTCTAACAACACATGCTTCCTCTCGCAGGTGGTATAGGGATTCCGCTACACGTTCACACACATAGCTTGGTGCAATTTATGAACACTTGTACAGCATTCTCGTATCTACCTCCCTGAAGAAGGAATAGGCAATCACAAACACCACCACAGCATTCATGTGTCTACCTTACTGAAGGAGAAACAGGCAGTCACAAACACCAGCACAGCAGTCCTGTGTCTACTTTCCTGAAGGAGAAACCGGCAGTCACAAACACCTCCACAGCAATCCTGTGTCTACCTTCCTGAAGGAGAAACAGGCAGTCACAAACACCAGCACAGCAGTCCTGTCTACTTTCCTGAAGGAGAAACAGGCAGTCACAAACACCAGCACAGCAGTCCTGTGTCTACTTTCCTGAAGGAGGGAGAAACAGGCAGTCACAAACACCTGCACAGCAGTCCTGTGTCTACTTTCCTGAAGGAGAAACAGGCAGTCACAAACACCACCACAGCAGTCCTGTGTCTACTTTCCTGAAGGAGAAACAGGCAGTCACAAACACCTGCACAGCAGTCCTGTGTCTACTTTCCTGAAGGAGAAACCGGCAGTCACAAACACCTCCACAGCAATCCTGTGTCTACCTTCCTGAAGGAGAAACAGGCAGTCACAAACACCAGCACAGCAGTCCTGTGTCTACCTTCCTGAAATAGAAAGAGGCAGTCACAAACACCAGCACAGCAATCCTGTGTCTACCTTCCTGAAGGAGAAACACGCAGTCACAAACACCAGCACAGCAGTCCTGTGTCTACTTTCCTAAAGGAGAAACCGGCAGTCACAAACACCTGCACAGCAGTCCTGTGTCTACCTTCCTGAAGGAGAAACAGGCAGTCACAATCACCAGCACAGCAGTCCTGTGTCTACTTTCCTAAAGGAGAAACCGGCAGTCACAAACACCTGCACAGCAGTCCTGTGTCTACCTTCCTGAAGGAGAAACAGGCAGTCACAAACACCTGCACAGCAGTCCTGTGTCTACTTTCCTGAAGGAGAAACCGGCAGTCACAAACACCTCCACAGCAATCCTGTGTCTACCTTCCTGAAGGAGAAACAGGCAGTCACAAACACCAGCACAGCAGTCCTGTGTCTACCTTCCTGAAATAGAAAGAGGCAGTCACAAACACCTGCACAGCAGTCCTGTGTCTACTTTCCTGAAGGAGAAACAGACAGTCACAAACACCAGCACAGCAATCCTGTGTCTACCTTCCTGAAGGAGAAACACGCAGTCACAAACACCAGCACAGCAGTCCTGTGTCTACTTTCCTAAAGGAGAAACCAGCAGTCACAAACACCTGCACAGCAGTCCTGTGTCTACTTTCCTGAAGGAGAAACAGGCAGTCACAAACACCTGCACAGCAGTCCTGTGTCTACCTTCCTGAAGGAGAAACAGGCAGTCACAAACACCAGCACAGCAGTCCTGTGTCTACTTTCCTGAAGGAGAAACAGGCAGTCACAAACACCTGCACAGCAGTCCTGTGTCTACCTTCCTGAAGGAGAAACAGGCAGTCACAAACACCAGCACAACATTCCTGTGTCTACTTTCCTGAAGGAGAAACAGGCAATCACACACACCAGCACAGCAGTCCTGTGTCTACTTTCCTGAAGGAGAAACCGGCAGTCACACACACCAGCACAGCAGTCCTGTGTCTACCTTCCTGAAGGAGAAACAGGCAGTCACAAACACCAGCACAGCAGTCCTGTGTCTACCTTCCTGAAGGAGAAACAGGCAGTCACAAACACCAGCACAGCAGTCCTGTGTCTACTTTCCTGAAGGAGAAACAGGCAGTCACAAACACCAGCACAGCAGTTCTGTGTCTACCTTCCTGAAGGAGAAACAGGCAGTCACAAACACCAGCACAGCAGTCCTGTGTCTACTTTCCTGAAGGAGAAACCGGCAGTCACAAACACCAGCACAGCAGTCCTGTGTCTACCTTCCTGAAGGAGAAACAGGCAATCACAAACACCAGCACAGCAGTCCTGTGTCTACCTTCCTGAAGGAGAAACAGGCAGTCACAAACACCAGCACAGCAGTCCTGTGTCTACTTTCCTGAAGGAGAAACAGGCCGTCACAAACACCAGCACAACATTCCTGTGTCTACCTTCCTGAAGGAGAAACCGGCAGTCACAAACACCAGCACAGCAGTCCTGTGTCTACTTTCCTGAAGGAGAAACAGGCAGTCACAAACACCAGCACAGCAGTCCTGTGTCTACTTTCCTGAAGGAGAAACCGGCAGTCACAAACACCAGCACAGCAGTCCTGTGTCTACTTTCCTGAAGGAGAAACAGGCAGTCACAAACACCACCACAGCAGTCCTGTGTCTACTTACCTGAAGGAGAAACAGGCAGTCACAAACACCTGCACAGCAGTCCTGTGTCTACTTTCCTGAAGGAGAAACCGGCAGTCACAAACACCTCCACAGCAATCCTGTGTCTACCTTCCTGAAGGAGAAACAGGCAGTCACAAACACCAGCACAGCAGTCCTGTGTCTACCTTCCTGAAATAGAAAGAGGCAGTCACAAACACCAGCACAGCAATCCTGTGTCTACCTTCCTGAAGGAGAAACACGCAGTCACAAACACCAGCACAGCAGTCCTGTGTCTACTTTCCTAAAGGAGAAACCGGCAGTCACAAACACCTGCACAGCAGTCCTGTGTCTACCTTCCTGAAGGAGAAACAGGCAGTCACAATCACCAGCACAGCAGTCCTGTGTCTACTTTCCTAAAGGAGAAACCGGCAGTCACAAACACCTGCACAGCAGTCCTGTGTCTACCTTCCTGAAGGAGAAACAGGCAGTCACAAACACCTGCACAGCAGTCCTGTGTCTACTTTCCTGAAGGAGAAACCGGCAGTCACAAACACCTCCACAGCAATCCTGTGTCTACCTTCCTGAAGGAGAAACAGGCAGTCACAAACACCAGCACAGCAGTCCTGTGTCTACCTTCCTGAAATAGAAAGAGGCAGTCACAAACACCTGCACAGCAGTCCTGTGTCTACTTTCCTGAAGGAGAAACAGACAGTCACAAACACCAGCACAGCAATCCTGTGTCTACCTTCCTGAAGGAGAAACACGCAGTCACAAACACCAGCACAGCAGTCCTGTGTCTACTTTCCTAAAGGAGAAACCAGCAGTCACAAACACCTGCACAGCAGTCCTGTGTCTACTTTCCTGAAGGAGAAACAGGCAGTCACAAACACCTGCACAGCAGTCCTGTGTCTACCTTCCTGAAGGAGAAACAGGCAGTCACAAACACCAGCACAGCAGTCCTGTGTCTACTTTCCTGAAGGAGAAACAGGCAGTCACAAACACCTGCACAGCAGTCCTGTGTCTACCTTCCTGAAGGAGAAACAGGCAGTCACAAACACCAGCACAACATTCCTGTGTCTACTTTCCTGAAGGAGAAACAGGCAATCACACACACCAGCACAGCAGTCCTGTGTCTACTTTCCTGAAGGAGAAACCGGCAGTCACACACACCAGCACAGCAGTCCTGTGTCTACCTTCCTGAAGGAGAAACAGGCAGTCACAAACACCAGCACAGCAGTCCTGTGTCTACCTTCCTGAAGGAGAAACAGGCAGTCACAAACACCAGCACAGCAGTCCTGTGTCTACTTTCCTGAAGGAGAAACAGGCAGTCACAAACACCAGCACAGCAGTCCTGTGTCTACCTTCCTGAAGGAGAAACAGGCAGTCACAAACACCAGCACAGCAGTCCTGTGTCTACTTTCCTGAAGGAGAAACCGGCAGTCACAAACACCAGCACAGCAGTCCTGTGTCTACCTTCCTGAAGGAGAAACAGGCAATCACAAACACCAGCACAGCAGTCCTGTGTCTACCTTCCTGAAGGAGAAACAGGCAGTCACAAACACCAGCACAGCAGTCCTGTGTCTACTTTCCTGAAGGAGAAACAGGCCGTCACAAACACCAGCACAACATTCCTGTGTCTACCTTCCTGAAGGAGAAACCGGCAGTCACAAACACCAGCACAGCAGTCCTGTGTCTACTTTCCTGAAGGAGAAACAGGCAGTCACAAACACCAGCACAGCAGTCCTGTGTCTACTTTCCTGAAGGAGAAACAGGCAGTCACAAACACCAGCACAGCAGTCCTGTGTCTACTTTCCTGAAGGAGAAACCGGCAGTCACAAACACCAGCACAGCAGTCCTGTGTCTACTTTCCTGAAGGAGAAACAGGCAGTCACAAACACCAGCACAGCAGTCCTGTGTCTACCTTCCTGAAGGAGAAACCGGCAGTCACAAACACCAGCACAGCAGTCCTGTGTCTACCTTCCTGAAGGAGAAACAGGCAATCACAAACACCAGCACAGCAGTCCTGTGTCTACCTTCCTGAAGGAGAAACAGGCAGTCACAAACACCAGCACAGCAGTCCTGTGTCTACTTTCCTGAAGGAGAAACCGGCAGTCACAAACACCAGCACAGCAGTCCTGTGTCTACTTTCCTGAAGGAGAAACAGGCAGTCACAAACACCAGCACAGCAGTCCTGTGTCTACCTTCCTGAAGGAGAAACCGGCAGTCACAAACACCAGCACAGCAGTCCTGTGTCTACCTTCCTGAAGGAGAAACAGGCAATCACAAACACCAGCACAGCAGTCCTGTGTCTACCTTCCTGAAGGAGAAACAGGCAGTCACAAACACCTGCACAGCAGTCCTGTGTCTACTTTCCTGTAGGAGAAACAGGCAATCACAAACACCAGCACAGCAGTCCTGTGTCTACTTTCCTGAAGGAGAAACAGGCAGTCACAAACACCTGCACAGCAGTCCTGTGTCTACCTTCCTGAAGGAGAAACAGGCAGCCACACACACCAGCACAGCAGTCCTGTGTCTACTTTCCTGAAGGAGAAACAGGCAGTCACACACACAAGCACAGCAGTCCAGTGTCTACCTCCCTGAAGGAGAAACAGGCAATCACAAACACCAGCACAGCAGTCCTGTATTTACCTCCCTGAAGGAGAAACAGGCAGTCACACACACCAGCACAGCAGTCCTGTGTCTACCTTCCTGAAGGAGAAACAGGCAGTCACAAACACCAGCACAGCAGTCCTGTGTCTACTTTCCTGAAGGAGAAACAGGCAGTCACAAACACCACCACAGCAGTCCTGTGTCTACTTTCCTGAAGGAGAAACAGGCAGTCACAAACACCAGCACAGCAGTCCTGTGTCTACCTTCCTGAAGGAGAAACCGGCAGTCACAAACACCAGCACAGCAGTCCTGTGTCTACCTTCCTGAAGGAGAAACAGGCAGTCACAAACACCAGCACAGCAGTCCTGTGTCTACTTTCCTGAAGGAGAAACAGGCAGTCACAAACACCACCACAGCAGTCCTGTGTCTACTTTCCTGAAGGAGAAACAGGCAATCACAAACACCTCCACAGCAGTCCTGTGTCTACTTTCCTGTAGGAGAAACAGGCAGTCACAAACACCAGCACAGATGTCCTGTGTCTACTTTCCTGAAGGAGAAACAGGCAATCACAAACACCAGCACAGCAGTCCTGTGTCTACTTACCTGAAGGAGAAACAGGCAGTCACAAACACCAGCACAACATTCCTGTGTCTACCTTCCTGAAGGAGAAACAGGCAGTCACAAACACCTGCACAGCAGTCCTGTGTCTACCTTCCTGAAGGAGAAACAGGCAGTCACAAACACCTGCACAGCAGTCCTGTGTCTACCTTCCTGAAGGAGAAACAGGCAGTCACAAACACCAGCACAGCAGTCCTGTGTCTACCTTCCTGAAGGAGAAACAGGCAGTCACAAACACCTGCACAGCAGTCCTGTGTCTACCTTCCTGAAGGAGAAACAGGCAGTCACAAACACCAGCACAGCAGTCCTGTGTCTACCTTCCTGAAGGAGAAACAGGCAGTCACAAACACCTGCACAGCAGTCCTGTGTCTACCTTCCTGAAGGAGAAACAGGCAGTCACAAACACCAGCACAGCAGTCCTGTGTCTACCTTCCTGAAGGAGAAACAGGCAGTCACAAACACCTGCACAGCAGTCCTGTGTCTACCTTCCTGAAGGAGAAACAGGCAGTCACAAACACCTGCACAGCAGTCCTGTGTCTACCTTCCTGAAGGAGAAACAGGCAGTCACAAACACCTGCACAGCAGTCCTGTGTCTACTTTCCTGAAGGAGAAACAGGCAGTCACAAACACCAGCACAGCAGTCCTGTGTCTACTTTCCTGAAGGAGAAACAGGCAGTCACAAACACCAGCACAGCAGTCCTGTGTCTACTTTCCTGAAGGAGAAACCGGCAGTCACACACACCAGCACAGCAGTCCTGTGTCTACTTTCCTGAAGGAGAAACAGGCAGTCACACACACCAGCACAGCAGTCCTGTGTCTACTTTCCTGAAGGAGAAACTGGCAGTCACAAACACCAGCACAGCAGTCCTGTGTCTACTTTCCTGAAGGAGAAACAGGCAGTCACAAACACCAGCACAGCAGTCCTGTGTCTACTTTCCTGAAGGAGAAACACGCAGTCACAAACACCAGCACAGCAGTCCTGTGTCTACTTTCCTGAAGGAGAAACCGGCAGTCACACACACCAGCACAGCAGTCCTGTGTCTACTTTCCTGAAGGAGAAACCGGCAGTCACACACACCAGCACAGCAGTCCTGTGTCTACTTTCCTGAAGGAGAAACACGCAGTCACAAACACCTGCACAGCAGTCCTGTGTCTACCTTCCTGAAGGAGAAACAGGCAGCCACAAACACCAGCACAGCAGTCCTGTGTCTACTTTCCTGAAGGAGAAACAGGCAGTCACAAACACCAGCACAGCAGTCCTGTGTCTACTTTCCTGAAGGAGAAACAGGCAGTCACAAACACCAGCACAACATTCCTGTGTCTACTTTCCTGGAGGAGAAACAGGCAATCACAAACACCAGCACAGCAGTCCTGTGTCTACCTTCCTGAAGGAGAAACCGGCAGTCACAAACACCAGCACAGCAGTCCTGTCTACTTTCCTGAAGGAGAAACAGGCAATCACAAACACCAGCACAGCAGTCCTGTGTCTACTTTCCTGTAGGAGAAACAGGCAATCGCACACACCAGCACAGCAGTCCTGTGTCTACCTTCCTGAAGGAGAAACAGGCAGTCACAAACACCAGCACAGCAGTCCTGTGTCTACTTTCCTGAAGGAGAAACAGGCAGTCACAAACACCTGCACAGCAGTCCTGTGTCTACTTTCCTGAAGGAGAAACAGGCAGTCACAAACACCAGCACAGCAGTCCTGTGTCTACCTTCCTGAAGGAGAAACACGCAATCACAAACACCAGCACAGCAGTCCTGTGTCTACTTTCCTGAAGGAGAAACAGGCAGTCACAAACACCAGCACAGCAGTCCTGTGTCTACCTTCCTGAAGGAGAAACACGCAATCACAAACACCAGCACAGCAATCCTGTGTCTACCTTCCTGAAGGAGAAACAGGCAGTCACAAACACCAGCACAGCAGTCCTGTGTCTACCTTCCTGAAGGAGAAACAGGCAGTCACAAACACCAGCACAACATTCCTGTGTCTACCTTCCTGAAGGAGAAACAGGCAGTCACAAACACCTGCACAGCAGTCCTGTGTCTACCTTCCTGAAGGAGAAACAGGCAATCACACACACCGGCACAGCAGTCCTGTGTCTACCTTCCTGAAGGAGTAACAGGCAGTCACACACACCAGCACAGCAGTCCTGTGTCTACTTTCCTGAAGGAGAAACAGGCAGTCACAAACACCAGCACAACATTCCTGTGTCTACCTTCCTGAAGGAGAAACAGGCAGTCACAAACACCTGCACAGCAGTCCTGTGTCTACCTTCCTGAAGGAGAAACAGGCAATCACACACACCAGCACAGCAGTCCTGTGTCTACTTTCCTGAAGGAGAAACAGGCAGTCACAAACACCAGCACAACATTCCTGTGTCTACCTTCCTGAAGGAGAAACAGGCAGTCACAAACACCTGCACAGCAGTCCTGTGTCTACCTTCCTGAAGGAGAAACAGGCAGTCACAAACACCAGCTCAGCAGTCCTGTGTCTACTTTCCTGAAGGAGAAACAGGCAATCACAAACACCAGCACAGCAGTCCTGTGTCTACTTTCCTGAAGGAGAAACACGCAGTCACAAACACCAGCACAGCAGTCCTGTGTCTACTTTCCTGAAGGAGAAACAGGCAGCCACACACACCAGCACAGCAGTCCTGTGTCTACTTTCCTGAAGGAGAAACACGCAGTCACAAACACCAGCACAGCATTCCTGTGTCTACTTTCCTGAAGGAGAAACACGCAGTCACAAACACCAGCACAGCAGTCCTGTGTCTACTTTCCTGAAGGAGAAACAGGCAGCCACACACACCAGCACAGCAGTCCTGTGTCTACTTTCCTGAAGGAGAAACAGGCAGCCACACACACCAGCACAGCAGTCCTGTGTCTACTTTCCTGAAGGAGAAAGAGGCAGTCACAAACACCAGCACAGCAGTCCTGTGTCTACTTTCCTGAAGGAGAAAGAGGCAGTCACAAACACCAGCACAGCAGTCCTGTGTCTACTTTCCTGAAGGAGAAACAGGCAGTCACAAACACCAGCATGGCATTCCTGTGCCTACTTTCCTGAAGGAGAAACAGGCAATCACAAACACCAGCACAGCAGTCCTGTGTCTACCTTCCTGAAGGAGAAACACGCAATCACCAACACCAGCACAGCAGTCCTGTGTCTACTTTCCTAAAGGAGAAACCGGCAGTCACAAACACCAGCACAGCAGTCCTGTGTCTACCTTCCTGAAGGAGAAACAGGCAGTCACAAACACCTGCACAGCAGTCCTGTGTCTACCTTCCTGAAGGAGAAACACGCAATCACAAACACCAGCACAGCAGTCCTGTGTCTACTTTCCTAAAGGAGAAACCGGCAGTCACAAACACCAGCACAGCAGTCCTGTGTCTACCTTCCTGAAGGAGAAACAGGCAGTCACAAACACCTGCACAGCAGTCCTGTGTCTACCTTCCTGAAGGAGAAACACGCAATCACAAACACCAGCACAGCAGTCCTGTGTCTACTTTCCTGAAGGAGAAACACGCAGTCACAAACACCAGCACAGCAGTCCTGTGTCTACCTTCCTGAAGGAGAAACAGGCAGTCACAAACACCAGCATGGCATTCCTGTGTCTACTTTCCTGAAGGAGAAACAGGCAGTCACAAACACCTGCACAGCAGTCCTGTGTCTACCTTCCTGAAGGAGAAACAGGCAGTCACAAACACCAGCATGGCATTCCTGTGTCTACTTTCCTGAAGGAGAAACAGGCAATCACAAACACCAGCACAGCAGTCCTGTGTCTACTTTCCTGAAGGAGAAACAGGCAGTCACAAACACCAGCACAGCAGTCCTGTGTCTACTTTCCTGAAGGAGAAACAGGCAGTCACAAACACCAGCACAGCAGTCCTGTGTCTACTTTCCTGAAGGAGAAACACGCAGTCACACACACCAGCACAGCAGTCCTGTGTCTACTTTCCTAAAGGAGAAACCAGCAGTCACAAACACCAGCACAGCAGTCCTGTGTCTACCTTCCTGAAGGAGAAACAGGCAGTCACAAACACCAGCATGGCATTCCTGTGTCTACTTTCCTGAAGGAGAAACAGGCAGTCACAAACACCTGCACAGCAGTCCTGTGTCTACCTTCCTGAAGGAGAAACAGGCAGTCACAAACACCTGCACAGCAGTCCTGTGTCTACCTTCCTGAAGGAGAAACACGCAATCACAAACACCAGCACAGCAGTCCTGTGTCTACTTTCCTGAAGGAGAAACACGCAGTCACAAACACCAGCACAGCAGTCCTGTGTCTACCTTCCTGAAGGAGAAACAGGCAGTCACAAACACCAGCATGGCATTCCTGTGTCTACTTTCCTGAAGGAGAAACAGGCAGTCACAAACACCTGCACAGCAGTCCTGTGTCTACCTTCCTGAAGGAGAAACAGGCAGTCACAAACACCAGCATGGCATTCCTGTGTCTACTTTCCTGAAGGAGAAACAGGCAATCACAAACACCAGCACAGCAGTCCTGTGTCTACTTTCCTGAAGGAGAAACAGGCAGTCACAAACACCAGCACAGCAGTCCTGTGTCTACTTTCCTGAAGGAGAAACAGGCAGTCACAAACACCAGCACAGCAGTCCTGTGTCTACTTTCCTGAAGGAGAAACACGCAGTCACACACACCAGCACAGCAGTCCTGTGTCTACTTTCCTGAAGGAGAAACAGGCAGTCGCAAACACCTGCACAGCAGTCCTGTGTCTACTTTCCTGAAGGAGAAACAGGCAGTCACAAACACCTGCACAGCAGTCCTGTGTCTACCTTCCTGAAGGAGAAACAGGCAGTCACACACACCAGCACAGCAGTCCTGTGTCTACCTTCCTGAAGGAGAAACACGCCGTCACAAACACCAGCACAGCAGTCCTGTGTCTACTTTCCTGAAGGAGAAACAGGCAGTCACAAACACCAGCACAGCAGTCCTGTGTCTACTTTCCTGAAGGAGAAACCGGCAGTCACAAACACCAGCACAGCAATCCTGTGTCTACCTTCCTGAAGGAGAAACAGGCAGTTGCAAACACCAGCACAGCAGTCCTGTGTCTACTTTCCTGAAGGAGACACAGGCAGTCGCAAACACCAGCACAACATTCCTGTGTCTACCTTCCTGAAGGAGAAACAGAAGAATCAGAATCAACTTTATTCGCCAAGTACGGCAGGCGCCGCTCCCGGAATTATTTGTGGACACATGGCAATGGCAATGGCAATGTACAATCGTGCAATAGTGACAAACATGAAAAACAATAATAGCAATGCAACAATAACAATTTTAGTGCGGTTAGGCAAGACCATTTATCAAGACAGACATGGTACGGTAGCAAGTGGAGCAGTGCAACCAGCCACAGACAGCTTTGGGGGCTGCATACTCTCGTCCGCTGAGGCGGCTTAGGGAAATTAGCGGGTATCAGTTTAGAGAGAGCTTGAGTTGAGTAGGAGGACCGCTTGGGGGAAGAACGTGTTTCTATGCCTGGTTGTTTTGGTGAGAATGGACCTGAAGCGGCGGCCTAAGGGTAGGGGGTCGAAGAAACGACTGCCAGGGTTGGAGGGGTCTCGCATAATCCTGTTGGCCCTGGAGGTCATTCTGGATGTATGGAGGAGGTCCAGGGGGGCAGGGGAGATCCGATGATCCTCTCGGCTGCACTGATTACTCTCTGGAGTTTGTGCTTGTCTTTTTCATTTGCCCCGGAGAACCAGACAATGATGGAAGAGCAGAGGACAGACTCAACGGTGGCGGTGTAGAAGTTAGTCATTAGTTCCCGCGGCATTCCAAACTTCCTCAGCTGCCTGAGGAAGAACAGCCTCTGCTGGGCTTTCTTTTGTGTTACGGAGGTGTTCACGTCCCACTTCAAGTTGTCAGTGATGGTGGTACCAAGGAACCGAGCTCTGTGTACCCTGGAGACCTCAGTGCCATCAATGAAGACCGGGCTGTGAGGCGGAGCATTTTTTCTAAAGTCCACAATCAGTTCCACAGTTTTTGCCGTGTTTAGTACGAGTTTGTTTTCCTTGCACCACCTGTGGATCCGCTCAATCTCCGTACGGTATTCATTCTACCCTTTTTCGTCAATGAGCCCTAGTATGGTGGTGTCATCCGCAAACTTGATGACTTTGACAGAGTTGGCAGTTGAGGTGCAGCTGTTTGTGTACAGGGAAAATAGAATCGGTGAGAGCACACACCCTTGTGGGGCACCTGTGTTGGTGATTTTACTACTGGAGGAGCATCCGCCCATCCTCACTCGCTGCGATCTGTTGGTTAAGAAGTCCTTGATCCAGTTGCACAGAGTGAGGTCAACACCGAGCTGTACCAGGTTGTCATGCAGCATGGTTGGGCAGATGGTGTTGAAGGCGGAACTGAAGTCCAGGAGCAGGATCCTGGCGTAGGTGTTGGGTTTATCCAGGTGTTCTGTGATATGCGCTAGGCTGATATTAATAGCGTCCTCTACGGACCAGTTGGCCCTGTACACAAATTGCAGGGGATCCATTGAAGTGGTGGTGTGCCCCTTTAGATAGGAGAGGACCAGTTTTTCGAAAGTTTTCAGACAGGCAGTCACAAACAGCACCACAGCAGTCCTGTGTCTACTTTCTTGAAATAGAAACAGGCAGCCACACACACCAGCACAACGTTCCTGTGTCTACTTACTTGAAATAGCAACAGGCAGCCACACACACCAGCACAACGTTCCTGTGTCTACCTTCATGAAACAGAAACAGGCAGCCACACACACCAGCGCAGTGTTCCCGTGTCTACCTCCATGGAATAGAAACAGGCAGCCACAAACACCAGCACAGTGTTCCCGTGTCTACCTCCATGAAATAGAAACAGGCAGCCACAAACACCAGCACAGTGTTCCCATGTCTACCTCCATGAAATAGAAACAGGCAGCCACACACACCAGCGCAGTGTTCCCATGTCTACCTCCATGAAATAGAAACAGGCAGCCACAAACACCAGCACAGCGTTCCCGTGTCTACCTCCCTGAAATAGAAACAGGCAGCCACACACACCAGCGCAGTGTTCCCATGTCTACCTCCCTGAAATAGAAACAGGCAGCCACACACACCAGCACAGTGTTCCCATGTCTACCTCCATGAAATAGAAACACGCAGCCACACACACCAGCGCAGTGTTCCCGTGTCTACCTCCATGAAATAGAAACACGCAGCCACACACACCAGCGCAGTGTTCCCGTGTCTACCTCCATGAAATAGAAACATGCAGCCATAAACACCAGCACAGTGTTCCCGTGTCTACCTCCATGACACAGAAACAGGCAGCCACAAACACCAGCACAGCATTCCCGTGTCTACCTCCATGAAATAGAAACAGGCAGCCACAAACTCCAGCACAACGTTCCCGTGTCTACCTCCATGAAATGGAAACAGGCAGCCACACACACCAGCGCAGCATTCCTGTGTCTACCTCCATGAAATAGAAACAGGCAGTCACACACACCAGCACAGTGTTCCCGTGTCTACCTCCCTGAAATAGAAACAGGAAGACACACACACCAGCACAGCATTCCTGTGTCTACCTCCCTGAAATAGAAACACGCAGCCACACACACCAGCACAGTGTTCCCGTGTCTACCTCCATGAAACAGAAACAGGCAGCCACAAACTCCAGCACAACGTTCCCGTGTCTACCTCCATGAAATAGAAACACGCAGCCACACACACCAGCACAGTGTTCCCGTGTCTACCTCCCTGAAATCGAAACAGGCAGCCACAAACACCAGCACAGCATTCCCGTGTCTACCTCCATGAAATAGAAACAGGCAGCCACAAACTCCAGCACAACGTTCCCGTGTCTACCTCCATGAAATGGAAACAGGCAGCCACACACACCAGCGCAGCATTCCTGTGTCTACCTCCATGAAATAGAAACAGGCAGTCACACACACCAGCACAGTGTTCCCGTGTCTACCTCCCTGAAATAGAAACAGGAAGACACACACACCAGCACAGCATTCCTGTGTCTACCTCCCTGAAATAGAAACAGGCAGTCACACACACCAGCACAGTGTTCCCGTGTCTACCTCCCTGAAATAGAAACAGGCAGTCACACACACCAGCACAGCATTCCCGTGTCTACCTGCTTGAAATAGAAACAGGCAGCCACACACACCAGCACAGCGTTCCCGTGTCTACCTCCAGGAAATAGAAACAGGCAGCCACACACACCAGCGCAGTGTTCCCATGTCTACCTCCATGAAATAGAAACAGGCAGCCACACACGCCAGCACAGTGTTCCCGTGTCTACCTCCCTGAAATAGAAACAGGCAGTCACACGCACCAGCACAGCATTCCCGTGTCTACCTCCATGAAATAGAAACAGGAAGCCACACACACCAGCGCAGTGTTCCCCTGTCTACCTCCCTGAAATAGAAACAGGCAGTCACACGCACCAGCACAGCATTCCCGTGTCTACCTCCATGAAATAGAAACAGGCAGCCATAAACACCAGCACAGTGTTCCCATTTCTACTTCCATGAAATAGAAACAGGCAGTCACTCGCACCAGCACAGTGTTCCTGTGTCTGCCTCCATGAAATAGAAACAGGCAGCCACACACACCAGCACAGCATTCCCGTGTCTACCTCCATGAAATAGAAACAGGCAGCCATAAACACCAGCACAGTGTTCCCGTTTCTACTTCCATGAAATAGAAACAGGCAGTCACACGCACCAGCACAGTGTTCCTGTGTCTGCCTCCATGAAATAGAAACAGGCAGTCACACACACCAGCACAGTGTTCCCGTGTCTACCTCCATGAAATAGAAACAGGCAGCCACAAACACCAGCACAGCGTTCCCATGTCTACCTCCATGAAATAGGAACAGGCAGCCACACACACCAGCACAGTGTTCCCGTGTCTACCTCCATGAAATCGAAACAGGCAGCCATAAACCCCAGCGCAGGGTTCCCGTGTCTGCCAATCACCTCTTGTATAATCGCTATATTTCTACCTCCATGCTATACATAGGTTTACCTTCATAACACCCTGTGCTGCTAATACCCCTCATGTTTCCATGTATGTACCTATTGATGTTGTGAATAATATTATTAATATTTCCTCCTTTGGACAGAGATTGTCTGCGGCAAGTTGTGAACTGCTGTGAGGAACCAGAGGTCTCCTGTCCTTTCCGAGATGAAATGTACGCATGTAACAGCAAACTGCAGGAGAGGGAGATCCGAGCGGTGAGTCTTACCCCATGGCCCCATCAGCCGTCTGAGGGGTTCACACATTGCAAGGCCAAGTCCTGATCCTAGAACTCCCAGAATGCATCACTTCAGGCCAACCCCAGGCATACATCCAGAGACCCCAGAGCATGCCTTTAGTGTGTTCATTTTACATAATCCGCCTTACCGAAAGCTGTATGGAAATCCTCCGCTCAGAGCGGTAACCCCAAGTCAGGCTCGGGCCAAAAATCCTCAGCTCAGAGCGGTAACCCCAAGTCAGGCTCGGGCCAAAAATCCTCCGCTCAGAGCGGTAACCCCAAGTCAGGCTCGGGCCAAAAATCCTCCGCTCCGAGCGGTAACCCCGTGTCAGGCTGGGGCCAAAAATCCTCCGCTCCGAGCGGTAACCCCGAGTCAGGATGGGGCCAAAAATCCTCCGCTCCGAGCGGTAACCCCGAGTCAGGCTGGGGCCAAAAATCCTCCGCTCCGAGCGGTAACCCCGAGTCAGACTGGGGCCAAAAATCCTCCGCTCCGAGCGGTAACCCCGAGTCAGGCTGGGGCCAAAAATCCTCCGCTCCGAGCGGTAACCCCGAGTCAGGCTGGGGCCAAAAATCCTCCGCTCAGAGCGGTAACCCCGAGTCAGGCTGGGGCCAAAAATCCTCCGCTCCGAGCGGTAACCCCAAGTCAGGCTGGGGCCAAAAATCCGCAGCTCAGAGCGGTAACCCCGAGTCAGGCTCGGGCCAAAAATCCTCCGCTCCGAGCGGTAACCCCAAGTCAGGCTGGGGCCAAAAATCCTCCGCTCGGAGCGGTAACCCCGAGTCAGGCTCGGGCCAAAAATCCTCCGCTCCGAGCGGTAACCCCAAGTCAGGCTGGGGCCAAAAATCCTCCGCTCGGAGCGGTAACCCCGAGTCAGGCTGGGGCCAAAAATCCTCCGCTCCGAGCGGTAACCCCAAGTCAGGCTGGGGCCAAAAATCCTCCGCTCGGAGCGGTAACCCCGAGTCAGGCTGGGGCCAAAAATCCAGCAGCTCCGAGCGGTAACCCCGAGTCAGGCTCGGGCCAAAAATCCTCCGCTCGGAGCGGTAACCCCGACTCAGGCTCGGGCCAAAAATCCTCCGCTCGGAGCGGTAACCCCGAGTCAGGCTCGGGCCAAAAATCCTCCGCTCCGAGCGGTAACCCCAAGTCAGGCTGGGGCCAAAAATCCTCCGCTCGGAGCGGTAACCCCGAGTCAGGCTGGGGCCAAAAATCCTCCGCTCGGAGCGGTAACCCCGAGTCAGGCTGGGGCCAAAAATCCTCCGCTCCGAGCGGTAACCCCGAGTCAGGCTGAGGCCAAAAATCCAGCAGCTCCGAGCGGTAACCCCGAGTCAGGCTCGGGCCAAAAATCCTCCGCTCGGAGCGGTAGCCCCGAGTCAGGCTGGGGCCAAAAATCCTCCGCTCCGAGCGGTAACCCCAAGTCAGGCTGGGGCCAAAAATCCTCCGCTCGGAGCGGTAACCCCGAGTCAGGCTCAGGACAAAAATCCTCCGCTCGGAGCGGTAACCCCGAGTCAGGCTCAGGCCAAAAATCCTCCGCTCCGAGCGGTAACCCCGAGTCAGGCTGGGGCCAAAAATCCTCCGCTCGGAGCGGTAACCCCTAGTCAGGCTGGGGCCAAAAATCCTCCGCTCGGAGCGGTAACCCCAAGTCAGGCTGGGGCCAAAAATCTGCAGCTCAGAGCGGTAACCCCAAGTCAGACTGGGGCCAAAAATCTGCAGCTCAGAGCGGTAACCCCAAGTCAGACTGGGGCCAAAAATCCTCCGCTCAGAGCGGTAACCCCGAGTCAGGCTGGGGCCAAAAATCCGCAGCTCAGAGCGGTAACCCCAAGTCAGGCTCGGGCCAAAAATCCGCAGCTCAGAGCGGTAACCCCGAGTCAGGCTGGGGCCAAAAATCCGCAGCTCCGAGCGGTAACCCCGAGTCAGGCTCAGGCCAAAAATCCTCCGCTCCGACCGGTAACCCTGAGTCAGGCTGGGGCCAAAAATCCTCCGCTCCGAGCGGTAACCCCAAGTCAGACTGGGGCCAAAAATCTGCAGCTCAGAGCGGTAACCCCAAGTCAGACTGGGGCCAAAAATCCTCCGCTCAGAGCGGTAACCCCGAGTCAGGCTGGGGCCAAAAATCCGCAGCTCAGAGCGGTAACCCCAAGTCAGGCTCGGGCCAAAAATCCGCAGCTCAGAGCGGTAACCCCGAGTCAGGCTGGGGCCAAAAATCCGCAGCTCCGAGCGGTAACCCCGAGTCAGGCTCAGGCCAAAAATCCTCCGCTCCGACCGGTAACCCTGAGTCAGGCTGGGGCCAAAAATCCTCCGCTCCGAGCGGTAACCCCAAGTCAGGCTGGGGCCAAAAATCCGCAGCTCAGAGCGGTAACCCCGAATCAGGCTCGGGCCAAAAATCCTCCGCTCCGAGCGGTAACCCCAAGTCAGGCTGGGGCCAAAAATCCTCCGCTCGGAGCGGTAACCCTGAGTCAGGCTGGGGCCAAAAATCCTCCGCTCAGAGCGGTAACCCCAAGTCAGGCTGGGGCCAAAAATCCTACGCTCCGAGCGGTAACCCCGAGTCAGGCTGGGGCCAAAAATCCTCCGCTCGGAGCGGTAACCCCGAGTCAGGCTCAGGACAAAAATCCTCCGCTCGGAGCGGTAACCCCGAGTCAGGCTGGGGCCAAAAATCCTCCGCTCGGAGCGGTAACCCCGAGTCAGGCTCAGGACAAAAATCCTCCGCTCAGAGCGGTAACCCCGAGTCAGGCTGGGGCCAAAAATCCTCCGCTCAGAGCGGTAGCCCCGAGTCAGGCTTGGGCCAAAAATCCGCAGCTCAGAGCGGTAACCCCAAGTCAGGCTGGGGCCAAAAATCCTCCGCTCAGAGTGGTAACCCCGAGTCAGGCTGGGGCCAAAAATCCTCCGCTCCAAGCGGTAACCCAGAGTCAGGCTGGGGCCAAAAATCCTCCGCTCGGAGCGGTAACCCCGAATCAGGCTCGGGCCAAAAATCCTCCGCTCCGAGCGGTAACCCCAAGTCAGGCTGGGGCCAAAAATCCTCCGCTCGGAGCGGTAACCCTGAGTCAGGCTGGGGCCAAAAATCCTCCGCTCAGAGCGGTAACCCCAAGTCAGGCTGGGGCCAAAAATCCTACGCTCCGAGCGGTAACCCCGAGTCAGGCTGGGGCCAAAAATCCTCCGCTCGGAGCGGTAACCCCGAGTCAGGCTGGGGCCAAAAATCCTCCGCTCGGAGCGGTAACCCCGAGTCAGGCTCAGGACAAAAATCCTCCGCTCAGAGCGGTAACCCCGAGTCAGGCTGGGGCCAAAAATCCTCCGCTCAGAGCGGTAGCCCCGAGTCAGGCTGGGGCCAAAAATCCTCCGCTCAGAGCGGTAACCCCGAGTCAGGCTGGGGCCAAAAATCCTCCGCTCAGAGCGGTAGCCCCGAGTCAGGCTGGGGCCAAAAATCCGCAGCTCAGAGCGGTAACCCCAAGTCAGGCTGGGGCCAAAAATCCTCCGCTCAGAGCGGTAACCCCGAGTCAGGCTGGGGCCAAAAATCCGCAGCTCAGAGCGGTAGCCCCGAGTCAGGCTGGGGCCAAAAATCCTCCGCTCAGAGCGGTAACCCCGAGTCAGGCTGGGGCCAAAAATCCTCCGCTCAGAGCGGTAACCCCGAGTCAGGCTGGGGCCAAAAATCCTCCGCTCAGAGCGGTAACCCCAAGTCAGGCTGGGGCCAAAAATCCTCCGCTCAGAGCGGTAACCCCAAGTCAGGCTGGGGCCAAAAATCCTCCGCTCAGAGCGGTAACCCCAAGTCAGGCTCGGGCCAAAAATCCTCAGCTCAGAGCGGTAACCCTGAGTCAGGCTGGGGCCAAAAATCCGCAGCTCAGAGCGGTAACCCCAAGTCAGGCTGGGGCCAAAAATCCTCCGCTCAGAGCGGTAACCCCAAGTCAGGCTGGGGCCAAAAATCCTCCGCTCGGAGCGGTAACCCCGAGTCAGGCTCGCGCCAAAAATTCTCCGCTCCGAGCGGTAACCCCAAGTCAGGCTGGGGCCAAAAATCCTCCGCTCAGAGCGGTAACCCCGAGTCAGGCTGGGGCCAAAAATCCTCCGCTCAGAGCGGTAACCCCAAGTCAGGCTGGGGCCAAAAATCCTCCGCTCAGAGCGGTAACCCCGAGTCAGGCTGGGGCCAAAAATCCTCCGCTCGGAGCGGTAACCCCAAGTCAGGCTCGGGCCAAAAATCTGTAGCTCAGAGCGGTAACCCCGAGTCAGGCTGGGGCCAAAAATCTGTAGCTCAGAGCGGTAACCCCGAGTCAGGCTGGGGCCAAAAATCTGTAGCTCAGAGCGGTAACCCCGAGTCAGGCTGGGGCCAAAAATCTGTAGCTCAGAGCGGTAACCCCGAGTCAGGCTGGGGCAAAAAATCCTCCGCTCGGAGCGGTAACCCCAAGTCAGGCTGGGGCAAAAAATCCTCCGCTCGGAGCGGTAACCCCGAGTCAGGCTCGGGCCAAAAATCCTCAGCTCAGAGCGGTAACCCTGAGTCAGGCTGGGGCCAAAAATCCGCAGCTCAGAGCGGTAACCCCAAGTCAGGCTGGGGCCAAAAATCCTCCGCTCAGAGCGGTAACCCCAAGTCAGGCTGGGGCCAAAAATCCTCCGCTCGGAGCGGTAACCCCGAGTCAGGCTCGCGCCAAAAATTCTCCGCTCCGAGCGGTAACCCCAAGTCAGGCTGGGGCCAAAAATCCTCCGCTCAGAGCGGTAACCCCGAGTCAGGCTGGGGCCAAAAATCCTCCGCTCAGAGCGGTAACCCCAAGTCAGGCTGGGGCCAAAAATCCTCCGCTCAGAGCGGTAACCCCGAGTCAGGCTGGGGCCAAAAATCCTCCGCTCGGAGCGGTAACCCCAAGTCAGGCTGGGGCAAAAAATCCTCCGCTCGGAGCGGTAACCCCGAGTCAGGCTCGGGCCAAAAATCTGTAGCTCAGAGCGGTAACCCCGAGTCAGGCTGGGGCCAAAAATCTGTAGCTCAGAGCGGTAACCCCGAGTCAGGCTGGGGCCAAAAATCTGTAGCTCAGAGCGGTAACCCCGAGTCAGGCTCGGGCCAAAAATCTGTAGCTCAGAGCGGTAACCCCAAGTCAGGCTGGGGCCAAAAATCCTCCGCTCAGAGCGGTAACCCCGAGTCAGGCTGGGGCCAAAAATCTGTAGCTTAGAGCGGTAACCCCGAGTCAGGCTCGGGCCAAAAATCTGTAGCTCAGAGCGGTAACCCCAAGTCAGGCTGGGGCCAAAAATCCTCCGCTCAGAGCGGTAACCCCGAGTCAGGCTCGGGCCAAAAATCTGTAGCTCAGAGCGGTAACCCCGAGTCAGGCTCGGGCCAAAAATCTGTAGCTCAGAGCGGTAACCCCGAGTCAGGCTGGGGCCAAAAATCTGTAGCTCAGAGCGGTAACCCCGAGTCAGGCTGGGGCCAAAAATCTGTAGCTCAGAGCGGTAACCCCGAGTCAGGCTGGGGCCAAAAATCTGTAGCTCAGAGCGGTAACCCCGAGTCAGGCTCGGGCCAAAAATCTGTAGCTCAGAGCGGTAACCCCAAGTCAGGCTGGGGCCAAAAATCCTCCGCTCAGAGCGGTAACCCCGAGTCAGGCTCGGGCCAAAAATCTGTAGCTCAGAGCGGTAACCCCAAGTCAGGCTCGGGCCAAAAATCTGTAGCTCAGAGCGGTAACCCCAAGTCAGGCTGGGGCCAAAAATCTGTAGCTCAGAGCGGTAACCCCGAGTCAGGCTCGGGCCAAAAATCTGTAGCTCAGAGCGGTAACCCCAAGTCAGGCTGGGGCCAAAAATCCTCCGCTCCGAGCGGTAACCCCGAGTCAGGCTCGGGCCAAAAATCTGTAGCTCAGAGCGGTAACCCCGAGTCAGGCTGGGGCCAAAAATCTGTAGCTCAGAGCGGTAACCCCAAGTCAGGCTCGGGCCAAAAACCTGTAGCTCAGAGCAGTAACCCCAAGTCAGGCTCGGGCCAAAAATCCTCCGCTCAGAGCGGTAACCCCAAGTCAGGCTCTGGGCCAAAAATCCTCCGCTCAGAGCGGTAACCCCAAGTCAGGCTCGGGCCAAAAATCCTCCGCTCGGAGCGGTAACCCCGAGTCAGGCTGGGGCCAAAAATCCGCAGCTCCGAGCGGTAACCCCGAGTCAGGCTCGGGCCAAAAATCCGCAGCTCCGAGTGGTAACCCCGAGTCAGGCTCGGGCCAAAAATCCGCAGCTCCGAGCGGTAACCCCGGTCAGGCTCGGGCCAAAAATCCGCAGCTCAGAGCGGTAACCCTGAACTGGATCCATGGGAAGTGAGTAATGTGCAGGGAGAGGGTGGCAGCAATACTGAAGATATCGTGATGAGATTGCATTATGTAGGGACACTAAAACCAATGCAAATTGTTACTAATCTGCACAGAGAGCAAGGCAGTCCGTGGACTCCCCCTCATGTCAGAGAGACATCTCTATTACAGTCCTGTATGATTAGGATGTAGGGGAGCAGTACCTGCTGTGTCCAGTAGATGTCACATTGCTGGATTGTCACCTGTGTAAGCAGATGCTGTGTGATTAGGATGTAGGGGAGCAGTACCTGCTGTAACCAGTAGGGGTCACATTGCTGGATTATCTCCTGTGTAAGCAGATGCTGTGTGATGTAGGGGAGCAGTACCTGCTGTGTCCAGTAGGGGTCACATTGCTGGATTGTCTCCTGTGTAAGCAGATGCTGTGTGATGTAGGGGAGCAGTACCTGCTGTGACCAGTAGGTGTCACATTGCTGGATTGTCTCCTGTGTAAGCAGATGCTGTGTGATGTAGGGGAGCTGTACCTGCTGTGACCAGTAGGTGTCACATCGCTGGATTGTCTCCTGTGTAAGCAGATGCTGTGTGCTGTAGGGGAGCAGTACCTGCTGTGACCAGTAGGGGTCACATCGCTGGATTGTCTCCTGTGTAAGCAGATGCTGTGTGATGTAGGGGAGCAGTACCTGCTGTGACCAGTAGGTGTCACATCGCTGGATTGTCTCCTGTGTAAGCAGATGCTGTGTGCTTCAGGGGAGCAGTACCTGCTGTGACCAGTAGGGGTCACATCGCTGGATTGTCTCCTGTGTAAGCAGATGCTGTGTGATGTAGGGGAGCAGTACCTGCTGTGACCAGTAGGGGTCACATCGCTGGATTGTCTCCTGTGTAAGCAGATGCTGTGTGATGTAGGGGAGCAGTACCTGCTGTGACCAGTAGGTGTCACATCGCTGGATTGTCTCCTGTGTAAGCAGATGCTGTGTGCTTCAGGGGAGCAGTACCTGCTGTGACCAGTAGGGGTCACATCGCTGGATTGTCTCCTGTGTAAGCAGATGCTGTGTGATGTAGGGGAGCAGTACCTGCTGTGGCCAGTAGGTGTTACATTGCTGGATTGTCTCCTGTGTAAGCAGATGCTGTGTGATGTAGGGGAGCAGTACCTGCTGTAACCAGTGGGTGTCACATTGCTGGATTGTCACCTGTGTAAGCAGATGCTGTGTGATGTAGGGGAGCAGTACCTGCTGTAACCAGTAGGGGTCACATTGCTGGATTGTCTCCTGTGTAAGCAGATGCTGTGTGATGTCGGGGGAGCAGTACTTGCTGTGTCCAGTAGGGGTCACATTGCTGGATTGTCTCCTGTGTATGCAGATGCTGTGTGATGTAGGGGAGCAGTACCTACTGTAACCAGTAGGTGTCACATTGCCGGATTGTCTCCTGTGTAAGCAGATGCTGTGTGATTAGGATGTAGGGGAGCAGTACCTGCTGTGTCCAGTAGGGGTCACATTGCTGGATTATCTCCTGTGTAAGCAGATGCTGTGTGATGTAGGGGAGCAGTACCTGCTGTCACCAGTAGATGTCACATTGCCGGATTGTCTCCTGTGTAAGCAGATGCTGTGTGATGTAGGGGAGCAGTACCTGCTGTGACCAGTAGGTGTCACATTGCTGGATTGTCTCCTGTGCAAGCAGATGCTGTGTGATGTAGGGGAGCAGTACCTTCTGTGACCAGTAGGGGTCACATTGCTGGAGTGTCTCCTGTGTAAGCAGATGCTGTGTGATGTAGGGGAGCAGTACCTGCTGTGACCAGTAGGGGTCACATTGCTGGATTGTCTCCTGTGTAAGCAGCTGCTGTGTGATGTAGGGGAGCAGTACCTGCTGTAACCAGTAGGGGTCACATTGCTGGATTGTCTCCTGTGTAAGCAGATGCTGTGTGATGTAGGGGAGCAGTACCTGCTGTGACCAGTAGGTGTCACATTGCTGGATTGTCTCCTGTGTAAGCAGATGCTGTGTGATGTAGGGGAGCTGTACCTGCTGTGACCAGTAGGTGTCACATCGCTGGATTGTCTCCTGTGTAAGCAGATGCTGTGTGCTGTAGGGGAGCAGTACCTGCTGTGACCAGTAGAGGTCACATCGCTGGATTGTCTCCTGTGTAAGCAGATGCTGTGTGATGTAGGGGAGCAGTACCTGCTGTGACCAGTAGGTGTCACATCGCTGGATTGTCTCCTGTGTAAGCAGATGCTGTGTGATGTAGGGGAGCAGTACCTGCTGTGACCAGTAGGGGTCACATTGCTGGATTGTCTCCTGTGTAAGCAGATGCTGTGTGATGTAGGGGAGCAGTACCTGCTGTGACCAGTAGGGGTTACATTGCTGGATTGTCTCCTGTGTGAGCAGATGCTGTGTGATGTAGGGGAGCAGTACCTGCTGTGACCAGTAGGGGTCACATTGCTGGATTGTCTCCTGTGTAAGCAGATGCTGTGTGATGTAGGGGTGCAGTACCTGCTGTGACCAGTAGGGGTCACATTGCTGGATTGTCTCTTGTGTAAGCAGATGCTGTGTGATGTAGGGGAGCAGTACCTGCTGTGACCAGTAGGGGTCACATTGCTGGATTGTCTCCTGTGTAAGCAGATGCTGTGTGATGTAGGGGAGCAGTACCTGCTGTAACCAGTAGGGGTCACATTGCTGGATTGTCTCCTGTGTAAGCAGATGCTGTGTGATGTAGGGGAGCAGTACCTGCTGTGACCAGTAGGTGTCACATTGCTGGATTGTCTCCTGTGTAAGCAGATGCTGTGTGATTAGGATGTAGGGGAGCAGTACCTGCTGTGTCCAGTAGGGGTCACATTGCTGGATTGTCTCCTGTGTAAGCAGATGCTGTGTGATGTAGGGGAGCTGTACCTGCTGTGACCAGTAGGGGTCACATTGCTGGATTGTCTCCTGTGTAAGCAGATGCTGTGTGATGTAGGGAAGCAGTACCTGCTGTAACCAGTAGATGTCACATCACTGGATTGTCTCCTGTGTAAGCAGATGCTGTGTGATGTAGGGGAGCAGTACCTGCTGTAACCACTAGGGGTCACATTGCTGGATTGTCTCCTGTGTAAGCAGATGCTGTGTGATGTAGGGGAGCAGTACCTGCTGTAACCAGTAGGGGTCACATTGCTGGATTGTCTCCTGTGTAAGCAGATACTGTGTGATTAGGATGTAGGGGAGCAGTACCTGCTGTGACCAGTGGGTGTCACATTGCTGGATTGTCACCTGTGTATGCAGATGCTGTGTGATGTAGGGGAGCAGTACCTGCTGTGACCAGTAGGTGTCACATTGCTGGATTGTCTCCTGTGTAAGCAGATGCTGTGTGATGTAGGGGAGCAGTACCTGCTGTGACCAGTAGGGGTCACATTGCTGGATTGTCACCTGTGTAAGCAGATGCTGTGTGATGTAGGGGAGCAGTACCTGCTGTGACCAGTAGGTGTCACATTGCTGGATTGTCTCCTGTGTAAGCAGATGCTGTGTGATGTAGGGGAGCAGTACCTGCTGTGACCAGTAGGGGTCACATTGCTGGATTGTCTCCTGTGTAAGCAGATGCTGTGTGATGTCGGGGGAGCAGTACTTGCTGTGTCCAGTAGGGGTCACATTGCTGGATTGTCTCCTGTGTAAGCAGATGCTGTGTGATGTAGGGGAGCAGTACCTGCTGTGACCAGTAGGTGTCACATTGCTGGATTGTCTCCTGTGTATGCAGATGCTGTGTGATGTAGGGGAGCAGTACCTGCTGTAACCAGTAGGGGTCACATTGCTGGATTGTCTCCTGTGTAAGCAGATGCTGTGTGATGTCGGGGGAGCAGTACTTGCTGTGTCCAGTAGGGGTCACATTGCTGGATTGTCTCCTGTGTAAGCAGATGCTGTGTGATGTAGGGGAGCAGTACCTGCTGTGACCAGTAGGGGTCACATTGCTGGATTGTCTCCTGTGTAAGAAGATGCTGTGTGATGTAGGGGAGCAGTACCTGCTGTGTCCAGTAGGTGTCACATTGCTGGATTGTCTCCTGTGTAAGCAGATGCTGTGTGATGTAGGGGGAGCAGTACCTGCTGTGTCCAGTAGGGGTCACATTGCTGGATTGTCTCCTGTGTAAGCAGATGCTGTGTGATGTAGGGGAGCAGTACCTGCTGTGACCAGTAGGGGTCACATTGCTGGATTGTCTCCTGTGTATGCAGATGCTGTGTGATGTAGGGGAGCAGTACCTGCTGTAACCAGTAGGGGTCACATTGCTGGATTGTCTCCTGTGTAAGCAGATGCTGTGTGATGTCGGGGGAGCAGTACTTGCTGTGTCCAGTAGGGGTCACATTGCTGGATTGTCTCCTGTGTAAGCAGATGCTGTGTGATGTAGGGGAGCAGTACCTGCTGTGACCAGTAGGGGTCACATTGCTGGATTGTCTCCTGTGTAAGAAGATGCTGTGTGATGTAGGGGAGCAGTACCTGCTGTGTCCAGTAGGTGTCACATTGCTGGATTGTCTCCTGTGTAAGCAGATGCTGTGTGATGTAGGGGGAGCAGTACCTGCTGTGTCCAGTAGGGGTCACATTGCTGGATTGTCTCCTGTGTATGCAGATGCTGTGTGATTAGGATGTAGGGGAGCAGTACCTGTTGTGTCCAGTAGGTGTCACATTGCTGGATTGTCTCCTGTGTATGCAGATGCTGTGTGATGTAGGGGAGCAGTACCTGCTGTAACCAGTAGGTGTTACATTGCTGGATTGTCTCCTGTGTAAGCAGATGCTGTGTGATGTAGGGGGAGCAGTACCTGCTGTGGCCAGTAGGGGGTCACATCACTGGATTGTCTCCTGTGTAAGCAGATTCTGTGTGATGTAGTGGAGCAGTACCTGCTGTGTCCAGTAGGGGTCACATTGCTGGATTGTCTCCTGTGTAAGCAGATGCTGTGTGATGTAGGGGAGCAGTACCTGCTGTGACCAGTAGGTGTCACATTGCTGGATTGTCTCCTGTGTAAGCAGATGCTGTGTGATGTAGGGGAGCAGTACCTGCTCTGACCAGTAGGGGTCACATTGCTGGATTGTCTCCTGTGTAAGCAGATGCTTTGTGATTAGGATGTAGGGGAGCAGTACCTGCTGTGTCCAGTAGGGGTCACATTGCTGGATTGTCTCCTGTGTAAGCAGATGCTGTGTGATGTAGGGGAGCAGTACCTGCTGTGACCAGTAGAGGTCACATTGCTGGATTGTCTCCTGTGTATGCAGATGCTGTGTGATGTAGGGGAGCAGTACCTGCTGTAACCAGTAGGGGTGACATTGCTGGATTGTCTCCTGTGTAAGCAGATGCTGTGTGATGTAGGGGAGCAGTACCTGCTGTGACCAGTAGGTGTCACAATGCTGGATTGTCTCCTGTGTAAGCAGATGCTGTGTGATGTAGTGGGAGCAGTACCTGCTGTGACCAGTACGTTTCACATTGCTGAATTGTCTCCTGTGTAAGCAGATGCTGTGTGATGTTGGGGAGCAGTACCTGCTGTGACCAGTAGGGGTCGCATTGCTGGATTGTCTCCAGTGTAAGCAGATGCTGTGTGATGTAGGGGAGCAGTACCTGCTGTATCCAGTAGAGGTCACATTACTGGATTGTCTCCTGTGTATGCAGATGCTGTGTGATGTAGGGGAGCAGTACCTGCTGTGACCAGTAGGTGTCACATTGCTGGATTGTCTCCTGTGTAAGCAGATGCTGTGTGATGTAGGGGAGCAGTACCTGCTGTGACCAGTAGGTGTCACATTGCTGGATTGTCTCCTGTGTAAGCAGATGCTGTGTGATGTAGGGGAGCAGTACCTGCTGTGACCAGTAGGTGTCACATTGCTGGATTGTCTCCTGTGTAAGCAGATGCTGTGTGATGTAGGGGAGCAGTACCTGCTGTGACCAGTAGGTGTCACATTGCTGGATTGTCTCCTGTGTAAGCAGATGCTGTGTGATTAGGATGTAGGGGGAGCAGTACCTGCTGTGACCAGTAGGTGTCACATTGCTGGATTGTCTCCTGTGTAAGCAGATGCTGTGTGATGTAGGGGAGCAGTACCTGCTGTGACCAGTAGCTGTCACATTGCTGGATTGTCTCCTGTGTAAGCAGATGCTGTGTGATGTAGGGGAGCAGTACCTGCTGTGACCAGTAGGTGTCACATTGCTGGATTGTCTCCTGTGTAAGCAGATGCTGTGTGATGTAGGGGAGCAGTACCTGCTGTAACCAGTAGGTGTCACATTGCTGGATTGTCTCCTGTGTAAGCAGATGCTGTGTGATGTAGGGGAGCAGTACCTGCTGTGACCAGTAGGTGTCACATTGCTGGATTGTTTCCTGTGTAAGCAGATGCTGTGTGATGTAGGGGGAGCAGTACCTGCTGTGACCAGTAGGTGTCACATTGCTGGATTGTTTCCTGTGTAAGCAGATGCTGTGTCATGTAGGGGAGCAGTACCTGCTGTGACCAGTAGGTGTCACATATCTGTATTATCTCCTGTGTATGCAGATGCTGTGTGATTAGGATGTATGGGGAGCAGTACCTGCTGTGACCAGTAGGTGTCACATTGCTGGATTGTCTCCTGTGTAAGCAGATGCTGTGTGATGTAGGGGAGCAGTACCTGCTGTGACCAGTAGGGGTCACATTGCTGGATTGTCTCCTGTGTAAGCAGATGCTGTGTGATGTAGGGGAGCAGTACCTGCTGTGACCAGTAGGTGTCACATTGCTGGATTGTTTCCTGTGTAAGCAGATGCTGTGTGATGTAGGGGGAGCAGTACCTGCTGTGACCAGTAGGTGTCACATTGCTGGATTGTTTCCTGTGTAAGCAGATGCTGTGTCATGTAGGGGAGCAGTACCTGCTGTGACCAGTAGGTGTCACATATCTGTATTATCTCCTGTGTATGCAGATGCTGTGTGATTAGGATGTATGGGGAGCAGTCCCTGCTGTGACCAGTAGGGGTCACATTTCTTTATTGTCTCCCGTGTAAGCAGATGCTGTGTGATGTAGGGGAGCAGTACCTGCTGTGACCAGTAGGTGTCACATATCTGGATTGTCTCCTGTGTATGCAGATGCTGTGTGATGTAGGGGAGCAGTACCTGCTGTGACCAGTAGGGGTCACATTGCTGGATTGTCTCCTGTGTAAGCAGATGCTGTGTGATGTATGTGGAGCAGTACCTGCTGTGACCAGTAGGGGTCACATTGCTGGATTGTCTCCAGTGTAAGCAGGTGCTGTGTGATGTAGGGGGAGTAGTACCTGCTGTGTCCAGTAGGGGTCACATTGCTGGATTGTCTCCCTTGTAAGCAGATTCTGTGTGATGTAGTGGAGCAGTACCTGCTGTGTCCAGTAGGGGTCACATTGCTGGATTGTCTCCTGTGTAAGCAGATGCTGTGTGATGTAGGGGAGCAGTACCTGCTGTGACCAGTAGGTGTCACATTGCTGGATTGTCTCCTGTGTAAGCAGATGCTGTGTGATGTAGGGGAGCAGTACCTGCTCTGACCAGTAGGGGTCACATTGCTGGATTGTCTCCTGTGTAAGCAGATGCTTTGTGATTAGGATGTAGGGGAGCAGTACCTGCTGTGACCAGTAGAGGTCACATTGCTGGATTGTCTCCTGTGTATGCAGATGCTGTGTGATGTAGGGGAGCAGTACCTGCTGTAACCAGTAGGGGTGACATTGCTGGATTGTCTCCTGTGTAAGCAGATGCTGTGTGATGTAGGGGAGCAGTACCTGCTGTGACCAGTAGGTGTCACATTGCTGGATTGTCTCCTGTGTAAGCAGATGCTGTGTGATGTAGTGGGAGCAGTACCTGCTGTGACCAGTACGTTTCACATTGCTGAATTGTCTCCTGTGTAA
Organism: Hyperolius riggenbachi; assembly: GCF_040937935.1. Lineage (NCBI taxonomy): Eukaryota > Metazoa > Chordata > Amphibia > Anura > Hyperoliidae > Hyperolius > Hyperolius riggenbachi. The sequence continues at coordinate 450,212,628 of NC_090650.1, read as the reverse complement.
GCAGATGCTGTGTGATGTTGGGGAGCAGTACCTGCTGTGACCAGTAGGGGTCGCATTGCTGGATTGTCTCCAGTGTAAGCAGATGCTGTGTGATGTAGGGGAGCAGTACCTGCTGTATCCAGTAGAGGTCACATTACTGGATTGTCTCCTGTGTATGCAGATGCTGTGTGATGTAGGGGAGCAGTACCTGCTGTGACCAGTAGGTGTCACATTGCTGGATTGTCTCCTGTGTAAGCAGATGCTGTGTGATGTAGGGGAGCAGTACCTGCTGTGACCAGTAGGTGTCACATTGCTGGATTGTCTCCTGTGTAAGCAGATGCTGTGTGATGTAGGGGAGCAGTACCTGCTGTGACCAGTAGGTGTCACATTGCTGGATTGTCTCCTGTGTAAGCAGATGCTGTGTGATGTAGGGGAGCAGTACCTGCTGTGACCAGTAGGTGTCACATTGCTGGATTGTCTCCTGTGTAAGCAGATGCTGTGTGATTAGGATGTAGGGGGAGCAGTACCTGCTGTGACCAGTAGGTGTCACATTGCTGGATTGTCTCCTGTGTAAGCAGATGCTGTGTGATGTAGGGGAGCAGTACCTGCTGTGACCAGTAGCTGTCACATTGCTGGATTGTCTCCTGTGTAAGCAGATGCTGTGTGATGTAGGGGAGCAGTACCTGCTGTGACCAGTAGGTGTCACATTGCTGGATTGTCTCCTGTGTAAGCAGATGCTGTGTGATGTAGGGGAGCAGTACCTGCTGTAACCAGTAGGTGTCACATTGCTGGATTGTCTCCTGTGTAAGCAGATGCTGTGTGATGTAGGGGAGCAGTACCTGCTGTGACCAGTAGGTGTCACATTGCTGGATTGTTTCCTGTGTAAGCAGATGCTGTGTGATGTAGGGGGAGCAGTACCTGCTGTGACCAGTAGGTGTCACATTGCTGGATTGTTTCCTGTGTAAGCAGATGCTGTGTCATGTAGGGGAGCAGTACCTGCTGTGACCAGTAGGTGTCACATATCTGTATTATCTCCTGTGTATGCAGATGCTGTGTGATTAGGATGTATGGGGAGCAGTACCTGCTGTGACCAGTAGGTGTCACATTGCTGGATTGTCTCCTGTGTAAGCAGATGCTGTGTGATGTAGGGGAGCAGTACCTGCTGTGACCAGTAGGGGTCACATTGCTGGATTGTCTCCTGTGTAAGCAGATGCTGTGTGATGTAGGGGAGCAGTACCTGCTGTGACCAGTAGGTGTCACATTGCTGGATTGTTTCCTGTGTAAGCAGATGCTGTGTGATGTAGGGGGAGCAGTACCTGCTGTGACCAGTAGGTGTCACATTGCTGGATTGTTTCCTGTGTAAGCAGATGCTGTGTCATGTAGGGGAGCAGTACCTGCTGTGACCAGTAGGTGTCACATATCTGTATTATCTCCTGTGTATGCAGATGCTGTGTGATTAGGATGTATGGGGAGCAGTCCCTGCTGTGACCAGTAGGGGTCACATTTCTTTATTGTCTCCCGTGTAAGCAGATGCTGTGTGATGTAGGGGAGCAGTACCTGCTGTGACCAGTAGGTGTCACATATCTGGATTGTCTCCTGTGTATGCAGATGCTGTGTGATGTAGGGGAGCAGTACCTGCTGTGACCAGTAGGGGTCACATTGCTGGATTGTCTCCTGTGTAAGCAGATGCTGTGTGATGTATGTGGAGCAGTACCTGCTGTGACCAGTAGGGGTCACATTGCTGGATTGTCTCCAGTGTAAGCAGGTGCTGTGTGATGTAGGGGGAGTAGTACCTGCTGTGTCCAGTAGGGGTCACATTGCTGGATTGTCTCCCTTGTAAGCAGATGCTGTGTGATGTAGGGGAGCAGTACCTGCTGTGACCAGGAGGGGTCACATTGCTGGATTGTTTCCTGTGTAAGCAGATGCTGTGTGATGTAGGGGAGCAGTACCTGCTGTGACCAGTAGGTGTCACATATCTGTATTATCTCCTGTGTATGCAGATGCTGTGTGATTAGGATGTATGGGGAGCAGTACCTGCTGTGACCAGTAGGTGTCACATTGCTGGATTGTCTCCTGTGTAAGCAGATGCTGTGTGATGTAGGGGAGCAGTACCTGCTGTGACCAGTAGGGGTCACATTGCTGGATTGTCTCCTGTGTAAGCAGATGCTGTGTGATGTAGGGGAGCAGTACCTGCTGTGACCAGTAGGTGTCACATTGCTGGATTGTTTCCTGTGTAAGCAGATGCTGTGTGATGTAGGGGGAGCAGTACCTGCTGTGACCAGTAGGTGTCACATTGCTGGATTGTTTCCTGTGTAAGCAGATGCTGTGTCATGTAGGGGAGCAGTACCTGCTGTGACCAGTAGGTGTCACATATCTGTATTATCTCCTGTGTATGCAGATGCTGTGTGATTAGGATGTATGGGGAGCAGTCCCTGCTGTGACCAGTAGGGGTCACATTTCTTTATTGTCTCCCGTGTAAGCAGATGCTGTGTGATGTAGGGGAGCAGTACCTGCTGTGACCAGTAGGTGTCACATATCTGGATTGTCTCCTGTGTATGCAGATGCTGTGTGATGTAGGGGAGCAGTACCTGCTGTGACCAGTAGGGGTCACATTGCTGGATTGTCTCCTGTGTAAGCAGATGCTGTGTGATGTATGTGGAGCAGTACCTGCTGTGACCAGTAGGGGTCACATTGCTGGATTGTCTCCAGTGTAAGCAGGTGCTGTGTGATGTAGGGGGAGTAGTACCTGCTGTGTCCAGTAGGGGTCACATTGCTGGATTGTCTCCCTTGTAAGCAGATTCTGTGTGATGTAGTGGAGCAGTACCTGCTGTGTCCAGTAGGGGTCACATTGCTGGATTGTCTCCTGTGTAAGCAGATGCTGTGTGATGTAGGGGAGCAGTACCTGCTGTGACCAGTAGGTGTCACATTGCTGGATTGTCTCCTGTGTAAGCAGATGCTGTGTGATGTAGGGGAGCAGTACCTGCTCTGACCAGTAGGGGTCACATTGCTGGATTGTCTCCTGTGTAAGCAGATGCTTTGTGATTAGGATGTAGGGGAGCAGTACCTGCTGTGACCAGTAGAGGTCACATTGCTGGATTGTCTCCTGTGTATGCAGATGCTGTGTGATGTAGGGGAGCAGTACCTGCTGTAACCAGTAGGGGTGACATTGCTGGATTGTCTCCTGTGTAAGCAGATGCTGTGTGATGTAGGGGAGCAGTACCTGCTGTGACCAGTAGGTGTCACATTGCTGGATTGTCTCCTGTGTAAGCAGATGCTGTGTGATGTAGTGGGAGCAGTACCTGCTGTGACCAGTACGTTTCACATTGCTGAATTGTCTCCTGTGTAAGCAGATGCTGTGTGATGTTGGGGAGCAGTACCTGCTGTGACCAGTAGGGGTCGCATTGCTGGATTGTCTCCAGTGTAAGCAGATGCTGTGTGATGTAGGGGAGCAGTACCTGCTGTATCCAGTAGAGGTCACATTACTGGATTGTCTCCTGTGTATGCAGATGCTGTGTGATGTAGGGGAGCAGTACCTGCTGTGACCAGTAGGTGTCACATTGCTGGATTGTCTCCTGTGTAAGCAGATGCTGTGTGATGTAGGGGAGCAGTACCTGCTGTGACCAGTAGGTGTCACATTGCTGGATTGTCTCCTGTGTAAGCAGATGCTGTGTGATGTAGGGGAGCAGTACCTGCTGTGACCAGTAGGTGTCACATTGCTGGATTGTCTCCTGTGTAAGCAGATGCTGTGTGATTAGGATGTAGGGGGAGCAGTACCTGCTGTGACCAGTAGGTGTCACATTGCTGGATTGTCTCCTGTGTAAGCAGATGCTGTGTGATGTAGGGGAGCAGTACCTGCTGTGACCAGTAGCTGTCACATTGCTGGATTGTCTCCTGTGTAAGCAGATGCTGTGTGATGTAGGGGAGCAGTACCTGCTGTGACCAGTAGGTGTCACATTGCTGGATTGTCTCCTGTGTAAGCAGATGCTGTGTGATGTAGGGGAGCAGTACCTGCTGTAACCAGTAGGTGTCACATTGCTGGATTGTCTCCTGTGTAAGCAGATGCTGTGTGATGTAGGGGAGCAGTACCTGCTGTGACCAGTAGGTGTCACATTGCTGGATTGTTTCCTGTGTAAGCAGATGCTGTGTGATGTAGGGGGAGCAGTACCTGCTGTGACCAGTAGGTGTCACATTGCTGGATTGTTTCCTGTGTAAGCAGATGCTGTGTCATGTAGGGGAGCAGTACCTGCTGTGACCAGTAGGTGTCACATATCTGTATTATCTCCTGTGTATGCAGATGCTGTGTGATTAGGATGTATGGGGAGCAGTACCTGCTGTGACCAGTAGGTGTCACATTGCTGGATTGTCTCCTGTGTAAGCAGATGCTGTGTGATGTAGGGGAGCAGTACCTGCTGTGACCAGTAGGGGTCACATTGCTGGATTGTCTCCTGTGTAAGCAGATGCTGTGTGATGTAGGGGAGCAGTACCTGCTGTGACCAGTAGGTGTCACATTGCTGGATTGTTTCCTGTGTAAGCAGATGCTGTGTGATGTAGGGGGAGCAGTACCTGCTGTGACCAGTAGGTGTCACATTGCTGGATTGTTTCCTGTGTAAGCAGATGCTGTGTCATGTAGGGGAGCAGTACCTGCTGTGACCAGTAGGTGTCACATATCTGTATTATCTCCTGTGTATGCAGATGCTGTGTGATTAGGATGTATGGGGAGCAGTCCCTGCTGTGACCAGTAGGGGTCACATTTCTTTATTGTCTCCCGTGTAAGCAGATGCTGTGTGATGTAGGGGAGCAGTACCTGCTGTGACCAGTAGGTGTCACATATCTGGATTGTCTCCTGTGTATGCAGATGCTGTGTGATGTAGGGGAGCAGTACCTGCTGTGACCAGTAGGGGTCACATTGCTGGATTGTCTCCTGTGTAAGCAGATGCTGTGTGATGTATGTGGAGCAGTACCTGCTGTGACCAGTAGGGGTCACATTGCTGGATTGTCTCCAGTGTAAGCAGGTGCTGTGTGATGTAGGGGGAGTAGTACCTGCTGTGTCCAGTAGGGGTCACATTGCTGGATTGTCTCCCTTGTAAGCAGATGCTGTGTGATGTAGGGGAGCAGTACCTGCTGTGACCAGGAGGGGTCACATTGCTGGATTGTTTCCTGTGTAAGCAGATGCTGTGTGATGTAGGGGAGCAGTACCTGCTGTGACCAGTAGGTGTCACATTGCTGGATTGTCTCCTGTGTAAGCAGATGCTGTGTGATGTCTGGGGAGCAGTTCCTGCTGTGACCAGTAGGGGTCACATTGCTGGATTGTCTCCCGTGTAAGCAGATGCTGTGTGATGTAGGGGAGCAGTACCTGCTGTGACTAGTAGGGGTCACATTGCTGGATTGTCTCCCGTGTAAGCAGATGCTGTGTGATGTAGGGGAGCAGTACCTGCTGTGACCAGTAGGGGTCACATTGCTGGATTGTCTCCTGTGTAAGCAGATGCCGTGTGATGTATGGGGAGCAGTACCTGCTGTGACCAGTAGGGGTCACATTGCTGGATTGTCTCCTGTGTAAGCAGATGCTGTGTGATTAGCATGTAGGGGAGCAGTACCTGCTGTGGCCAGTAGGTATCACATTGCTGGATTGTCTCCTGTGTAAGCAGATGCTGTGTGATTAGGATGTATGGGGAGCAGTACCTGCTGTGACCAGTAGGTGTCACATTGCTGGGTTGTCCCCTGTGTAAGCAGATGCTGTGTGATGTAGGGGAACAGTACCTGCTTGTCAGGAACCGGCCCGCGGCACGCCTGCGTATACGGTTCCCGACTGCGGGTTTGACCAGATTAAGCGGGGAACAGCCTTATTTAAGCTACAAACAAGGCTGGAACCCCTCAAACACTTCCCACTGCCACCACTAGCGTTGCTAGACACGTTCACTCAGCTATCGAGTGCTCAATACGCAATCTGCGTTTTCGTATTTGGGTCAGCTCTGCGCTTAGGCCAAATACGAGAGCGCCACGCACACACACACCGTTGCAATCTTACACTATAGTGACGCAAAACCACTAACAGTCGTTCCGAACGATACTGTTAGCTACTCGCACTGGCGTTTCGTACGTTGGGTCAGCTGCGCGCTTTAGGCCAACGTATGACAAACGCCCCCACACACAATGCAATTACAAATTCATATGGTAGTGTTGCTCAAACATACAATTAGGCACGGACTTATACACAGCTACACTGCAGTCTCCTCTAGGCTATGAGTGTTAGTTTAGTACGGCAGAAGTCAAGCTTATTAAATAATAATTTAATATTCCAGAAAAACATGGAACAGTGCAGAACAGAATATATACAAAAGATTACAAAAAACAAAGTAAAAATAGTTACAAGATAAAAGTTACAAAGATAACACACACGGATATTTGCGTAAAATAAAAATGGGGATTAAAAAAACGTTACCAACTTGAAGGTCTCAACGTTGTCGGCAGGAGCATGCCGCTTGTTCGACCAGAAGTCGAGATCAACTCTAGCTATGCGCTAACTCCAAGAGCAGATACCGGTGGCTGTCCTGGGCCAGCTTAAATAGTCTGAAGTGTCCCCTGGGGCATTTAATGTCCAGCCCCCAGGAACTAATGCACTTTCCATGTTTGTGACATCACTGAATGCTTGTCATAATCTTTCTTGTGATATGCAAACTTCAAAGGGGTTCCTGTTTTGGCTTCTTGAAGTTTGCAGAATTCAATAGGTGAGATTGTATCCTACCAGACATCAAAAAGCTTCCTCCACATTATTTCCTTGGTTAAAGTGTATTTTAGCACATATATGAAAAGATTGAATTTTGGTTACAGGTAGCAGTTTGCCTGTAATTGCCTGTAGACAGACGCGGACAATCACACCTGGGACAGCAGATCAAAAGTGACTGCTAGTGGCTTAATGAGCCGCTTCCTTGCCTATTGAAGGTGACTGGTCTTATTCACTGAAGACCTCTTTAGATGCAAATGTAGGTCTAGTGACCCACCCACACAAAATACATGAACAGTCCATGAATCTAGCCTGCATATCTACACCTTTGACATACCACAGCAGATATAAAAATGGGAAAATGAAAATATATTACTGTATTATCCTTAACAGCATCCGCACCCAAATATATTCCTGACACGCCCCCTCTTCCAGATGGCGCCGGCAGATGATTCTAACGAATCGTCCTGCCAAAGCCGACACTGACGGCCGGGCCTGGGGGGGGTAACTCCTTAGCTCCAAGCTACAGGAAGGGAAAAGTTGGTCAGGTTGCTGCAATGTGTCGTTGCCCTTGGCAACCTGACGTAACCAACCAGGGGAATGCGAGTCAGTGACGACCGTGAATTGGCGACCATAGAGACAGTACTGCAACTGGGGAAGGGTTCCAACCGTCGCTACACGCACTTTCTCTATAGTGGCACGAGTTATCTCTCGGTCCCTTTGGGGCACGATAATCTGCCGGTCTGCCTCCTCCCCTTCGGACAGCTCCGAGGGAATAACTTCCCAGAACCCTCTCAGCCCGCCCCTCCCAGCTGGTGACCTGCTGGCTAGCCCCCTGAGCTCTTCCAGGCTGCTGTCAAATCGAACAGCCCCAGAGAGCTCAGTGCTGCCTGTCACACATTCCAGGAAGGCTGCAGACGGAGAGGCTCCTGGGCCCTCAGGGCCAGGTTCCGAATTGGATGTGGCTGACCCAGCAGCATTTGCCACTTCGGTGGACAGTCCCTCTGCTGTAGACCCGCTAGCGCTGCGGGTTACCACGGCAGCTGAGGGAGCGCCCACATTACACATATCATAAACCACATCACCTTTGGTCTTGAAACCATCTGAAGGGAAAAGATCTGGCCTGGTGCCATCTGCCCCTTCAGTAGACAGTCCATCTGCTGCAGCCCAGCGACCACCGCTGGTTACTCCTGCAGCCGACGGAGTGTCCACAGGACAAGCATCATTATGTAGCACAACACATATGATATCAACATTATCCGTCTTATACATATTGATATTTAGAACATCACATAAAACATCCACATTATCTGTATCATTACACACATTGCTACTCAGCACTTCACAAGTATCATCAACAGTTCCTGCCTCGATCGCCTCGATAGTCCGTGCGTCATAAATGACATCATCAGTTTCTGCATTCTCTTTATCAACATGTCCCACTCCAGGCCTAGGCACTGGAGACTCACTAGGGCTGGCTCCTAGTATACAGTCCATAGCCCCTGGGGCCTCACCAGCACTCCCCACTTGCAGTACGTTATCAAATAGTACCTTGCAAGAGTCCTGAACTTCTGCTGGGGATGCAGGCCCCACAGGGTTTGGAGTAGGCTCATATCTGGCTACTAACCGTCCCAGGTCAGTACCCAGCAAAACATTGGTGGGGATTTTGTCAGTTACCCCAACTTCTTTTAATCCGCTGCCGGCCCCCCAATCCAGGTGGACCAAGGCGGTGGGTATGGCTGGGGTGACACCCCCAATTCCTCTGACAGCAATCATTTTCCCAGGTATGTACTGCTCTGGGTTCACAAGCTGGGGATGTATGAGAGTCACTTCTGCTCCAGTGTCTCTCAGCCCAGTGGCAACTGTACCCCCAACCGTGACAAGCTGCAGATTCTCTGCATAGCCAGTGGCATTCCTGGTAGCACACAGAGCAGTTGGGACTTCACGGGGGTTTGAGGCCTCACTGGATTTTGGGGCCTCCCTCTTCCTCTCTGGGCAAGTCGTGCTGATATGACCCACCCTGTCACATACAAAGTATTTCCGAGTGTCAGGTTGCTTGAATCCAGGAGACAGCGGTGCTTGCCTCCTCTGGGTGCTGGGTGACACAGGTTTAGCAATCTGTTCTCCCCTCCAGCTGGATGTAGTAGTCCTCCGGGACTCAGGTGCTCTATGGGCGGTGTAGGCATCGGCCATTTCCGCAGCCTCATCCACTGTCTTTGGTTCTCGATCCAGCACAAACAGCCGGACCTCAACAGGACAGGTGTGTAGGAACTGGTCTTTTATCATCAGCTCCTGCAGGGCATCCAAGGTTTTGACTGACAGTCCTTTTAACCACGGCTGGAAGGCAGTGCGCAGGTTGCAAGCATGATCCAGGTAGCTGTCATTAGGACCTCGCTGCACTGTCCTGAAACGTTTTCGATACACCTCTGGCGTGAGGTGGTATCGCGCAATGATGGCTTTCTTAATTGCCTCAAAGTCTGTTTCTTCCTCAAGGGGGAGACTCACAAACGCCTCCAGGGCCTTGCCTCTCAGCCCTGGTGTGAGGTATCTTGCCCACTGCTCACGTGGCACCCCATACTGCCGACAAGTCCTTTCAAACCCCTGTAGGAAAGTGTCTATGTCAGAGTCCTTGTCCATAGCGGGGAACTTATCCAGGGGGATTCTGTGGACTCGCTCACCTTCGCGTTCTGCGGGTCCAGCAGACCGGTTCTGCTGCTGAAGTTTAGCCAGCTCCAGCTGGTGTCGCTGTGCAACTTGTTCCCTCTGGGCTTGTCGTATTTCCCTCTCTGCTTGCCGATGTTCCAGAATCAGCTTTAGGCGCAGTTCGGGCTCAGCCGAACCTAGTAGCTGTAGGTCGGCTTCCAGAGATGTCATCTCCGTGTTCGGTGGATCATCTAGGACATCGTCTCCACTCGCATTCTGTGGCGGGAGCGATTCCTCCTCTGGCGTGTCGTGAGCTGCATCCGCTGACGTTGAAGCACGGGCTTGCTCTGCCTCATCATACTCCTTGAGCGCACGAACTAACTGCTCCTTAGTCTGGCCGCTCACCGTCTCGATGCCTTTGTGCTCACACAGGTTGAGTAGTATCTCTTTGTTTTGCTTTGCATAGCTGGATGCTTTCTGAGCCATCGTGTTGCAAAAAAAAGAAAAAAGGGGGGGAGGGAAAGCAAATACCAAGTGTGTATCTTTGAACAAAAAAAACGTATATAGATTCTGCACTGAGTAGACTTCTGTAGGCTAGTTGCTTCTAGCAAGCTTCCAGCCTTTAGTACTCAGAATAGCGAGCTAAACTGCGTACTAATGTACTAAACGTTCCCACCACTGCCAACCAATTATGTCAGGAACCGGCCCGCGGCACGCCTGCGTATACGGTTCCCGACTGCGGGTTTGACCAGATTAAGCGGAGAACAGACTTATTTAAGCTACAAACAAGGCTGGAACCCCTCAAACACTTCCCACTGCCACCACTAGCATTGCTAGACACGTTCACTCAGCTATCGAGTGCTCAATACGCAATCTGCGTTTTCGTATTTGGGTCAGCTCTGCGCTTAGGCCAAATATGAGAGCGCCACGCACACACACACCGTTGCAATCTTACACTATAGTGACGCAAAACCACTAACAGTCGTTCCGAACGATACTGTTAGCTACTCGCACTGGCGTTTCGTACGTTGGGTCAGCTGCGCGCTTTAGGCCAACGTATGACAAACGCCCCCACACACAATGCAATTACAAATTCATATGGTAGTGTTGCTCAAGCATACAATTAGGCACGGACTTATACACAGCTACACTGCAGTCTCCTCTAGGCTATGAGTGTTAGTTTAGTACGGCAGAAGTCAAGCTTATTAAATAATAATTTAATATTCCAGAAAAAACATGGAACAGTGCAGAACAGAATATATACAAAAGATTACAAAAAACAAAGTAAAAATAGTTACAAGATAAAAGTTACAAAGATAACACACACGGATATTTGCGTAAAATAAAAATGGGGATTAAAAAAACGTTACCAACTTGAAGGTCTCAACGTTGTCGGCAGGAGCATGCCGCTTGTTCGACCAGAAGTCGAGATCAACTCTAGCTATGCGCTAACTCCAAGAGCAGATACCGGTGGCTGTCCTGGGCCAGCTTAAATAGTCTGAAGTGTCCCCTGGGGCATTTAATGTCCAGCCCCCAGGAACTAATGCACTTTCCACGTTTGTGACATCACTGAACGCTTGTCATAATCTTTCTTGTGATATGCAAACTTCAAAGGGGTTCCTGTTTTGGCTTCTTGAAGTTTGCAGAATTCAATAGGTGAGATTGTATCCTACCAGACATCAAAAAGCTTCCTCCACATTATTTCCTTGGTTAAAGTGTATTTTAGCACATACATGAAAAGATTGAATTTTGGTTACAGGTAGCAGTTTGCCTGTAATTGCCTGTAGACAGACGCAGACAATCACACCTGGGACAGCAGATCAAAAGTGACTGCTAGTGGCTTAATGAGCCGCTTCCTTGCCTATTGAAGGTGACTGGTCTTATTCACTGAAGACCTCTTTAGATGCAAATGTAGGTCTAGTGACCCACCCACACAAATACATGAACAGTCCATGAATCTACACCTTTGACATACCACAGCAGATATAAAAATGGGAAAATGAAAATATATTACTGTATTATCCTTAACAGCATCCGCACCCCAATATATTCCTGACACTGCTGTCTCCAGTAGGGGTCACATTGCTCGATTGTCTCCTGTGTAAGCAGATGCTGTGTGATGTAGGAGAGAAGTACAAAAAAGGATCCGCAAGCCAAAACAGGATGAGGTAAAAAAAGGGCTGAAATGTTTATTAGAAAAATCCACAGACAAGGCAATAAAATCACAGGATCAACTAACGCATATCGGGCCTACCATCTGCCCTTAGTCGTAGTTGTTTCTAATAAACATTTCAGCCCTTTTTTTACCTCATCCTGTTTTGGCTTGCGGATCCTTTTTTGTACTTCTCTACTACTATGGCCTGGCTTGCCTGATCCTGCACCGACTGGTATGAAGGTTAGGGGTAGAGCGTCATGAACCTTCTTACTGCCTGTGTGATGTAGGGGAGCAGTTCCTGCTGTGACCAGTAGGGGTCACATTGCTGGATTGTCTCCTGTGTAAGCAGATGCTGTGTGATGTAGGGGAGCAGTACCTGCTGTCTCCAGTAGGGGTCACATTGCTCGATTGTCTCCTGTGTAAGCAGATGCTGTGTGATGTAGGGGAGCAGTTCCTGCTGTGACCAGTAGGGGTCACATTGCTGGATTGTCTCCTGTGTAAGCAGATTCTGTGTGATTAGGATGTAGGGGAGCAGTACCTGCTGTGACCAGTAGGGGTCACATTGCTGGATTGTCTCCTGTGTAAGCAGATGCTGTGTGATGTAGGGGGAGCAGTTCCTGCTGTGACCAGTAGGGGTCACATTGCTGGATTGTCTCCTGTGTAAGCAGATGCTGTGTGATGTAGGGGGAGCAGTACCTGCTGTGTCCAGTAGGTGTCACATTGCTGGATTGTCTCCTGTGTAAGCAGATGTTTTGTCTCCTCAGCTGGTGTCACTGGAGGAATACACACGCTTCCTGGAACGAGGTCTGGTGGTTGCCGAGAGCAGAAGTCACAATAGTTACCATTGCCGGACGGCTGACTGCAGGGGTTGGTGCATCTATGAGGACACGGTGAACGAGTTTATCTGTCCCATCTGCGGAGCTGAAAACTGTCTCACCTGCAAGGTAACGTACTGGGGGGTGTTGCTCTAGTCGGGGGGGCGCTCTGCTCGGGGGAGGGGTGTGCTTCTCTACTCAGGGGAGGGGTGTCCTGCTCTACTCAGGGGAGGGTGTACCGCTCTGCTCGGAGGAAGGGGGTGGCGCTCTGCTCGGGGGAGGGGGGTGCTGCTCTACTCGGGGAGGGGGTGGTCTACTCGGGGGAGGGGGGGTGCCGCTCTGCTCGGGGGAGGGGGTGCTGCTTTACTCAGGGGAGGGGGTGCTACTCTACTTGGGGGAGGGGGGTGCTGCTCTAATCAGGGGGGGGGGGTGCTGCTCTACTCAGGGGGTGCTGCTCTACTCGGGGGAGGGGGGTGCTGCTTTACTCGGGGGAGGGGGGTGCTGCTTTACTCGGGGGAGGGGGGGTGCTCTACTCGGGGGAGGGGGTTGCTGCTCTACTCAGGGGAGGGGGTGCTGCTCTACTCGGGGGAGGGGTGCCGCTCTGCTCGGAAGAGGAGTGTGCTATCTACTCGGGGGAGGGGTGCTGCTGCTCTACTCCGTGATGGGGGGTTCTGCTCTGGAGTATATTTTAGATTTTTACCCCTTAGTGATTGAGTTTGCCACTCCTGTAGAGCATGTAAATGTCAGGGAGGGGGGTTGTATCATTTGTACAGGGAGATGGGATGTACCATATTCCTGTAGAGGGAGGAGATAACTCTGTACTGTGGGGTGCATATGGGCGGGGCCTGAGCCCACTAACATGGTTGTGTCAGCTTTTCAGCTTCTGTAACATTGATGTGTTGCTGCAAAGCGGATATAACTGAGTTAGTGGGCTTCGGCCCGGAGTGTGACATGCAATACGCTCAGCAAGAAATATTCTCTTTCAGCTACTTACACGATTGCCTCAGGTGACAACCTAGCTGGAGAACTGGTGTCCTGACCTCCTCTTCAGCAAGAAGCACCTCCCACTTATCCTCCCCACCCCCTTTCCATAGTATGGGTCAGACTGCTCAGCACACTGTCTGTACAGTGATTGCTCCTAAATTGTCACCTAAAATTATCACTAATAATCTCTTCTTGCAACAGTAAACTTCCTTCTGTACATAGTTTTAAATGAACAAATAGCACCGTGTTATATGATTATCAACTAACTCTGTATCCTTTCAGGCCATCCATGAAAATATGAACTGCAAAGAATATCAGGATGACCTGCGTATCCGAGCGCAGAACGACTCGGCCGCCAGACAGACCAGTGATATGCTGAAGGTATGAGACAGAGGACAGCCGTTCCTCAGCTATTATACATCTCCTCCCCCTGAGCTCACTATCGCCATCTGCTGCTGAGACAGAGGACAGCCGTTCCTAGATTCAGCTATTATACATCTCCTCCCCCTGAGCTCACTATCGCCATCTGGTGCTGAGACAGAGGACAGCCGTTCCTCAGCTATTATACATCTCCTCCCCCTGAGCTCACTATCGCCATCTGGTGCTGAGACAGAGGACAGCCGTTCCTAGATTCAGCTATTATACATCTCCTCCCCCTGAGCTCACTATCACTATCTGGTGCTGAGACAGAGGACAGCCGTTCCTAGATTCAGCTATTATACATCTCCTCCCTTTGAGCTCATCACCATCTGCTGCTGAGACAGAGGACAGCCGTTCCTAGATTCAGCTATTATACATCTCCTCCCCCTGAGCTCACTATCGCCATCTGGTGCTGAGACAAAGGACAGCTGTTCCTAGATTCAGCTATTATACATCTGCTCTCCCCCTGAGCTCACTATCGCCATCTGCTGCTGAGACAGAGGACAGCCGTTCCTCAGCTATTATACATCTCCTCCCCCTGAGCTCACTATCGCCATCTGCTGCTGAGACAGAGGACAGCCGTTCCTAGATTCAGCTATTATACATCTCCTCCCCCTGAGCTCACTATCGCCATCTGGTGCTGAGACAAAGGACAGCTGTTCCTAGATTCAGCTATTATACATCTGCTCTCCCCCTGAGCTCACTATCGCCATCTGCTGCTGAGACAGAGGACAGCCGTTCCTCAGCTATTATACATCTCCTCCCCCTGAGCTCACTATCGCCATCTGCTGCTGAGACAGAGGACAGCCGTTCCTAGATTCAGCTATTATACATCTCCTCCCCCTGAGCTCACTATCGCCATCTGCTGCTGAGACAGAGGACAGCCGTTCCTCAGCTATTATACATCTCCTCCCCCTGAGCTCACTATCGCCATCTGCTGCTGAAGCAGAGGACAGCCGTTCCTAGATTCAGCTATTATACATCTCCTCCCCCTGAGCTCACTATCGCCATCTGCTGCTGAGACAGAGGACAGCTGTTCCTAGATTCAGCTATTATACATCTGCTCTCCCCCTGAGATCACGATCGCCATCTGCTGCTGAGACAGAGGACAGCCGTTCCTAGATTCAGCTATTATACATCTGCTCTCCCCCTGAGCTCACTATCGCCATCTGCTGCTGAGGCAGAAGACAGCCGTTCCTAGATTCAGCTATTGTATATCTGCCCTTCCACCGGCCTCACTATCACCATCTGCTGCTGAGACAGAGGACAGCCATTCCTAGATTCAGTTATTATACATCTCCTTCCCCTGAGCTCACTATCACCATCTGCTGCTGGGGCAGAGGACTGCCGTTCCTAGATTCAGCTATTATACATCTGCCCTTCCCCCGGCCTCACTATCACCATCTGTTGCTGAGGCAGAGGACAGCCGTTCCTAGATTCAGTTATTATACATCTCCTTCCCCCCCAGCCTCACTATCACCATTTGCTGCTGAGGCAGAGCACTGCTGTTCCTAGATCCAGCTATTATACATCTGCTCTCCTCCTGAGCTCACTATCACCATCTGCTGGTGAGGCAGAGGACAGCTTTTCCTAGATTCAGCTATTATATCTCCTAGCCCCCTCCCCTCCCCCCCCCCCCCCCGCCAGCCTCACTATTGCCATCAGCTGCTGAGGCAGAAGACTGCCGTTCATAGATTTGCTATTATACATCTCCTCCCCCTGAGCTCACTATCACCATCTGCTGCTGAGACAGAAGACAGCTTTTCCTAACCCTAACCCTAGATTCAGCTATTATGCATTCCCCGCCTCCTGCCTCACTATCGCCATCTGCACCTGAGACAGAGGTCTTCTGTTCCTAGATTTAGCTATTATACATCTCCTCCCCCTGAGCTCACTGTCACCATCTGCTGCTGAGGCAGAGGACAGCCGTTCCTAGATTCAGCTATTATACATCTGCTCTCCCCCTGAGCTCACTATCACCATGTGCTGTTGAAACAATGGACAGCCGTTCCTAGATTCAGCTATTATACATCCCCTCCCCCTGAACTCACTTTTGCCATCTGCTGCTGAGGCAGAGGACTGCCTTCCCTAAGTTCAGCTATTGTACATCTTCTCCCCTTGAGCTCACTATCACCATCTGCTGCTGAGACAGAGGACAGCCGTTACTAGATTTAGCTATTATACATCTGCTCTCCTCCTGAGCTCACTATCGCCATCTGCTGCTGAGGCAGAGGACAGCCATTCCTAGATTCAGTTATTATACATCTCCCACCCCCCCCCAGCCTCACTATCACCATCTGCTGCTGAGGCAGAGCACTGCTGTTCCTAGATTCAGCTATTATACATCTGCTCTCCTCCTGAGCTCACTATCACCATCTGCTGGTGAGGCAGAGGACAGCTTTTCCTAGATTCAGCTATTATATCTCCTAGCCCCCTCCCCTCCCCCCCCCCCCCCAGCCTCACTATTGCCATCAGCTGCTGAGGCAGAAGACTGCCGTTCCTAGATTTGCTATTATACATCTCCTCCCCCTGAGCTCACTATCACCATCCGCTGCTGAGACAGAAGACAGCTTTTCCTAACCCTAACCCTAGATTCAGCTATTATGCATTCCCCGCCTCCTGCCTCACTATCGCCATCTGCACCTGAGACAGAGGTCTTCTGTTCCTAGATTTAGCTATTATACATCTCCTCCCCCTGAGCTCACTGTCACCATCTGCTGCTGAGGCAGAGGACAGCCGTTCCTAGATTCAGCTATTATACATCTGCTCTCCCCCTGAGCTCACTATCACCATGTGCTGTTGAAACAATGGACAGCCGTTCCTAGATTCAGCTATTATACATCCCCTCCCCCTGAACTCACTTTTGCCATCTGCTGCTGAGGCAGAGGACTGCCTTCCCTAAGTTCAGCTATTGTACATCTTCTCCCCTTGAGCTCACTATCACCATCTGCTGCTGAGGCAGAGGGAAGCCGTTACTAGATTTAGCTATTATACATCTGCTCTCCTCCTGAGCTCACTATCGCCATCTGCTGCTGAGGCAGAGGACAGCCATTCCTAGATTCAGTTATTATACATCTCCTTCCCCCCCCCAGCCTCACTATCACCATCTGCTGCTGAGGCAGAGCACTGCTGTTCCTAGATTCAGCTATTATACATCTGCTCTCCTCTTGAGCTCACTATCGCCATTTGCTGCTGAGGCAGAGGACAACTTTTCCTAGATCCAGCTATTATACATCTCCTACCCCCTCCTCCCCCAGCCTCACTATCGCCATCAGCTGCTGAGGCAGAAGACTGCTGTTCCTATATTCACTATTATACATCTCCTCCCCCTGAGCTCACTATCACCATCTGCTGCTGAGACAGAAGACAGCTTTTCCTAACCCTAACCCTAGATTCAGCTATTATGCATTCCCCGCCTCCGGCCTCACTATCGCCATCTGCACCTGAGACAGAGGTCTTCTGTTCCTAGATTCAGCTATTATACATCTCCTCCCCCTGAGCTCACTGTCACCATCTGCTGCTGAGGCAGAGGGAAGCCGTTCCTAGATTCAGCTATTATACATCTCCTCCCCCTGAGCTCACTATCACCATCTGGTGCTGAGACAGAGGACTGCCGTTCCTAGATTCAGCTATTATACATCTCCTCCCCCTGAGCTCACTATCACCATCTGCTGCTGAGGCAGAGGGAAGCCGTTCCTAGATTCAGCTATTATACATCTCCTCCCCCTGAGCTCACTATCACCATCTGCTGCTGAGGTAGAGGACTGCCGTTCCTAGATTCAGCTATTATACATCCCCCTCCCCCTGAGCTCACTGTCACCATCTGCTGCTGAAGCAGAGGACAGCCGTTCCTAGATTCAGCTATTATACATCTGATCTCTTCCTGAGCTCACTATCACCGTCTGCTGCTGAGACAGAGGACAGCCATTCCTAAATTCAGTTATTATACATCTCCCCCCCCCCCCCCCGGATCACTAGCACTATCTGCTGCTGAGGCAGAAGTCTGCCGTTCCTAGATTCAGCTATTATGCATCTCCCTCCCCCCCCCCCCCCCCCCACGGCCTCACTGTCGCCATCTGCTGCTGAGACAAAGGACAGTTGTTCCTAGATTCAGCTATTATACATCTCATCCCCTTGAGCTCATCACCATCTGCTGCTGAGACAGAGGACAGCCGTTCCTAGATACTAGCTGTTATGCATACCCTCCCCCTGAGCTCACTATCGCCATCTGCTGCTGAGGCAGAGGAAGGGAGCAGAGCCCTGACTGATACGGTAGAGGAATTAGGCATTGAGTGGCAGATCGCAGCCTGCTGATCTCCAGGAACAATTAGGAGCTGAGCTGTAATGATGGACAGGCCTGCAGAGGTGGATTATATCCAGCTGTTGGTCACTCCATGCTATACAGCAGTTTTGGTTGAAAGGGTTTTTTTATGAAGTTTTTTTTTCTGCAGTTTCACAGTTGTGCCTTCCTTTCCTGTCTTCTCTTAGACACTTGTCCAGACTGGGGAAGCGATGTACTGTCCGGCGTGTGAGATTATTGTGCAGAAGAAAGATGGCTGTGACTGGCTCCGTTGCACCATGTGCCAGACTGAGATCTGTTGGGTGACAAAGGGGCCGCGTTGGGGTCCACAGGTAAGATGTCATCTCTGAAAACTAACAATGCCTCTGTGGATAGTGCTGCTGCAATCTACAGGCATATCAGTGTTATTTACCAATCAGCACCCTGCTCCCCATCCAATCCTCGGTCACCTCCCTGCTCCCCATCTAATCCTCGGTCACCACCCTGCTCCTAATCCAATCCTCGGTCACCACCCTGCTACCCATCTAATCCTAGGTCACCACCCTGCTCCCCATCCAATCATCGGTCACCTCCCTGCTCCCCATCTAATCCTCGGTCACCACCCTGCTCCTAATCCAATCCTCGGTCACCACCCTGCTCCTAATCCAATCCTAGGTCACCACCCTGCTCCTCATCCAATCCTAGGTCACCACCCTGCTCCTCATCCATCCATAGGTCACTACCCTGCTCCTCATCTAATCCTAGGTCACCACCCTGCTCCCCATCTAATCCTAGGTCACCACCCTGCTCCTTATCTTATCCTAGGTCACCACCCTGCTCCTCATCTAATCCTAGGTCACCACCCTGCTCCTCATCTAATCCTAGGTCACCACCCTGCTCCCCATCTAATCATCGGTCACCTCCCTGCTCCCCATCTAATCCTCGGTCACCACCCTGCTCTCCATCTAATCCTCGGTCACCACCCTGCTCCTAATCCAATCCTCGGTCCCCGCCCTGCTCCTAATCCAATCCTCGGTCACCTCCCTGCTCCCCATCTAATCCTCGGTCACCACCCTGCTCCTAATCCAATCCTCGGTCACCACCCTGCTCCCCATCTAATCCTAGGTCACCACCCTGCTCCTAATCCAATCCTCGGTCCCCGCCCTGCTCCTAATCCAATCCTCGGCCACCACACTGCTCCTCATCTAATCCTCGGTCACCACCCTGCTCCTCATCTAATCCTAGGTCACCTCCCTGCTCCCCATCTAATCCTCGGTCACCACCCTGCTCCTAATCCAATCCTCGGTCACCACCCTGCTCCCCATCTAATCCTAGGTCACCACCCTGCTCCTCATCTAATCCTAGGTCACCACCCTGCTCCCCATCCAATCATCAGTCACCTCCCTGCTCCCCATCTAATCCTCGGTCACCACCCTGCTCCTAATCCAATCCTCGGTCACCACCCTGCTCCTCATCCAATCCTCCGTCACCTCCCTGCTCCCCATCTAATCCTCGGTCACCACCCTGCTCCCAATCCAATCCTCGGTCACCACCCTGCTCCCCATCTAATCCTCGGTCACCACCCTGCTCCCCATCTAATCCTAGGTCACCACCCTGCTCCCCATCCAATCATCGGTCACCTCCCTGCTCCTAATCCAATCATCGGTCACCTCCCTGCTCCCCATCTAATCCTCGGTCACCACCCTGCTCCCCATCTTATCCTAGGTCACCACCCTGCTCCTAATCCAATCCTCGGTCACCACCCTGCTCCCCATCTAATCCTAGGTAACCACCCTGCTCCTAATCCAATCCTCGGTCACCACCCTGCTCCTAATCCAATCCTCGGTCACCACCCTGCTCCTCATCCATCCATAGGTCACTACCCTGCTCCTCATCTAATCCTAGGTCACCACCCTGCTCCCCATCTAATCCTAGGTCACCACCCTGCTCCTAATCCAATCCTCGGTCACCTCCCTGCTCCTAATCCATTCCTCGGTCACCTCCCTGCTCCTAATCCAATCATCGGTCACCTCCCTGCTCCCCATCTAATCCTCGGTCACCACCCTGCTCCCCATCTTATCCTAGGTCACCACCCTGCTCCTAATCCAATCCTCGGTCACCACCCTGCTCCTAATCCAATCCTCGGCCACCACACTGCTCCTCATCTAATCCTCGGTCACCACCCTGCTCCTAATCCATTCCTCAGTCACCACCCTGCTCCTAATCCAATCCTAGGTCACCACCCTGCTCCCCATCTAATCCTCGGTCACCACCCTGCTCCTAATCCAATCCTCGGTCACCACCCTGCTCCCCATCTAATCCTAGGTAACCACCCTGCTCCTCATCTAATCCTAGGTCACCACCCTGCTCCCCATCCAATCATCGGTCACCTCCCTGCTCCCCATCTAATCCTCGGTCACCTCCCTGCTCCCCATCTAATCCTCGGTCACCACCCTGCTCCTAATCCAATCCTCGGTCACCACCCTGCTCCTAATCCAATCCTAGGTCACCACCCTGCTCCTCATCTAATCCTAGGTCACCACCCTGCTCCCCATCCAATCCTCGGTCACCTCCCTGCTCCCCATCTAATCCTCGGTCACCACCCTGCTCCTAATCCAATCCTCGGTCACCACCCTGCTCCTAATCCAATCCTCGGTCACCACCCTGCTCCTCATCCATCCATAGGTCACTACCCTGCTCCTCATCTAATCCTAGGTCACCACCCTGCTCCCCATCTAATCCTAGGTCACCACCCTGCTCCTTATCTTATCCTAGGTCACCACCCTGCTCCTCATCTAATCCTAGGTCACCACCCTGCTCCTCATCTAATCCTAGGTCACCACCCTGCTCCCCATCTAATCATCGGTCACCTCCCTGCTCCCCATCTAATCCTCGGTCACCACCCTGCTCCCCATCTAATCCTCGGTCACCACCCTGCTCCTAATCCAATCCTCGGTCCCCGCCCTGCTCCTAATCCAATCCTCGGTCACCTCCCTGCTCCCCATCTAATCCTCGGTCACCACCCTGCTCCTAATCCAATCCTCGGTCACCACCCTGCTCCTCATCCAATCCTCGGTCACCTCCCTGCTCCCCATCTAATCCTCGGTCACCACCCTGCTCCTAATCCAATCCTCGGTCACCACCCTGCTCCCCATCTAATCCTAGGTCACCACCCTGCTCCTAATCCAATCCTCGGTCCCCGCCCTGCTCCTAATCCAATCCTCGGCCACCACACTGCTCCTCATCTAATCCTCGGTCACCACCCTGCTCCTCATCTAATCCTAGGTCACCTCCCTGCTCCCCATCTAATCCTCGGTCACCACCCTGCTCCTAATCCAATCCTCGGTCACCACCCTGCTCCCCATCTAATCCTAGGTCACCACCCTGCTCCTCATCTAATCCTAGGTCACCACCCTGCTCCCCATCCAATCATCAGTCACCTCCCTGCTCCCCATCTAATCCTCGGTCACCACCCTGCTCCTAATCCAATCCTCGGTCACCACCCTGCTCCTCATCCAATCCTCCGTCACCTCCCTGCTCCCCATCTAATCCTCGGTCACCACCCTGCTCCCAATCCAATCCTCGGTCACCACCCTGCTCCCCATCTAATCCTCGGTCACCACCCTGCTCCCCATCTAATCCTAGGTCACCACCCTGCTCCCCATCCAATCATCGGTCACCTCCCTGCTCCTAATCCAATCATCGGTCACCTCCCTGCTCCCCATCTAATCCTCGGTCACCACCCTGCTCCCCATCTTATCCTAGGTCACCACCCTGCTCCTAATCCAATCCTCGGTCACCACCCTGCTCCCCATCTAATCCTAGGTAACCACCCTGCTCCTAATCCAATCCTCGGTCACCACCCTGCTCCTAATCCAATCCTCGGTCACCACCCTGCTCCTCATCCATCCATAGGTCACTACCCTGCTCCTCATCTAATCCTAGGTCACCACCCTGCTCCCCATCTAATCCTAGGTCACCACCCTGCTCCTAATCCAATCCTCGGTCACCTCCCTGCTCCTAATCCATTCCTCGGTCACCTCCCTGCTCCTAATCCAATCATCGGTCACCTCCCTGCTCCCCATCTAATCCTCGGTCACCACCCTGCTCCCCATCTTATCCTAGGTCACCACCCTGCTCCTAATCCAATCCTCGGTCACCACCCTGCTCCTAATCCAATCCTCGGCCACCACACTGCTCCTCATCTAATCCTCGGTCACCACCCTGCTCCTAATCCATTCCTCAGTCACCACCCTGCTCCTAATCCAATCCTAGGTCACCACCCTGCTCCCCATCTAATCCTCGGTCACCACCCTGCTCCTAATCCAATCCTCGGTCACCACCCTGCTCCCCATCTAATCCTAGGTAACCACCCTGCTCCTCATCTAATCCTAGGTCACCACCCTGCTCCCCATCCAATCATCGGTCACCTCCCTGCTCCCCATCTAATCCTCGGTCACCTCCCTGCTCCCCATCTAATCCTCGGTCACCACCCTGCTCCTAATCCAATCCTCGGTCACCACCCTGCTCCTAATCCAATCCTAGGTCACCACCCTGCTCCTCATCTAATCCTAGGTCACCACCCTGCTCCCCATCCAATCCTCGGTCACCTCCCTGCTCCCCATCTAATCCTCGGTCACCACCCTGCTCCTAATCCAATCCTCGGTCACCACCCTGCTCCTAATCCAATCCTCGGTCACCACCCTGCTCCTCATCCATCCATAGGTCACTACCCTGCTCCTCATCTAATCCTAGGTCACCACCCTGCTCCCCATCTAATCCTAGGTCACCACCCTGCTCCTCATCTAATCCTAGGTCACCACCCTGCTCCTAATCCAATCCTAGGTCACCACCCTGCTCCTAATCCAATCCTAGGTCACCACCCTGCTCCTCATCTAATCCTAGGTCACCACCCTGCTCCCCATCCAATCCTCGGTCACCTCCCTGCTCCCCATCTAATCCTCGGTCACCACCCTGCTCCTAATCCAATCCTCGGTCACCACCCTGCTCCTAATCCAATCCTCGGTCACCACCCTGCTCCTAATCCAATCCTAGGTCACCACCCTGCTCCTCATCTAATCCTAGGTCACCACCCTGCTCCCCATCCAATCATCGGTCACCTCCCTGCTCCCCATCTAATCCTCGGTCACCACCCTGCTCCTAATCCAATCCTCGGTCACCACCCTGCTCCTAATCCAATCCTAGGTCACCACCCTGCTCCTCATCCATCCATAGGTCACTACCCTGCTCCTCATCTAATCCTAGGTCACCACCCTGCTCCCCATCTAATCCTAGGTCACCACCCTGCTCCTCATCTTATCCTAGGTCACCACCCTGCTCCTCATCTAATCCTAGGTCACCACCCTGCTCCTCATCTAATCCTAGGTCACCACCCTGCTCCCCATCCAATCATCGGTCACCTCCCTGCTCCCCATCTAATCCTCGGTCACCACCCTGCTCCTAATCCAATCCTCGGTCACCACCCTGCTCCTCATCCATCCATAGGTCACTACCCTGCTCCTCATCTAATCCTAGGTCACCTCCCTGCTCCCCATCTAATCCTAGGTCACCACCCTGCTCCTCATCTTATCCTAGGTCACCACCCTGCTCCTCATCTAATCCTAGGTCACCACCCTGCTCCCCATCTAATCCTCGGTCACCTCCCTGCTCCCCATCTAATCCTCGGTCACCACCCTGCTCCTAATCCAATCCTAGGTCACCACCCTGCTCCCCATCTAATCCTCGGTCACCACCCTGCTCCTAATCCAATCCTAGGTCACCACCCTGCTCCTCATCTAATCCTAGGTCACCACCCTGCTCCTCATCCAATCCTCGGTCACCTCCCGGCTCCCCATCTAATCCTAGGTCACAACCCTGCTCCCCATCTAATCCTCGGTCACCATCCTGCTCCTCATCTAATCCTCGGTCACCGCCCTGCTCCTAATCCGATCCTAGGTCACCACCCTGCTCCCCATCCAATCCTCGGTCACCTCCCTGCTCCCCATCTAATCCTCGGTCACCACCCTGCTCCTCATCCATCCATAGGTCACCACCCTGTTCCCCATCTAATCCTAGGTCACCACCCTGCTCCTAATCCAATCCTCGGTCACCACCCTGCTCCTCATTTTATCCTAGGTCACCTCCCTGCTCCCCATCTAATCCTAGGTCACCACCCTGCTCCTCATCTAATCCTAGGTCACCACCCTGCTCCCCATCTAATCCTCGGTCACCACCCTGCTCCTAATCCAATCCTCGGTCACCACCCTGCTCCTAATCCAATCCTAGGTCATCACCCTGCTCCTAATCCAATCCTCGGTCACCACCCTGCTCCTCATCCATCCATAGGTCACCACCCTGCTCCTCATCTAATCCTCAGTCACCACCCTGCTCCTCATCTAATCCTAGGTCACCACCCTGCTCCTCATCTAATCCTCAGTCACCACCCTGCTCCCCATCTAATCCTAGGTCACCACCCTGCTCCTCGCCCTATCCTAGGTCACCACCCTGCTCCACATCTAATCCTAGGTCACCTCCCGGCTCCCCATCTAATCCTAGGTCACCACCCTGCTCCTCATCTAATCCTAGGTCTCCACCCTGCTCCTCATCTAAACCTAGGTCACCACCCTGCTCATCTAATCCTAGGTCTCCACCCTGCTCCACATCTAATCCTAGGTCACCACCCTGCTCCTCATCCATCCATAGGTCACCACCCTGCTCCTCATCTAATCCTCGGTCACCACCCTGCTCCCCATCTAAACCTAGGTCACCACCCTGCTCCTAATCCAATCCTAGGTCACCACCCTGCTCCTCATCTAATCCTCGGTCACCACCCTGCTCCTAATCCAATCCTCGGTCACCACCCTGCTCCTCATTTAATCCTAGGTCACCACCCTGCTCCTCATCTAATCCTAGGTCACCACCCTGCTCCTCATCTAATCCTAGGTCTCCACCCTGCTCCTCATCTAATCCTAGGTCACCACCCTGCTCCTCATCCATCCATAGGTCACCACCCTGCTCCCCATCTAATCCTCGGTCACCACCCTGCTCCCCATCTAATCCTAGGTCACCACCCTGCTCCTCATCTAATCCTAGGTCACCACCCTGCTCGTCATCTAATCCTAGGTCTCCACCCTGCTCCTCATCTAATCCTAGGTCACCACCCTGCTCCTCATCCATCCATAGGTCACCACCCTGCTCCCCATCTAATCCTCGGTCACCACCCTGCTCCCCATCTAATCCTAGGTCACCACCCTGCTCCTCATCCATCCATAGGTCACCACCCTGCTCCTCATCCATCCATAGGTCACCACCCTGCTCCTCATCTAATCCTCAGTCACCACCCTGCTCCTCATCTAATCCTAGGTCACCACCCTGCTCCTAATCCAATCCTCGGTCACCACCCTGCTCCTCATCTTATCCTAGGTCACCACCCTGCTCCTAATCCAATCCTCGGTCACTACCCTGCTCCCCATCTAATCCTCGGTCACCACCCTGCTCCTAATCCAATCCTAGGTCACCACCCTGCTCCCCATCTAATCCTAGGTCACCACCCTGCTCCTAATCCAATCCTCGGTCACCACCCTGCTCCCCATCTTATCCTAGGTCACCACCCTGCTCCTAATCCAATCCTCGGTCTCCACCCTGCTCCTCATCTAATCCTCGGTCACCACCCTGCTCCTAATCCAATCCTCGGTCACCACCCTGCTCCTCATCTTATCCTAGGTCACCACCCTGCTCCCCATCTAATCCTAGGTCACCACCCTGCTCCCCATCTAATCCTAGGTCACCACCCTGCTCCCCATCTAATCCTAGGTCACCACTCTGCTCCTCACCTAATCCTAGGTCACCACCCTGCTCCACATCTAATCCTAGGTCACCACCCTGCTCCTCATCTAATCCTAGGTCGCCACCCTGCTCCACATCTAATCCTAGGTCACCACCCTGCTCCACATCTAATCCTAGATCACCACCTTGCTCGTCATCTAATAGTGTTGGGCGAACACCTGGATGTTCGGGTTCGGGAAAGTTCGCCGAACATGGCTGCAATGTTCGGCATGTTCGAACCCCGAACTCCCCGAACATCCCGCTTTTGGGGGCCCTATGGGGTCGCAGGCATAAGGGGGGAGCATGCCCCGATCGCGGGGGGGGGGGGGGTCGGAAAATCCCCCCACCCCCTCCGCTAGCGCTCCCCCCTCTGCCCGCTTCCCCATACAAAAGTTTCAGGAAGTACCGGTCCGGTGGTAGTGGGTGGCTGGCAGTGGGCGGCACTGTGAAGTGAGTGACTGAGGAGGAGGAGTCCGGAGAGTGACGCGTTGAGGGAGGCCGGGCAGCGGGCGGTTCAGCAGTAGTACGGGCATGCTCCCCCCTTATGCCTGCGACCCCATAGGGGGTCAGTATTCGGCCGAACAGGGCCCTGTTCGGCCGAACAGGGGCCCTGTTCGGCGGCCAATTAGTAGTTCGGGGCGAACCCGAACTTAAAAGGCCGAACACCATCAGGTGTTCGGCCGAACTCGAACATCACCCGAACAGGGTGATGTTCTGCAGAACCCGAACAGTGGCGAACACTGTTCGCCCAACACTATCATCTAATCTAGTTTGAACCCTCTGTAACAGTAATTATAGATTGATAGTGTACCTTGAAATGAATCAGAGCACTCAGTATTTGATTTAATATAATCAAATCAATTTATCATACAGCATATGTACAAAATATGAACAGTTCCAAGTAGTGTTTCCTTCTAACAGTATTCCATCTCATCAAGGCTAGAGTTGGGCCGAACCTCCGATTTTAGGTTCGCGAACTTTCGTGGAAGGTTCGGTTCGTGTTAAAGTTCGCGAACCGCAATAGACTTAAATGGGGATGCGAACTTTGAAAAAAAAAATTATGCTGGTCACAAAAGTGATGGAAAAGATGTTTCAAGGGGTCTAACACCTGGAGGGGGGGATGGCGGAGTGGGATACATGCCAAAAGTCCCCGGGAAAAATCTGGATTTGACGCAAAGCAGCGTTTTAAGGGCAGAAATCACATTGAATGCTAAATGACAGGCCTAAAGTGCTTTCAAACATCTTGCATGTGTATACATCAATCAGGTAGTGTAATTAAGAGTTCTGCTTCACACTGACACACCAAACTGTTCACTGAACAGAACAGGTATGCAGTGGCGGGTTCACTGAACAGAACAGGTATGCAGTGGTGGGTTCACTGAACAGGTATGCAGTGGTGGGTTCACAGAACAAGTATGCAGTGGTGGGTTCACAGTACAGGTATGCAGTGGCGGGTTCACTGAACAGGTATGCAGTGGTGGGTTCACTGAACAGGTATGCAGTGGTGGGTTCACTGAACAGGTATGCAGTGGTGGGTTCACTGAACAGGTATGCAGTGGTGGGTTCACAGAACAGGTATGCAGTGGTGGGTTCACTGAACAGGTATGCAGTGGTGGGTTCACTGAACAGGTATGCAGTGGTGGGTTCACAGAACAAGTATGCAGTGGTGGGTTCACAGAACAAGTATGCAGTGGTGGGTTCACAGAACAAGTATGCAGTGGTGGGTTCACAGAACAGGTATGCAGCCAGGAACAAGCTAAGCCTAACTAATCTTTCCCTATGAGAGACAGTCTGCAGCAGCTCGCCCTACTCTCACTAACGCAGGCAGCACACGAGTGACCGTAATGGCCGCCGCTGCCTGCCTTATATAAGGGGGGGTGGGGCTCCAGGGGCTAGTGTAGCCTAATTGGCTACACTGGGCCTGCTGACTGTGATGTAGAGGGTCAAAGTTGACCCTCCATGTGCATTATGGGGCGAACCGAACTTCCGCAAAAGTTCGCCTGCGGGACACGAACGCGAACCACTGAAGTTCGCATGGAACCGTTCGCAGGCGAACCGTTCGGCCCAACTCTAATCAAGGCTTTAGAGCCAAGCGATCATCAATCTTCGAAGTACGTTGAAAAAATAATTATAAGAATAAGATCAAAAATAGTCTCATCTGTATATTGTAGCTGTGTAAAAAAACTGCATTGTAATCTTCTTGAAAAAATAATACAATAGCTTCTAACATAACTTCTTGCAAGCATCTTAACAGAACTTACTGCTGAGAAATGAATAAAGTAAATCAGCAGAATATGAAGCATATTAGCCCTTCTCTGTCATCTCTTCAGCATCTAGAACCACCTGTGGGAAGGTAGCTTCTGCCTCGTAGCTGAGCAGTATCTAGAACCACCTGTGGGAAGGTAGCTTCTGCCTCGTAGCTGAGTAGCATCTAGAACCACCTGTGGGAAGGTAGCTTCTGCCTCGTAGCTGAGTAGCATCTAGAACCACCTGTGGGAAGGTAGCTTCTGCCTCGTAGCTGAGCAGTATCTAGAACCACCTGTGGGAAGGTAGCTTCTGCCTCGTAGCTGAGTAGTATCTAGAACCACCTGTGGGAAGGTAGCTTCTGCCTCGTAGCTGAGCAGTATCTAGAACCACCTGTGGGAAGGCAGCTTCTGCCTCGTAGCTGAGTAGTATCTAGAACCACCTGTGGGAAGGTAGCTTCTGCCTCGTAGCTGAGTAGCATCTAGAACCACCTGTGGGAAGGTAGCTTCTGCCTCGTAGCTGAGCAGTATCTAGAACCACCTGTGGGAAGGTAGCTTCTGCCTCGTAGCTGAGCAGTATCTAGAACCACCTGTGGGAAGGTAGCTTCTGCCTCGTAGCTGAGCAGTATCTAGAACCACCTGTGGGAAGGTAGCTTCTGCCTCGTAGCTGAGTAGTATCTAGAACCACCTGTGGGAAGGCAGCTTCTGCCTCGTAGCTGAGTAGTATCTAGAACCACCTGTGGGAAGGTAGCTTCTGCCTCGTAGCTGAGCAGCATCTAGAACCACCTGTGGGAAGGTAGCTTCTGCCTCGTAGCTGAGTAGTATCTAGAACCACCTGTGGGAAGGCAGCTTCTGCCTCGTAGCTGAGTAGTATCTAGAACCACCTGTGGGAAGGTAGCTTCTGCCTCGTAGCTGAGCAGTATCTAGAACCACCTGTGGGAAGGTAGCTTCTGCCTCGTAGCTGAGCAGTATCTAGAACCACCTGTGGGAAGGTAGCTTCTGCCTCGTAGCTGAGCAGTATCTAGAACCACCTGTGGGAAGGCAGCTTCTGCCTCGTAGCTGAGCAGTATCTAGAACCACCTGTGGGAAGGTAGCTTCTGCCTCGTAGCTGAGCAGTATCTAGAACCACCTGTGGGAAGGTAGCTTCTGCCTCGTAGCTGAGCAGTATCTAGAGCCACCTGTGGGAAGGCAGCTTCTGCCTCGTAGCTGAATAGCATCTAGAACCACCTGTGGGAAGGTAGCTTCTGCCTCGTAGCTGAGCAGTATCTAGAACCACCTGTGGGAAGGTAGCTTCTGCCTCGTAGCTGAGTAGTATCTAGAACCACCTGTGGGAAGGTGGCTTCTGCCTCGTAGCTGAGCAGTATCTAGAACCACCTGTGGGAAGGTAGCTTCTGCCTCGTAGCTGAGCAGTATCTAGAACCACCTGTGGGAAGGTAGCTTCTGCCTCGTAGCTGAGCAGCATCTAGAACCACCTGTGGGAAGGTAGCTTCTGCCTCGTAGCTGAGCAGTATCTAGAACCACCTGTGGGAAGGTAGCTTCTGCCTCGTAGCTGAGCAGTATCTAGAGCCACCTGTGGGAAGGTAGCTTCTGCCTCGTAGCTGAGCAGTATCTAGAGCCACCTGTGGGAAGGTAGCTTCTGCCTCGTAGCTGAGCAGTATCTAGAACCACCTGTGGGAAGGTAGCTTCTGCCTCGTAGCTGAGGAGTATCTAGAACCACCTGTGGGAAGGTAGCTTCTGCCTCGTAGCTGAGCAGCATCTAGAACCACCTGTGGGAAGGTAGCTTCTGCCTCGTAGCTGAGTAGTATCTAGAACCACCTGTGGGAAGGTAGCTTCTGCCTCGTAGCTGAGCAGTATCTAGAGCCACCTGTGGGAAGGTAGCTTCTGCCTCGTAGCTGAGTAGTATCTAGAACCACCTGTGGGAAGGTAGCTTCTGCCTCGTAGCTGAGCAGTATCTAGAACCACCTGTGGGAAGGTAGCTTCTGCCTCGTAGCTGAGTAGCATCTAGAACCACCTGTGGGAAGGTAGCTTCTGCCTCGTAGCTGAGTAGCATCTAGAACCACCTGTGGGAAGGTAGCTTCTGCCTCGTAGCTGAGTAGTATCTAGAACCACCTGTGGGAAGGTAGCTTCTGCCTCGTAGCTGAGTAGTATCTAGAACCACCTGTGGGAAGGTAGCTTCTGCCTCGTAGCTGAGCAGTATCTAGAACCACCTGTGGGAAGGTAGCTTCTGCCTCGTAGCTGAGCAGCATCTAGAACCACCTGTGGGAAGGTAGCTTCTGCCTCGTAGCTGAGTAGCATCTAGAACCACCTGTGGGAAGGTAGCTTCTGCCTCGTATCTGAGCAGCATCTAGAACCACCTGTGGGAAGGTAGCTTCTGCCTCGTATCTGAGCAGTATCTAGAACCACCTGTGGGAAGGTAGCTTCTGCCTCGTAGCTGAGCAGTATCTAGAACCACCTGTGGGAAGGTAGCTTCTGCCTCGTAGCTGAGTAGCATCTAGAACCACCTGTGGGAAGGTAGCTTCTGCCTCGTAGCTGAGCAGTATCTAGAGCCACCTGTGGGAAGGTAGCTTCTGCCTCGTAGCTGAGCAGTATCTAGAACCACCTGTGGGAAGGTAGCTTCTGCCTCGTAGCTGAGCAGCATCTAGAGCCACCTGTGGGAAGGTAGCTTCTGCCTCGTAGCTGAGCAGTATCTAGAACCACCTGTGGGAAGGTAGCTTCTGCCTCGTAGCTGAGCAGCATCTAGAACCACCTGTGGGAAGGTAGCTTCTGCCTCGTAGCTGAGCAGCATCTAGAGCCACCTGTGGGAAGGTAGCTTCTGCCTCGTAGCTAAGTAGCATCTAGAACCACCTGTGGGAAGGCAGCTTCTGCCTCGTAGCTGAGTAGCATCTAGAACCACCTGTGGGAAGGTAGCTTCTGCCTCGTAGCTGAGTAGCATCTAGAACCACCTGTGGGAAGGTAGCTTCTGCCTCGTAGCTGAGCAGTATCTAGAACCACCTGTGGGAAGGTAGCTTCTGCCTCGTAGCTGAGCAGTATCTAGAGCCACCTGTGGGAAGGTAGCTTCTGCCTCGTAGCTGAGCAGTATCTAGAACCACCTGTGGGAAGGTAGCTTCTGCCTCGTAGCTGAGTAGCATCTAGAGCCACCTGTGGCAAGGTAGCTTCTGCCTCGTAGCTTAGCAGTATCTAGAGCCACCTGTGGGAAGGTAGCTTCTGCCTCGTAGCTGAGTAGCATCTAGAACCACCTGTGGGAAGGTAGCTTCTGCCTCGTAGCTGAGTAGTATCTAGAACCACCTGTGGGAAGGTAGCTTCTGCCTCGTAGCTGAGTAGCATCTAGAACCACCTGTGGGAAGGTAGCTTCTGCCTCGTAGCTGAGTAGCATCTAGAACCACCTGTGGGAAGGTAGCTTCTGCCTCGTAGCTGAGCAGTATCTAGAACCACCTGTGGGAAGGTAGCTTCTGCCTCGTAGCTGAGCAGTATCTAGAGCCACCTGTGGGAAGGTAGCTTCTGCCTCGTAGCTGAGCAGTATCTAGAACCACCTGTGGGAAGGTAGCTTCTGCCTCGTAGCTGAGTAGCATCTAGAGCCACCTGTGGCAAGGTAGCTTCTGCCTCGTAGCTTAGCAGTATCTAGAGCCACCTGTGGGAAGGTAGCTTCTGCCTCGTAGCTGAGTAGCATCTAGAACCACCTGTGGGAAGGTAGCTTCTGCCTCGTAGCTGAGTAGTATCTAGAACCACCTGTGGGAAGGTAGCTTCTGCCTCGTAGCTGAGTAGTATCTAGAACCACCTGTGGGAAGGTAGCTTCTGCCACGTAGCTGAGTAGCATCTAGAACCACCTGTGGGAAGGTAGCTTCTGCCTCGTAGCTGAGCAGTATCTAGAGCCACCTGTGGGAAGGTAGCTTCTGCCTCGTAGCTGAGTAGTATCTAGAACCACCTGTGGGAAGGTAGCTTCTGCCTCGTAGCTGAGTAGTATCTAGAACCACCTGTGGGAAGGCAGCTTCTGCCTCGTAGCTGAGTAGTATCTAGAACCACCTGTGGGAAGGTAGCTTCTGCCTCGTAGCTGAGCAGTATCTAGAACCACCTGTGGGAAGGTAGCTTCTGCCTCGTAGCTGAGTAGCATCTAGAACCACCTGTGGGAAGGTAGCTTCTGCCTCGTAGCTGAGTAGCATCTAGAACCACCTGTGGGAAGGTAGCTTCTGCCTCGTAGCTGAGTAGCATCTAGAACCACCTGTGGGAAGGTAGCTTCTGCCTCGTAGCTGAGTAGCATCTAGAACCACCTGTGGGAAGGCAGCTTCTGCCTCGTAGCTGAGTAGCATCTAGAACCACCTGTGGGAAGGTAGCTTCTGCCTCGTAGCTGAGTAGCATCTAGAACCACCTGTGGGAAGGTAGCTTCTGCCTCGTAGCTGAGCAGTATCTAGAGCCACCTGTGGGAAGGTAGCTTCTGCCTCGTAGCTGAGCAGTATCTAGAACCACCTGTGGGAAGGTAGCTTCTGCCTCGTAGCTGAGTAGCATCTAGAACCACCTGTGGGAAGGTAGCTTCTGCCTCGTAGCTGAGCAGCATCTAGAACCACCTGTGGGAAGGTAGCTTCTGCCTCGTAGCTGAGCAGCATCTAGAACCACCTGTGGGAAGGTAGCTTCTGCCTCGTAGCTGAGTAGTATCTAGAGCCACCTGTGGGAAGGTAGCTTCTGCCTCGTAGCTGAGCAGTATCTAGAACCACCTGTGGGAAGGTAGCTTCTGCCTCGTAGCTGAGCAGCATCTAGAGCCACCTGTGGGAAGGTAGCTTCTGCCTCGTAGCTGAGTAGCATCTAGAACCACCTGTGGGAAGGTAGCTTCTGCCTCGTAGCTGAGTAGCATCTAGAACCACCTGTGGGAAGGTAGCTTCTGCCTCGTAGCTGAGCAGCATCTAGAGCCACCTGTGGGAACGTAGCTTCTGCCTCGTAGCTGAGTAGCATCTAGAACCACCTGTGGGAAGGTAGCTTCTGCCTCGTAGCTGAGCAGCATCTAGAACCACCTGTGGGAAGGTAGCTTCTGCCTCGTAGCTGAGTAGTATCTAGAACCACCTGTGGGAAGGTAGCTTCTGCCTCGTAGCTGAGCAGCATCTAGAGCCACCTGTGGGAAGGTAGCTTCTGCCTCGTAGCTGAGCAGTATCTAGAACCACCTGTGGGAAGGTAGCTTCTGCCTCGTAGCTGAGTAGTATCTAGAACCACCTGTGGGAAGGTAGCTTCTGCCTCGTAGCTGAGTAGCATCTAGAGCCACCTGTGGGAAGGTAGCTTCTGCCTCGTAGCTGAGTAGCATCTAGAACCACCTGTGGGAAGGTAGCTTCTGCCTCGTAGCTGAGTAGCATCTAGAACCACCTGTGGAAAGGTAGCTTCTGCCTCGTAGCGGAGCAGCATCTAGAGCCACCTGTGGGAAGGTAGCTTCTGCCTCGTAGCTGAGTAGTATCTAGAACCACCTGTGGGAAGGTAGCTTCTGCCTCGTAGCTGAGTAGCATCTAGAGCCACCTGTGGGAAGGTAGCTTCTGCCTCGTAGCTGAGTAGCATCTAGAACCACCTGTGGGAAGGTAGCTTCTGCCTCGTAGCTGAGTAGCATCTAGAACCACCTGTGGGAAGGTAGCTTCTGCCTCGTAGCTGAGCAGTATCTAGAACCACCTGTGGGAAGGTAGCTTCTGCCTCGTAGCTGAGTAGCATCTAGAACCACCTGTGGGAAGGTAGCTTCTGCCTCGTAGCTGAGTAGCATCTAGAACCACCTGTGGGAAGGTAGCTTCTGCCTCGTAGCTGAGCAGTATCTAGAACCACCTGTGGGAAGGTAGCTTCTGCCTCGTAGCGGAGTAGCATCTAGAACCACCTGTGGGAAGGTAGCTTCTGCCTCGTAGCTGAGTAGCATCTAGAACCACCTGTGGGAAGGTAGCTTCTGCCTCGTAGCTGAGTAGCATCTAGAACCACCTGTGGGAAGGTAGCTTCTGCCTCGTAGCTGAGCAGCATCTAGAGCCACCTGTGGGAAGGCAGCTTCTGCCTCGTAGCTGAGCAGTATCTAGAACCACCTGTGGGAAGGTAGCTTCTGCCTCGTAGCTGAGTAGTATCTAGAACCACCTGTGGGAAGGTAGCTTCTGCCTCGTAGCTGAGTAGCATCTAGAACCACCTGTGGGAAGGTAGCTTCTGCCTCGTAGCTGAGCAGTATCTAGAGCCACCTGTGGGAAGGTAGCTTCTGCCTCGTAGCGGAGTAGCATCTAGAACCACCTGTGGGAAGGTAGCTTCTGCCTCGTAGCTGAGTAGCATCTAGAGCCACCTGTGGGAAGGTAGCTTCTGCCTCGTAGCTGAGTAGCATCTAGAACCACCTGTGGGAAGGTAGCTTCTGCCTCGTAGCTGAGTAGCATCTAGAACCACCTGTGGGAAGGTAGCTTCTGCCTCGTAGCTGAGCAGCATCTAGAGCCACCTGTGGGAAGGTAGCTTCTGCCTCGTAGCTGAGTAGCATCTAGAACCACCTGTGGGAAGGTAGCTTCTGCCTCGTAGCTGAGTAGTATCTAGAACCACCTGTGGGAAGGTAGCTTCTGCCTCGTAGCTGAGCAGTATCTAGAACCACCTGTGGGAAGGTAGCTTCTGCCTCGTAGCGGAGTAGCATCTAGAACCACCTGTGGGAAGGTAGCTTCTGCCTCGTAGCTGAGTAGCATCTAGAACCACCTGTGGGAAGGTAGCTTCTGCCTCGTAGCTGAGTAGCATCTAGAACCACCTGTGGGAAGGTAGCTTCTGCCTCGTAGCTGAGCAGCATCTAGAGCCACCTGTGGGAAGGTAGCTTCTGCCTCGTAGCTGAGCAGCATCTAGAGCCACCTGTGGGAAGGTAGCTTCTGCCTCGTAGCTGAGCAGCATCTAGAGCCACCTGTGGGAAGGTAGCTTCTGCCTCGTAGCTGAGCAGTATCTAGAGCCACCTGTGGGAAGGTAGCTTCTGCCTCGTAGCTGAGCAGCATCTAGAGCCACCTGTGGGAAGGTAGCTTCTGCCTCGTAGCTGAGTAGCATCTAGAACCACCTGTGGGAAGGTAGCTTCTGCCTCGTAGCTGAGCAGCATCTAGAGCCACCTGTGGGAAGGTAGCTTCTGCCTCGTAGCTGAGCAGCATCTAGAGCCACCTGTGGGAAGGTAGCTTCTGCCTCGTAGCTGAGCAGCATCTAGAGCCACCTGTGGGAAGGCAGCTTCTGCCTCGTAGCTGAGCAGTATCTAGAACCACCTGTGGGAAGGTAGCTTCTGCCTCGTAGCTGAGTAGTATCTAGAACCACCTGTGGGAAGGTAGCTTCTGCCTCGTAGCTGAGTAGCATCTAGAACCACCTGTGGGAAGGTAGCTTCTGCCTCGTAGCTGAGCAGCATCTAGAGCCACCTGTGGGAAGGTAGCTTCTGCCTCGTAGCTGAGCAGCATCTAGAGCCACCTGTGGGAAGGTAGCTTCTGCCTCGTAGCTGAGCAGCATCTAGAGCCACCTGTGGGAAGGCAGCTTCTGCCTCGTAGCTGAGCAGTATCTAGAACCACCTGTGGGAAGGTAGCTTCTGCCTCGTAGCTGAGTAGCATCTAGAACCACCTGTGGGAAGGTAGCTTCTGCCTCGTAGCTGAGCAGTATCTAGAGCCACCTGTGGGAAGGTAGCTTCTGCCTCGTAGCTGAGCAGCATCTAGAGCCACCTGTGGGAAGGTAGCTTCTGCCTCGTAGCTGAGCAGCATCTAGAGCCACCTGTGGGAAGGTAGCTTCTGCCTCGTAGCTGAGTAGTATCTAGAACCACCTGTGGGAAGGTAGCTTCTGCCTCGTAGCTGAGCAGTATCTAGAACCACCTGTGGGAAGGTAGCTTCTGCCTCGTAGCTGAGCAGCATCTAGAGCCACCTGTGGGAAGGTAGCTTCTGCCTCGTAGCTGAGTAGTATCTAGAACCACCTGTGGGAAGGTAGCTTCTGCCTCGTAGCTGAGCAGTATCTAGAACCACCTGTGGGAAGGTAGCTTCTGCCTCGTAGCTGAGTAGCATCTAGAGCCACCTGTGGGAAGGTAGCTTCTGCCTCGTAGCTGAGTAGCATCTAGAACCACCTGTGGGAAGGCAGCTTCTGCCTCGTAGCTGAGTAGCATCTAGAGCCACCTGTGGGAAGGTAGCTTCTGCCTCGTAGCTGAGTAGCATCTAGAGCCACCTGTGGGAAGGTAGCTTCTGCCTCGTAGCTGAGCAGTATCTAGAGCCACCTGTGGGAAGGTAGCTTCTGCCTCGTAGCTGAGCAGCATCTAGAGCCACCTGTGGGAAGGTAGCTTCTGCCTCGTAGCTGAGTAGCATCTAGAACCACCTGTGGGAAGGTAGCTTCTGCCTCGTAGCTGAGCAGCATCTAGAGCCACCTGTGGGAAGGTAGCTTCTGCCTCGTAGCTGAGCAGCATCTAGAGCCACCTGTGGGAAGGTAGCTTCTGCCTCGTAGCTGAGCAGCATCTAGAGCCACCTGTGGGAAGGCAGCTTCTGCCTCGTAGCTGAGCAGTATCTAGAACCACCTGTGGGAAGGTAGCTTCTGCCTCGTAGCTGAGTAGTATCTAGAACCACCTGTGGGAAGGTAGCTTCTGCCTCGTAGCTGAGTAGCATCTAGAACCACCTGTGGGAAGGTAGCTTCTGCCTCGTAGCTGAGCAGCATCTAGAGCCACCTGTGGGAAGGTAGCTTCTGCCTCGTAGCTGAGCAGCATCTAGAGCCACCTGTGGGAAGGTAGCTTCTGCCTCGTAGCTGAGCAGCATCTAGAGCCACCTGTGGGAAGGCAGCTTCTGCCTCGTAGCTGAGCAGCATCTAGAGCCACCTGTGGGAAGGTAGCTTCTGCCTCGTAGCTGAGTAGCATCTAGAACCACCTGTGGGAAGGTAGCTTCTGCCTCGTAGCTGAGCAGTATCTAGAGCCACCTGTGGGAAGGTAGCTTCTGCCTCGTAGCTGAGCAGCATCTAGAGCCACCTGTGGGAAGGTAGCTTCTGCCTCGTAGCTGAGCAGCATCTAGAGCCACCTGTGGGAAGGTAGCTTCTGCCTCGTAGCTGAGTAGTATCTAGAACCACCTGTGGGAAGGTAGCTTCTGCCTCGTAGCTGAGTAGCATCTAGAGCCACCTGTGGGAAGGTAGCTTCTGCCTCGTAGCTGAGTAGCATCTAGAACCACCTGTGGGAAGGTAGCTTCTGCCTCGTAGCTGAGTAGCATCTAGAACCACCTGTGGGAAGGTAGCTTCTGCCTCGTAGCTGAGCAGCATCTAGAGCCACCTGTGGGAAGGTAGCTTCTGCCTCGTAGCTGAGCAGCATCTAGAGCCACCTGTGGGAAGGTAGCTTCTGCCTCGTAGCTGAGTAGTATCTAGAACCACCTGTGGGAAGGTAGCTTCTGCCTCGTAGCTGAGCAGTATCTAGAGCCACCTGTGGGAAGGTAGCTTCTGCCTCGTAGCTGAGCAGCATCTAGAGCCACCTGTGGGAAGGTAGCTTCTGCCTCGTAGCTGAGCAGCATCTAGAGCCACCTGTGGGAAGGTAGCTTCTGCCTCGTAGCTGAGCAGCATCTAGAACCACCTGTGGGAAGGTAGCTTCTGCCTCGTAGCTGAGTAGTATCTAGAACCACCTGTGGGAAGGTAGCTTCTGCCTCGTAGCTGAGTAGCATCTAGAGCCACCTGTGGGAAGGTAGCTTCTGCCTCGTAGCTGAGTAGCATCTAGAACCACCTGTGGGAAGGTAGCTTCTGCCTCGTAGCTGAGTAGCATCTAGAACCACCTGTGGGAAGGTAGCTTCTGCCTCGTAGCTGAGTAGCATCTAGAACCACCTGTGGGAAGGTAGCTTCTGCCTCGTAGCTGAGCAGTATCTAGAACCACCTGTGGGAAGGTAGCTTCTGCCTCGTAGCTGAGCAGTATCTAGAGCCACCTGTGGGAAGGTAGCTTCTGCCTCGTAGCTGAGCAGTATCTAGAACCACCTGTGGGAAGGTAGCTTCTGCCTCGTAGCTGAGCAGCATCTAGAACCACCTGTGGGAAGGTAGCTTCTGCCTCGTAGCTGAGCAGTATCTAGAGCCACCTGTGGGAAGGTAGCTTCTGCCTCGTAGCTGAGCAGCATCTAGAACCACCTGTGGGAAGGTAGCTTCTGCCTCGTAGCTGAGCATTATCTAGAACCACCTGTGGGAAGGTAGCTTCTGCCTCGTAGCTGAGCAGTATCTAGAACCACCTGTGGGAAGGTAGCTTCTGCCTCGTAGCTGAGCAGTATCTAGAACCACCTGTGGGAAGGTAGCTTCTGCCTCGTAGCTGAGCAGTATCTAGAGCCACCTGTGGGAAGGTAACTTCTGCCTCGTAGCTGAGCAGTATCTAGAGCCACCTGTGGGAAGGTAGCTTCTGCCTCGTAGCTGAGCAGCATCTAGAACCACCTGTGGGAAGGTAGCTTCTGCCTCGTAGCTGAGCAGCATCTAGAACCACCTGTGGGAAGGTAGCTTCTGCCTCGTAGCTGAGCAGCATCTAGAGCCACCTGTGGGAAGGTAGCTTCTGCCTCGTAGCTGAGCAGTATCTAGAACCACCTGTGGGAAGGTATCTTCTGCCTCGTAGCTGAGCAGTATCTAGAACCACTTGTGGGAAGGTAGCTTCTGCCTCGTAGCTGAGCAGTATCTAGAACCACTTGTGGGAAGGTAGCTTCTGCCTCGTAGCTGAGCAGTATCTAGAACCACCTGTGGGAAGGTAGCTTCTGCCTCGTAGCTGAGCAGTATCTAGAACCACCTGTGGGAAGGTAGCTTCTGCCTCGTAGCTGAGCAGTATCTAGAGCCACCTGTGGGAAGGTAGCTTCTGCCTCGTAGCTGAGCAGCATCTAGAACCACCTGTGGGAAGGTAGCTTCTGCCTCGTAGCTGAGCAGCATCTAGAGCCACCTGTGGGAAGGTAGCTTCTGCCTCGTAGCTGAGCAGCATCTAGAACCACCTGTGGGAAGGTAGCTTCTGCCTCGTAGCTGAGCATTATCTAGAACCACCTGTGGGAAGGTAGCTTCTGCCTCGTAGCTGAGCAGTATCTAGAACCACCTGTGGGAAGGTAGCTTCTGCCTCGTAGCTGAGCATTATCTAGAACCACCTGTGGGAAGGTAGCTTCTGCCTCGTAGCTGAGCAGTATCTAGAACCACCTGTGGGAAGGTAGCTTCTGCCTCGTAGCTGAGCAGTATCTAGAACCACTTGTGGGAAGGTAGCTTCTGCCTCGTAGCTGAGCAGTATCTAGAACCACCTGTGGGAAGGTAGCTTCTGCCTCGTAGCTGAGCAGCATCTAGAGCCACCTGTGGGAAGGTAGCTTCTGCCTCGTAGCTGAGCAGCATCTAGAGCCACCTGTGGGAAGGTAGCTTCTGCCTCGTAGCTGAGCAGCATCTAGAGCCACCTGTGGGAAGGCAGCTTCTGCCTCGTAGCTGAGCAGCATCTAGAACCACCTGTGGGAAGGTAGCTTCTGCCTCGTAGCTGAGTAGTATCTAGAACCACCTGTGGGAAGGTAGCTTCTGCCTCGTAGCTGAGTAGCATCTAGAACCACCTGTGGGAAGGTAGCTTCTGCCTCGTAGCTGAGCAGTATCTAGAGCCACCTGTGGGAAGGTAGCTTCTGCCTCGTAGCTGAGCAGCATCTAGAGCCACCTGTGGGAAGGTAGCTTCTGCCTCGTAGCTGAGCAGCATCTAGAGCCACCTGTGGGAAGGTAGCTTCTGCCTCGTAGCTGAGCAGTATCTAGAACCACCTGTGGGAAGGTAGCTTCTGCCTCGTAGCTGAGTAGTATCTAGAACCACCTGTGGGAAGGTAGCTTCTGCCTCGTAGCTGAGTAGCATCTAGAGCCACCTGTGGGAAGGTAGCTTCTGCCTCGTAGCTGAGTAGCATCTAGAACCACCTGTGGGAAGGTAGCTTCTGCCTCTTAGCTGAGTAGCATCTAGAACCACCTGTGGGAAGGTAGCTTCTGCCTCGTAGCTGAGTAGCATCTAGAACCACCTGTGGGAAGGTAGCTTCTGCCTCGTAGCTGAGCAGTATCTAGAACCACCTGTGGGAAGGTAGCTTCTGCCTCGTAGCTGAGCAGTATCTAGAGCCACCTGTGGGAAGGTAGCTTCTGCCTCGTAGCTGAGCAGTATCTAGAACCACCTGTGGGAAGGTAGCTTCTGCCTCGTAGCTGAGCAGCATCTAGAACCACCTGTGGGAAGGTAGCTTCTGCCTCGTAGCTGAGCAGTATCTAGAGCCACCTGTGGGAAGGTAGCTTCTGCCTCGTAGCTGAGCAGCATCTAGAACCACCTGTGGGAAGGTAGCTTCTGCCTCGTAGCTGAGCATTATCTAGAACCACCTGTGGGAAGGTAGCTTCTGCCTCGTAGCTGAGCAGTATCTAGAACCACCTGTGGGAAGGTAGCTTCTGCCTCGTAGCTGAGCAGTATCTAGAACCACCTGTGGGAAGGTAGCTTCTGCCTCGTAGCTGAGCAGTATCTAGAGCCACCTGTGGGAAGGTAACTTCTGCCTCGTAGCTGAGCAGTATCTAGAGCCACCTGTGGGAAGGTAGCTTCTGCCTCGTAGCTGAGCAGCATCTAGAACCACCTGTGGGAAGGTAGCTTCTGCCTCGTAGCTGAGCAGTATCTAGAACCACCTGTGGGAAGGTAGCTTCTGCCTCGTAGCTGAGCAGCATCTAGAGCCACCTGTGGGAAGGTAGCTTCTGCCTCGTAGCTGAGCAGCATCTAGAACCACCTGTGGGAAGGTAGCTTCTGCCTCGTAGCTGAGCAGTATCTAGAACCACTTGTGGGAAGGTAGCTTCTGCCTCGTAGCTGAGCAGTATCTAGAACCACTTGTGGGAAGGTAGCTTCTGCCTCGTAGCTGAGCAGTATCTAGAGCCACCTGTGGGAAGGTAGCTTCTGCCTCGTAGCTGAGTAGCATCTAGAACCACCTGTGGGAAGGTAGCTTCTGCCTCGTAGCTGAGCAGCATCTAGAGCCACCTGTGGGAAGGTAGCTTCTGCCTCGTAGCTGAGCAGCATCTAGAGCCACCTGTGGGAAGGTAGCTTCTGCCTCGTAGCTGAGCAGCATCTAGAGCCACCTGTGGGAAGGTAGCTTCTGCCTCGTAGCTGAGCAGCATCTAGAGCCACCTGTGGGAAGGTAGCTTCTGCCTCGTAGCTGAGCAGTATCTAGAACCACCTGTGGGAAGGTAGCTTCTGCCTCGTAGCTGAGTAGTATCTAGAACCACCTGTGGGAAGGTAGCTTCTGCCTCGTAGCTGAGTAGCATCTAGAGCCACCTGTGGGAAGGTAGCTTCTGCCTCGTAGCTGAGTAGTATCTAGAACCACCTGTGGGAAGGTAGCTTCTGCCTCGTAGCTGAGCAGTATCTAGAGCCACCTGTGGGAAGGTAGCTTCTGCCTCGTAGCTGAGCAGTATCTAGAGCCACCTGTGGGAAGGTAGCTTCTGCCTCGTAGCTGAGTAGTATCTAGAACCACCTGTGGGAAGGTAGCTTCTGCCTCGTAGCTGAGCAGTATCTAGAACCACCTGTGGGAAGGTAGCTTCTGCCTCGTAGCTGAGCAGTATCTAGAACCACCTGTGGGAAGGTAGCTTCTGCCTCGTAGCTGAGCAGTATCTAGAACCACCTGTGGGAAGGTAGCTTCTGCCTCGTAGCTGAGTAGCATCTAGAACCACCTGTGGGAAGGTAGCTTCTGCCTCGTAGCTGAGCAGCATCTAGAGCCACCTGTGGGAAGGTAGCTTCTGCCTCGTAGCTGAGTAGCATCTAGAACCACCTGTGGGAAGGTAGCTTCTGCCTCGTAGCTGAGCAGTATCTAGAACCACCTGTGGGAAGGTAGCTTCTGCCTCGTAGCTGAGTAGCATCTAGAACCACCTGTGGGAAGGTAGCTTCTGCCTCGTAGCTGAGTAGTATCTAGAACCACCTGTGGGAAGCCAGCTTCTGCCTCGTAGCTGAGTAGTATCTAGAACCACCTGTGGGAAGCCAGCTTCTGCCTCGTAGCTGAGCAGTATCTAGAACCACCTGTGGGAAGGTAGCTTCTGCCTCGTAGCTGAGCAGTATCTAGAACCACCTGTGGGAAGGTAGCTTCTGCCTCGTAGCTGAGTAGTATCTAGAACCACCTGTGGGAAGGTAGCTTCTGCCTCGTAGCTGAGCAGTATCTAGAACCACCTGTGGGAAGGTAGCTTCTGCCTCGTAGCTGAGTAGCATCTAGAACCACCTGTGGGAAGGTAGCTTCTGCCTCGTAGCTGAGTAGTATCTAGAACCACCTGTGGGAAGCCAGCTTCTGCCTCGTAGCTGAGTAGTATCTAGAACCACCTGTGGGAAGCCAGCTTCTGCCTCGTAGCTGAGCAGTATCTAGAACCACCTGTGGGAAGGTAGCTTCTGCCTCGTAGCTGAGCAGTATCTAGAGCCACCTGTGGGAAGGTAGCTTCTGCCTCGTAGCTGAGCAGCATCTAGAGCCACCTGTGGGAAGGTAGCTTCTGCCTCGTAGCTGAGCAGCATCTAGAGCCACCTGTGGGAAGGTAGCTTCTGCCTCGTAGCTGAGCAGTATCTAGAACCACCTGTGGGAAGGTAGCTTCTGCCTCGTAGCTGAGCAGTATCTAGAACCACCTGTGGGAAGGTAGCTTCTGCCTCGTAGCTGAGTAGCATCTAGAGCCACCTGTGGGAAGGTAGCTTCTGCCTCGTAGCTGAGTAGCATCTAGAACCACCTGTGGGAAGGTAGCTTTTGCCTCGTAGCTGAGTAGCATCTAGAACCACCTGTGGGAAGGTAGCTTCTGCCTCGTAGCTGAGCAGCATCTAGAGCCACCTGTGGGAAGGTAGCTTCTGCCTCGTAGCTGAGTAGCATCTAGAACCACCTGTGGGAAGGTAGCTTCTGCCTCGTAGCTGAGTAGCATCTAGAACCACCTGTGGGAAGGTAGCTTCTGCCTCGTAGCTGAGCAGTATCTAGAACCACCTGTGGGAAGGTAGCTTCTGCCTCGTAGCGGAGTAGCATCTAGAACCACCTGTGGGAAGGTAGCTTCTGCCTCGTAGCTGAGCAGCATCTAGAACCACCTGTGGGAAGGTAGCTTCTGCCTCGTAGCTGAGCAGTATCTAGAGCCACCTGTGGGAAGGTAGCTTCTGCCTCGTAGCTGAGCAGTATCTAGAACCACCTGTGGGAAGGTAGCTTCTGCCTCGTAGCGGAGTAGCATCTAGAACCACCTGTGGGAAGGTAGCTTCTGCCTCGTAGCTGAGTAGCATCTAGAACCACCTGTGGGAAGGTAGCTTCTGCCTCGTAGCTGAGTAGCATCTAGAACCACCTGTGGGAAGGTAGCTTCTGCCTCGTAGCTGAGTAGCATCTAGAACCACCTGTGGGAAGGTAGCTTCTGCCTCGTAGCTGAGCAGTATCTAGAACCACCTGTGGGAAGGTAGCTTCTGCCTCGTAGCTGAGCAGTATCTAGAACCACCTGTGGGAAGGTAGCTTCTGCCTCGTAGCTGAGTAGCATCTAGAGCCACCTGTGGGAAGGTAGCTTCTGCCTCGTAGCTGAGTAGCATCTAGAACCACCTGTGGGAAGGTAGCTTCTGCCTCGTAGCTGAGTAGCATCTAGAACCACCTGTGGGAAGGTAGCTTCTGCCTCGTAGCTGAGCAGCATCTAGAGCCACCTGTGGGAAGGTAGCTTCTGCCTCGTAGCTGAGCAGCATCTAGAACCACCTGTGGGAAGGTAGCTTCTGCCTCGTAGCTGAGTAGCATCTAGAACCACCTGTGGGAAGGTAGCTTCTGCCTCGTAGCTGAGCAGTATCTAGAACCACCTGTGGGAAGGTAGCTTCTGCCTCGTAGCTGAGCAGTATCTAGAACCACCTGTGGGAAGGTAGCTTCTGCCTCGTAGCTGAGCAGTATCTAGAACCACCTGTGGGAAGGTAGCTTCTGCCTCGTAGCGGAGCAGCATCTAGAACCACCTGTGGGAAGGTAGCTTCTGCCTCGTAGCTGAGTAGCATCTAGAACCACCTGTGGGAAGGTAGCTTCTGCCTCGTATCTGAGTAGCATCTAGAACCACCTGTGGGAAGGTAGCTTCTGCCTCGTAGCTGAGCAGCATCTAGAGCCACCTGTGGGAAGGTAGCTTCTGCCTCGTAGCTGAGCAGCATCTAGAGCCACCTGTGGGAAGGTAGCTTCTGCCTCGTAGCTGAGCAGCATCTAGAGCCACCTGTGGGAAGGTAGCTTCTGCCTCGTA
The DNA here is from genome assembly GCF_040937935.1 of Hyperolius riggenbachi. NCBI lineage: Eukaryota > Metazoa > Chordata > Amphibia > Anura > Hyperoliidae > Hyperolius > Hyperolius riggenbachi. The sequence goes on along the minus strand of NC_090650.1, from coordinate 450,168,464 downwards.
GCTGAGCAGTATCTAGAGCCACCTGTGGGAAGGTAGCTTCTGCCTCGTAGCTGAGCAGCATCTAGAGCCACCTGTGGGAAGGTAGCTTCTGCCTCGTAGCTGAGCAGCATCTAGAGCCACCTGTGGGAAGGTAGCTTCTGCCTCGTAGCTGAGCAGCATCTAGAGCCACCTGTGGGAAGGCAGCTTCTGCCTCGTAGCTGAGCAGTATCTAGAACCACCTGTGGGAAGGTAGCTTCTGCCTCGTAGCTGAGTAGTATCTAGAACCACCTGTGGGAAGGTAGCTTCTGCCTCGTAGCTGAGTAGCATCTAGAACCACCTGTGGGAAGGTAGCTTCTGCCTCGTAGCTGAGCAGTATCTAGAGCCACCTGTGGGAAGGTAGCTTCTGCCTCGTAGCTGAGCAGCATCTAGAGCCACCTGTGGGAAGGTAGCTTCTGCCTCGTAGCTGAGCAGCATCTAGAGCCACCTGTGGGAAGGTAGCTTCTGCCTCGTAGCTGAGCAGTATCTAGAACCACCTGTGGGAAGGTAGCTTCTGCCTCGTAGCTGAGTAGTATCTAGAACCACCTGTGGGAAGGTAGCTTCTGCCTCGTAGCTGAGTAGCATCTAGAGCCACCTGTGGGAAGGTAGCTTCTGCCTCGTAGCTGAGTAGCATCTAGAACCACCTGTGGGAAGGTAGCTTCTGCCTCGTAGCTGAGTAGCATCTAGAACCACCTGTGGGAAGGTAGCTTCTGCCTCGTAGCTGAGCAGCATCTAGAGCCACCTGTGGGAAGGTAGCTTCTGCCTCGTAGCTGAGTAGCATCTAGAACCACCTGTGGGAAGGTAGCTTCTGCCTCGTAGCTGAGTAGTATCTAGAACCACCTGTGGGAAGGTAGCTTCTGCCTCGTAGCTGAGCAGTATCTAGAACCACCTGTGGGAAGGTAGCTTCTGCCTCGTAGCGGAGTAGCATCTAGAACCACCTGTGGGAAGGTAGCTTCTGCCTCGTAGCTGAGTAGTATCTAGAACCACCTGTGGGAAGGTAGCTTCTGCCTCGTAGCTGAGGAGTATCTTTCAGGAGAGATTCCGTCTGGATGGGAGAGTTATCAGCTTCAGCTCCTATTTTTTTTTGTAGTTTATTCAATATGGCTGACTGGTTTAGAATTTCTCTCAATCTCTGGTCCTGATTAGCTGAAATTTCCATGCGTCAATCTTTATCATGTTTTGAATATCTTCCTTCATTCACTTATCTGTGTGAATTGACATAGTTTGGGATATTTATATATACTACCATTTGCATATTAGGTTAATATGACTTCTTTAAGTAAAAATGGATATCACCAGCCATCTTGTCTGATTGGCGTAATTGCCCCAGATATTTGAACTTTTGAATATTAAAAACATTTCATTCTATGTTTTTATGATACACTTATTAATATGTCTCGCTACTAATTGGCTTGGAATGTGTCTGTCTTTTTACTGAAATGGAGTCGGCCATTTTGACCCAGCAAAGCACGTAGACCTGTAACTTAAAGTCTAGAGCAATTTTGTGCTTATTTAACCACTTCCCCCCCCAAAGCGGTTTTTACCCTAACGGACGAGCGATTTTCACCTTTCAGTGCTCATCCCTTTCATTTGCCAATAGCTTCATCACTACTAATCACAATGAAACGATCTATATCTTGTTTTTTTCACCACCAATTAGGCTTTTTGGGGTTGATATTTCTTTTCAGTAATTACTTTATTTTCTATTTTAAAGGGAAAAACAAGGAAAAAATGAAAAAAAAATACACTATTTATCCTATTTCCTTCCCATATAGTTTTATATAAACACTGCTACTGTACATAAAACCCACACATTGTATCTGCCTATTTGTCCTGGTTATCACAAGATTTTAATTATGTCCCTAGTACAAAGTATGGTGACAATATAGTATTTGGAAATAAAGGTATATTTTTCCTATTTTTTTTTTCACTACTCTCATGTGCACGTGCGCATGAACTAGTGTTGGGCGAACATCTAGATGTTCGGGTTCGGGCCGAACAGGCCGAACCTGGCCGCGATGTTCGGGTGTTCGACCCGAACTCCGAACATAATGGAAGTCAATGGGGACCCGAACTTTTGTGGTTTGTAAAGCCTCCTTACATGCTACATACCCCAAATTTACAGGGTATGTGCACCTTGGGAGTGGGTACAAGAGGAAAAATTTTTTTAGCAAAAAGAGCTTATAGTTTTTGAGAAAATCGATTTTAAAGTTTCAAAGGGAAAACTGTCTTTTAAATGCGGGAAATGTCTGTTTTCTTTGCACAGGTAACATGCTTTTTGTCGGCATGCAGTCATAAATGTAATACATATAAGAGGTTCCAGGAAAAGGGACCGGTAATGCTAACCCAGCAGCAGCACACGTGATGGAACAGGAGGAGGCGCAGGAGGAGAAGGCCACGCTTTGTGAGACACAACAACCCAGGCCTTGCATGAGGACAAAAAGCGTGCGGATAGCATGCTTTGTACCGCCATGTAGTCATAAATGTAATAAAGATAAGAGGTTCAATAAACAGGGACCACGCGGCAACGCTAACCCAGCAGCAGCAGCAGCACACGTGATGGAACAGGAGGAGGCGCAGGAGGAGAAGGCCACGCTTTGTGAGACACAACAACCCAGGCCTTGCATGAGGACAAAAAGCGTGCGGATAGCATGCTTTGTACCGCCATGTAGTCATAAATGTAATAAAGATAAGAGGTTCCATAAACAGGGACCGGCAACGGTAACCCAGCAGCAGCAGCAGCAGCAGCAGCACACGTGATGGAACAGGAGGAGGCGCAGGAGGAGAAGGCCACGCTTTGTGAGACACAACAACCCAGGCCTTGCATGAGGACAAAAAGCGTGCGGATAGCATGCTTTGTACCGCCATGTAGTCATAAATGTAATAAAGATAAGAGGTTCCATAAACAGGGACCGGCAACGGTAACCCAGCAGCAGCAGCAGTAGCAGCAGCACACGTGATGGAACAGGAGGAGGCGCAGGAGGAGAAGGCCACGCTTTGTGAGACACAACAACCCAGGCCTTGCATGAGGACAAAAAGCGTGCGGATAGCATGCTTTGTACCGCCATGTAGTCATAAATGTAATAAAGATAAGAGGTTCCATAAACAGGGACCGGCAACGGTAACCCAGCAGCAGCAGCAGCAGCAGCAGCACACGTGATGGAACAGGAGGAGGCGCAGGAGGAGAAGGCCACGCTTTGTGAGACACAACAACCCAGGCCTTGCATGAGGACAAAAAGCGTGCGGATATAGCAGCAATGCTTTTTGCCGCCATGCAGTCATAAATGTAATACAGATGAGAGGTTCAATAAACAGGGACCGGAAACGCTAAACCATCCCAGATGTTCATCGGTCATGTTACTTGGTTGGGGTCCAGGAGTGTTGCGTAGTCGTTTCCAATCCAGGATTGATTCATTTTAATTTGAGTCAGACGGTCTGCATTTTCTGTGGAGAGGCGGATACGCCGATCTGTGATGATGCCTCCGGCAGCACTGAAACAGCGTTCCGACATAACGCTGGCTGCCGGGCAAGCCAGCACCTCTATTGCGTACATTGCCAGTTCGTGCCAGGTGTCTAGCTTCATGCCCGGTTTCAGGTCCAGCGGTGCCAGCCACAAATCCGTCTGTTCCTTTATTCCCCTCCAAATTTCCTCCCCTGTGTGCTGCTTATCCCCAAGGCAGATCAGCTTCAGCAACGCTTGCTGACGCATGCCAACAGCTGTGCTGCACTGCTTCCACGATCCTACTGCTGCTGGTGCTGGGTTAGCATTTCCGGATGAGGTACAGCTTTGAGATGCGTTGGAGGAGAAGGAGTCAGAGAGGTAGGTGCTGCTGTTGTTATCCAGCTGTTTGCGGCGTGGGCAACACCCGCGCCGTAGCAGGTGAGGAATCGCTGCCAGGCTCCACAAGGTTCACCCAGTGCGCGGTAAGGGAGATGTATCGACCCTGGCCGAACGCACTCGTCCAGGTGTCAGTGGTGAGGTGAACCTTGCAGGCAACGGCATTCTTCAAGCTTCGGGTTATTTAGCTGACCACGTGCTCATGCAACTCAGGCACTGCAGAGCGCGCAAAGTGGTAGCGGCTGGGAACCACGTAACGTGGGATGGCCACTGACATCATGCCCTTGAAGCTGTTTGTCTCCACCACTCGATATGGCAGCATTTCGCAGGCCAGAAGCTTGGCTATGCTGGCTGGCTGTTACTGCCACGGCCCGGGGGTCATTTGCTGGCAATTTCCTCTTGTGCTCAAACATCTCAGAGACAGACAACTCAACCGTAGCGCTGCACACCGAAGGGCTGTTGGTTGTTGTGTTTGATGAACACTGGGAGACCTCAAGAGCACTAGTCCGGAAAGTGACAGTGTCAGCATCGTCTGATGTTTGTGAATGTTGTGAACCACGCAATGGCTGGGCTACTGCTGCTGCTGAGGCGGGTCTGGTGGTGAGTCTGGTGAACCCAAGGGAGGCAGTGTTGCTGGTGGTACCCTGTCCTGCCGCGTTTGCCCACAGAGTGGGATGTTTGGATAGAATGTGGCGGCTCATGCTGGTGGTGGAGAGGTTGTTAATACTTTTCCCCCTGCTCAGGCGGGTCTTGCACACCTTGCAAATCGCCATGGTAACATCCTCAGTGCAGTCTTCAAAGAAAGCCCAGACTTTAACTGGCTGAGGACTCGGACCTCGTGCGTGATGTGCTGGTGCTGCTTAACCCACTGCTGGACGCTTGAGAGGTCATCCAAGTAATTATCTGGTCCTGTTCTTTTGGATCTGTGAGGGTTGTTGTCCTGGACAACATGGGCAGTATTGAGTGGGTTTTCTTGGGTGCTCCCCTGTGGCCTGTACGTGAACCGTCAGGGGAAACACCTCTTCCCTTGCCCCTCCCTCTTTCACCGGATTTCTTCCTCATTTCACTTATCCTTAAAGTACACGCTGACTGGCAGCAGTACAGTGGCAGTACAGAAATGCTATACAGTGGTGGGTGAGCGGTGTACCACTATTGTCAGCAGTGACACAGAGCACAATGCTATACAGTGGCGGGTGAGCGGTGTACTACTGTTCCCAGCAGACACAGAGTGGAAGTAAACACAATGCTATATAGTGTGGCTGAGCCGTGTACACAGAGTGGCATTAAACACAATGCTATATAGTCTGCTATATAGTCACCCCGAACAGGGTGATGTTCTGCAGAACCCGAACAGTGGCAAACACTGTTCGCCCAACACTACTGGGAGGGAACGCAGATTTTAGTACCTAAACACACGATACAACATGTTTTCCGGGGTCGGACTCTGAGGCACATACAGATGGTCCCGATCATCATCCTCATCATACAACTCTTCTCCTGAGTCTGACCCACCCACCACCTCTGCCACCCCAACATCCCCAGACACAGACCCCTCATCGTCCTCAACATTAACTTGGGATGCTGGCCTGAGCCAGACCTCCTCCTCCACATCAGGCCCCATCATCTCCTCAATGGCAGCCCTCATTAATCGCTCTGGCGACGGACTGATGGACACAACGTTCTCCTCCGGGGAGGGCTGCTGCTGACCACTGGCTGCTGGGGTGGATGTTATAGCTTGCGTGGGGCGTTGGCTGTTGCTGTTGTTGGGAGTGCTGCTCACAGCGGAGGTCTCTGGGGAACTCATGTTGAGCTCATATAGTGGTTGACGGTGAGTGGAGTATTACTGATCCCAGCAATATACACACTGACTGGCAGAGTACGCAATGCTATATAGTGTGGCTGAGCGGTGTACACAGAGTGGCAGTAAACACAATGCTATATAGTCTGGCTGAGCGAGCGGTGTACTACTGTTCCCAGCAGAATCAGAGTGGCAGTAAACAATGGTATATAGTCTGGCTGAGCGGTGTACACAGAGTGTCAGTAAACAATGGTATATAGTCTGGCTGAGCGAGCGGTGTACTACTGTTCCCAGCAGAATCAGAGTGGCAGTAAACAATGGTATATAGTCTGGCTGAGCGGTGTACACAGAGTGTCAGTAAACAATGGTATATAGTCTGGCTGAGCGGTGTACACACAATGCTATATAGTCTGCTATATAGTGTCAGTAAACAATGGTATATAGTCTGGCTGAGCGAGCGGTGTACTACTGTTCCCAGCAGAATCAGAGTGGCAGTAAACAATGGTATATAGTCTGGCTGAGCGGTGTACACAGAGTTTCAGTAAACAATGGTATATAGTCTGGCTGAGCGGTGTACACAGAGTGTCAGTAAACAATGGTATATAGTCTGGCTGAGCGGTGTACACAGAGTGGCAGTAAACACAATGCTATATAGTCTGGCTGAGCGAGCGGTGTACTACTGTTCCCAGCAGAATCAGAGTGGCAGTAAACAATGGTATATAGTCTGGCTGAGCGGTGTACACAGAGTGTCAGTAAACAATGGTATATAGTCTGGCTGAGCGGTGTACACAGAGTGTCAGTAAACAATGGTATATAGTCTGGCTGAGCGGTGTACACAGAGTGGCAGTAAACACAATGCTATATACTCTGGCTGAGCGAGCGGTGTACTACTGTTCCCAGCAGACACAGAACAGTAAACAGAATGCTATATAGTGTGGCTGAGCGAGCGGTGTACCACTATTCCCAGCAGACACAGAACAGTAAACAGAATGCTATATAGTGTGGCTGAGCGAGCGGTGTACCACTATTCCCAGCAGACACAGAACAGTAAACAGAATGCTATATAGTGTGGCTGAGCGAGCGGTGTACCACTATTCCCAGCAGACACAGAACAGTGAACAGAATGCTATATAGTGTGGCTGAGCGAGCGGTGTACCACTATTCCCAGCAGACACAGAACAGTGAACAGAATGCTATATAGTGTGGCTGAGCGAGCGGTGTACCACTATTCCCAGCAGACACAGAACAGTGAACAGAATGCTATATAGTGTGGATGAGCGAGCGGTGTACCACTATTCCCAGCAGACACAGAACAGTAAACAGAATGCTATATAGTGTGGCTGAGCGAGCGGTGTACCACTATTCCCAGCAGACACAGAACAGTGAACAGAATGCTATATAGTGTGGCTGAGCGAGCAGTGTACCACTATTCCCAGCAGACACAGAACAGTGAACAGAATGCTATATAGTGTGGCTGAGCGAGCGGTGTACCACTATTCCCAGCAGACACAGAACAGTAAACAGAATGCTATATAGTGTGGCTGAGCGAGCGGTGTACCACTATTCCCAGCAGACACAGAACAGTAAACAGAATGCTATATAGTGTGGCTGAGCGAGCGGTGTACCACTATTCCAAGCAGACACAGAACAGTGAACAGAATGCTATATAGTGTGGCTGAGCGAGCGGTGTACCACTATTCCCAGCAGACACAGAGTGGCAGTAAACAGAATGCTATATAGTGTGGCTGAGCGAGGTACACAGAGTGGCAGTAAACAGAATGCTATATAGTGTGGCTGAGCAAGCGGTGTACTACTATTCCCAGCAGACACAGAGTGGCAGTAAACAGAATGCTATATAGTGTGGCTGAGCGAGGTACACAGAGTGGCAGTAAACAGAATGCTATATAGTGTGGCTGAGCAAGCGGTGTACTACTGTTCCCAGCAGTGACACAATGACAGGGGGGACCCTGGCTAGCGTGGCTGGAGCGCGAACTACCCTGCCTGCCTACCCAAAGCTAAACCCACAGACAAATGGCGGAGATATGACGTGGTTCGGGTATTTATTTACCCGAACCACGTGACCGTTCGGCCAATCAGAGCGCGTTCGGGTCCGAACCACGTGACCCGTTCGGCCAATCACAGCGCTAGCCGAACGTTCGGGGAACGTTCGGCCATGCGCTCTTAGTTCGGCCATATGGCCGAACGGTTTGGCCGAGCACCGTCAGGTGTTCGGCCGAACTCGAACATCACCCGAACAGGGTGATGTTCTGCAGAACCCGAACAGTGGCGAACACTGTTCGCCCAACACTAGCATGAACGCACTTGCACACGCGGGAGCGCGCATGCGCACAGCGGCAGCAGCACTGTTTGACTTATAAAAACGTCCTGCTAAAGCCTCTTAATGGCTCCAGGATGTTTTTATAAGTCTGGTTGTCATTAAGTGGTTAAACACGGTATATAAGCTGAATACTGATCAGATAGCTAAATAATGTAATTCTATCATTGTTTTCTAAAGAAGAGGTAAAAATATGAATTTTTATGGATTATAAAAACTGCCAGGTGGCATAATTGTCCTAATTATAAAACAATAGTAATAACCCTTGATACAGGTTGTTTATTGTTGACATAACATCCGGATGTATCCTTGCAGAATACAGTGATGAAAGAATGTTTATACATTTACTGTATATATTCTACAATGACTAAAAATTAACTTCATTTAAAAATCATTATTTCCCTCTTTATAAGGAGCTATTGATTATTAATAATATATGTAGTATGTAATATAACAGCAACAACCTTGGCATTCTAAGTGTCTTCTAATATAAACAAAAAGTTCAATCTTATGAGAATCACTACCTGAAATGATATAGCCTTCCCTATAATAGAAACTCCCTGAGCAAAATTTGAAAAAAAAGTACCCTAACTTCACAGTTTACATTGAAATTTGGCATAGCACACACAAGCTTAAAACATACACATGTGGTGTGAAGGCGGGGACAGTGGCGGTGAGTAGTGTGAAGGCGGGGACAGTGGCGGTGAGTAGTGTGAAGGCGGGGACAGTGGCGGTGAGTAGTGTGAAGGCGGGGACAGTGGCGGTGAGTGGTGTGAAGGCGGGGACAGTGGCGGTGAGTGGTGTGAAGGCGGGGACAGTGGCGGTGAGTGGTGTGAAGGCGGGGACAGTGGCGGTGAGTGGTGTGAAGGCGGGGACAGTGGCGGTGAGTGGTGTGAAGGCGGGGACAGTGGCGGTGAGTGGTGTGAAGGCGGGGACAGTGGCGGTGAGTAGTGTGAAGGCGGGGACAGTGGCGGTGAGTAGTGTGAAGGCGGGGACAGTGGCGGTGAGTAGTGTGAAGGCGGGGACAGTGGCGGTGAGTAGTGTGAAGGCGGGGACTGTGGCGGTGAGTGGTGTGAAGGCGGGGGACAGTGGCGGTGAGTGGTGTGAAGGCGGGGACAGTGGCGGTGAGTGGTGTGAAGGCGGGGACAGTGGCGGTGAGTGGTGTGAAGGCGGGGACAGTGGCGGTGAGTGGTGTGAAGGCGGGGACAGTGGCGGTGAGTGGTGTGAAGGCGGGGACAGTGGCGGTGAGTGGTGTGAAGGCGGGGACAGTGGCGGTGAGTGGTGTGAAGGCGGGGGACAGTGGCGGTGAGTAGTGTGAAGGCGGGGGACAGTGGTGGTGAGTAGTGTTAAGGCGGGGGACAGTGGCGGTGAGTAGTGTGAAGGCGGGGGACAGTGGCGGTGAGTAGTGTGAAGGCGGGGACAGTGGCGGTGAGTAGTGTGAAGGCGGGGACAGTGGCGGTGAGTAGTGTGAAGGCGGGGGACAGTGGCGGTGAGTAGTGTGAAGGCGGGGGACAGTGGCGGTGAGTAGTATGAAGGCGGGCACAGTGGTGGTGAGTAGTGTGAAGGCGGTGACAGTGCCGAGTGTAGTGTGAATATCCCCTCTGGACGCTGCGCCTGGGCTGAGAACACAGAGCTTTCCTGACAGACGCCTTCACATTTTTACGCATCCAATTTTTTTTTTGTTTGCTTTCACATTCCGTTTTTTTTCCATGCGTAGTTACGATGTTAATTTACACAAAAGTTTGTGGTATGTAATTAACTGCACATTCGTATTTCCGTTGACGTGCATTGTATGTGATTTGCATGTTGTCATGGAGATATCACGTGATGCCACTGTCTTCAACTCACTTACAAATTCTGTCGTCTGTGAAAGTTCCACAAGGGGGCTCAGCATGGACGGGTTGTTTGTAATTCTTTTAGATGGTTACAGGGCTGCAATCTGTTAACACTTTATTCCACAGTCCTCCCTGTCTTAACCCCGGATGATGAATATTAAATAACAGCTGACTCTTTCTATGCAGGCTCCCGGGGACATGTCGGGTGGATGCAAGGGCAGCCTCGGATGATATATATTATATAACAGCTGACTCTTTCCTCGCAGGGTCCCGGGGACGAGTCGGGTGGATGCAAGGGTAGCCCCGGATGATGTATATTATATAACAGCTGACTCTTTCCTCGCAGGGTCCCGGGGACGTGTCGGGTGGATGCAAGGGCAGCCCCGGATGATGTATATTATATAACAGCTGACTCTTTCCTCGCAGGGTCCCGGGGACGTGTCGGGTGGATGCAAGGGCAGCCCCGGATAATGTATATTATATAACAGCTGACTCTTTCCTCGCAGGGTCCCGGGAAGTGTTGGGTGGATGCAAGGGCAGCCCTGGATGATGTATATTATATAACCTATATTATATAACAGCTGACTCTCCCCTTGCAGGGTCCCGGGGATGTGTCGGGTGGATGCAAGTGCAGCCCTGGATGATGTATATTATATAACATATATTATATAACCGCTGACTCTTTGCTCGCAGGGTCCCGGGGACGTGTCGGGTGGATGCAAGTGCAATGTGAATGGGAGAAAATGTGATCCGCGCTGCCAGAACTGCCACTGATCTGAGCGAAGTTACCACAGCCGGGAGAGATATATTCATCTGCTGAGACCTCCCAGCCGGACCCTCACCCTGTAATGATGAGACCCACCTCCTCACACTGCTGCACCACAGCCACCACCTGACCCCGCCCACCTCCTCCCACTGCTGCACCACAGCCACCACCTGACCCCGCCCATCTCCTCCCACTGCTGCACCACAGCCACCACCTGACCCCGCCCACCTCCTCCCACTGCTGCACCACAGCCACCACCTGACCCCGCCCATCTCCTCCCACTGCTGCACCACAGCCACCACCTGACCCTGCCCACCTCCTCCCACTTCTGCACCACAGCCATCACCTGACCCCGCCCACCTCCTCCCACTGCTGCATCACAGCCACCACCTGACCCCGCCCATCTCCTCCCACTGCTGCACCACAGCCACCCCCTGACCCCGCCCACCTCCTCCCACTGCTGCACCACAGCCACCCCCTGACCCCGCCCACCTCCTCCCACTGCGGCACCATAGCCACCACCTGCCACCACCTGACCCCGCCCACCTCCTCCCACTGCGGCACCATAGCCACCACCTGACCCCGCCCACCTCCTTCCACTGCTGCACCACAGCCACCACCTGACCTCGCCGCCCACCTCCTTCCACTGCTGCACCACAGCCACCATCTGACCCCGCCCACCTCCTCCCACTTCTGCACCACAGCCATCACCTGACCCTGCCCACCTCCTCCCACTGCTGCACCACAGCCACCATCTGTCCCGGGCCACCTCCTCTCACTGCTGCTTACAGCCATCACCTGACCCCACCCACCTCCTCCCACTGCTGCACCACAGCCACCATCTGTCCCGGGCCACCTCCTCTCACTGCTGCTTACAGCCATCACCTGACCCTGCCCACCTCCTCCCACTGCTGCACCACAGCCATCACCTGACCCCGCCCACCTCCTCTCACTGCTGTGTTCAGCCATCACCTGACCCCGCCCACCCCCTCTCACTGCTGTGTTCAGCCATCACCTGACCCCGTCCACCTCCTCCTACTGCTGCCCCAAAGCTATTCTCTGACCCTGCCCACCTCCTCCCACTGCTGCTTACAGCCATCACCTGACCCCGCCCACCTCCTAGTGCTGCACCACAGCCATCATCTGACCTCGCCCACCTCCCCTCACTGCTGTGTACAGCCATCACCTGACCCCACCAACCTCCTCCCAGTGCTGCACCACAGCCATCATCTGACCCTGCCCACCTCCTCTCACTGCTACTTACAGCCATCACCTGACCCCGCCCACCTCCTCTCACTGCTGTGTTCAGCCATCACCTGACCCCGTCCACCTCCTCCTACTGCTGCCCCACAGCTATTCTCTGACCCTGCCCACCTCCTCCCACTGCTGCTTACAGGCATCACCTGACCCCGCCCACCTCCTCCTAGTGCTGCACCACAGCCATCATCTGACCTCGCCCACCTCCACTCACTGCTGTGTACAGCCATCACCTGACCCCACCTCCTCCCAGTGCTGCACCACAGCCATCATCTGACCCTGCCCACCTCCTCTCACTGCTACTTACAGCCATCACCTGACCCCGCCCACCTCCTCTCACTGCTGTGTTCAGCCATCACCTGACCCCGTCCACCTCCTCCTACTGCTGCCCCACAGCTATTCTCTGACCCTGCCCACCTCCTCCCACTGCTGCTTACAGCCATCACCTGACCCCGCCCACCTCCTCCTAGTGCTGCACCACAGCCATCATCTGACCTCGCCCACCTCCTCTCACTGCTGTGTACAGCCATCACCTGATCCCGCCCACCTCCTACCAGTGCTGCACCACAGCCATCATCTGACCCTGCCACCTCCTCTCACTGCTACTTACAGCCATCACCTGACCCCACCCACCTCCTCCCAGTGCTGCACCACAGCCATCATCTGACCCTGCCCACCTCCTCCCACTGCTGCACCACAGCCACCATCTGACCCCGCCCACCTCCTCCCACTGTTGCACCACAGCCACCATCTGACCCTGCCCACCTCCTCCGACTGCTGCACCACAGCCACCATCTGAACCCGCCCACCTGCTCCCACTGCTGCACCACAGCCACCACCTGACCCAGGCCACCTCTCACTGCTGCTTACAGCCATCACCTGACCCCGCCCACCTCCTCCCAGTGCTCCGCCTCTGACCTATCACCATTCCCGTCCGCCGCCTCTGACCTATCACCATTCCCGTCCACCGCCTCTGACCTATCACCATTTTCGTCCGCCGCCTCCGACCTATCACCATTCCTGTCCACCACCTCTGACCTCTTACCTCTGATCACTATTCTCCCCGCCGCTCCTTCTCCTATCACTTTTCCTGCCTGCCGCCTCTGGCCAATCACCATTCACGTCCGCCACCTCTGACCTATTACTATTCCTGTCCACCGCCTGTGACCTATCATCATTCCCATCCACCACCTCTGGCCTATCACTATTCCTGTCCACCGCCTGTGACCTATCACCATTCTCGTCCGCCGCCTCTGACCTATCACCATTCCCATCCACCACCTCTGACCTATCACCATTCCCACCCACCGCCTTTGACATATCACCATTCCCATCCACCACCTCTGACCTATCACTATTCCCATCCACCACCTCTGACCTATCACTATTCCCGTCCACCGCCTCTGACCTATCACCATTCCCATCCACCACCTCTGACCTATCACTATTCCTGTCCACCACCTCTGACCTATCACCATTCCTGTCCACCACCTCTGACCTATCACCATTCCCGTCCACCGCTTCTGACCTATCACCATTCCCATCCACCGCTTCTGATCTATCACCATTCCCATCCACCACCTCTGACCCATCACCATTCCCATCCACCGCCTTTGACCCATCACCATTCCCATCCACCACCTCTGACCTATCACTATTCCTGTCCACCGCCTCTGACCTATCACCATTCCTGTCCACCACCTCTGACCTATCACCATTCCCGTCTGCCGCCTCTGACCTATCACCATTCCCATCCACCGCTTCTGACCTATCACCATTCCCATCCACCGCTTCTGATCTATCACCATTCCCATCCACCACCTCTGACCCATCACCATTCCCATCCACCGCCTTTGACCCATCACCATTCCCATCCACCGCCTTTGACCCATCACCATTCCCATCCGCCGCTTCTGACCTATCACCATTCCTATCCACCACCTCTGACCCATCACCATTCCCATCCACCGCTTCTGACCTATCACCATTCCCATCCGCCGCTTCAGACCTATCACCATTTCTATCCACCACCTCTGACCATCACCATTCCCATCCACCACCTTTGACCTATCACTATTCCTGTCTCACCATCGCTCATCAAGTGGAAGAAATGGACTTTATAAACATCCAGGGACAACGCATAGTCACTGGGACTACAAACTACCTATGCATTATTATTTATTTTACTGACTCCTCCCCACAGGGGGCTGCACAATCCCCTCCCCCCTTACTATCTGCAGACCTCGGACTGCACATGAAGCCTGCGGATCGCAAATCCGGCAGATGTTTCCTGAGGCTTTGTCCCTCTATTCTTTGTTATGATGATTAATTATGATTGATTATTCTCTGAAGACAAAATTTGCTGAGATGTTTCATTTGATTTGGTTACACTATACAAACAACAAGAAAAAACTCACGTAAAGCACCAAAACCTGACAATATTTGGGCAGGTGATATCCATAATAAATACACCAACTTATTCTAAAAATAACATCCAGCAATCTCTCAAGAATGAACAATTTTATATAAATATATAGCTATCAAGTGCCTGATTCAAATATAAATAAATGACAATCATAAAGTGGAAGACCGACCAACAGAGTCAGAACAGTGAAACCGTGCAAGGTAAAGAAAGGTGCTTACGTGCAAAGATGAGAGGAGGAACGAACCACCCACACTGCTCACCCTTAATGCATCTCGCAGCTATACATCTGCTTCTGGAAGAGGCTAACGAATACTAGCGTGTACAATGCTTTTATTTTCCCCACTGCCAACCACAACCTGGGAAATCCTGCGCCGCCCAGTGACTATGACGCGGCCGTGTCATTGCGCAAGTGACGTCGGACAACCATGGTAACTCGAACGTCACTGCGCTGTCATATAGGAATGTTGCCCCAAGGAGTAACTTGAATACTATGCAAGCGCAAATAGTAAGGCGAGGTGAGGGGCGAAAGAGTTTAGAAATAAAAGCAAGGCAAAGTAGTTTTTTCAACATTAAAGTTCTAGATACGGTAAAGTTATAAAGAGGAACTATAGAATAACAATATAATTATGTAAATCCATTAAATCAATTGTTACAACAATTCCTAGAGACATCTTGTGGTCAAAATATAGTATGCAGCTAGGAAACCAAAAAACTAAATAAAAAAGGAATATTTTCAAACATAATATAAAAATATATTATATATGCATATGTCTATAGATGTCTTGGTCCATTTTCAAATTATACGGAGAGAACAAACACATCTGTGGCCATCTACCAGGTTACACTAAATACCGGCATTCTCCTGCTGAGGCTCCGGACGTTTGCGGCCATCTACCAGATTACACTAAATACCGGCATTCTCCTGCTGAGGTTCCAGACGTCTGCGGCCATCTACCAGATTACACTAAATGCCGGCATTATCCTGCTGAGGTTCCGGACGTCTGCGGCCATCTACCAGATTACACTAAATGCCGGCATTCTCCTGCTGAGGCTCCGGACATCTGCAGCCATCTACCAGATTACACTACATGCCGGGATTCTCCTGCTGAGGTTCCGGACGTCTGTGGCCATCTACCAGATTACACTAAATGCCGGCATTCTCCTGCTGGGGTTCCGAACGTCTGCAGCCATCTACCAGATTACATTAAATGCCGGCATTCTCCTGCTGAGGTTCCGGACGTCTGCGGCCATCTACCAGGTTACACTAAATACCGGCATTCTCCTGCTGCGGTTCCGGACGTCTGCGGCCATCTACCAGATTACACTAAATGCCGGCATTCTCCTGCTGAGGCTCCGGGCATCTGCAGCCATCTACCAGATTACACTACATGCCGGGATTCTCCTGCTGAGGTTCCGGACGTCTGCGGCCATCTACCAGATTACACTAAATGCCGGCATCCTCCTGCTGAGGATCCGGACACCTGCAGCCATCTACCAGATTACACTACATGCCGGGATTCTCCTGCTGAGGTTCCGGACGTCTGCGGCCATCTACCAGATTACACTAAATGCCGGCATTCTCCTGCTGGGGTTCCGGACGTCTGCAGCCATCTACCAGATTACACTAAATGCTGGCATTCTCCTGCTGAGGTTCCGGACGTCTGCGGCCATCTACCAGATTACAGTAAATGACGGCATTATCCTGCTGAGGCTCCGGACGTCTGCAGCCATCTACCAGATTACACTAAATGCCGGGATTCTCCTGCTGAGGCTCCAGACATCTGCGGCCATCTACCAGATTACACTAAATGCCGGCATTCTCCTGCTGAGGCTCCGGACGTCTGCAGCCATCTACCAGATTACACTAAATGCCGGCATTATCCTGCTGAGGTTCCGGACGTCTGCGGCCATCTACCAGATTACACTAAATGCCGGCATTCTCCTGCTGGGGCTCCGGACGTCTGCGGCCATCTACCAGATTACACTAAATGCCGGCATTCTCCTGCTGAGGTTCCGGACGTCTGCGGCCATCTACCAGATTACACTAAATGCCGGCATTCTCCTGCTGAGGTTCCGGACGTCTGCGGCCATCTACCAGATTACACTAAATGCCGGCATTCTCCTGCTGAGGTGCCGGACGTCTGCGGCCATCTACCAGATTACACTAAATGCCGGCATTCTCCTGCTGAGGTGCCGGACGTCTGCGGCCATCTACCAGATTACACTAAATGCCGGCATTCTCCTGCTGAGGTTCCGGATGTCTGCGGCCATCTACCAGATTACACTAAATGCCGGCATTCTCCTGCTGAGGTTCCGGATGTCTGCAGCCATCTACCAGATTACACTAAATGCCGGCATTCTCCTGCTGAGGTTCCGGACGTCTGCGGCCATCTACCAGATTACACTAAATGCCGGCATTCTCCTGCTGAGGCTCCGGACGTCTGCGGCCATCTACCAGATTACACTAAATGCCGGCATTCTCCTGCTGAGGTGCCGGACGTCTGCGGCCATCTACCAGATTACACTAAATGCCGGCATTCTCCTGCTGAGGTTCCGGATGTCTGCAGCCATCTACCAGATTACACTAAATGCCGGCATTCTCCTGCTGAGGTTCCGGACGTCTGCAGCCATCTACCAGATTACACTAAATGCCGGCATTCTCCTGCTGAGGCTCCGGACGTCTGCGGCCATCTACCAGATTACACTAAATGCCGGCATTCTCCTGCTGAGGTTCCGGACGTCTGCGGCCATCTACCAGATTACACTAAATGCCGGCATTCTCCTGCTGAGGTGCCGGACGTCTGCGGCCATCTACCAGATTACACTAAATGCCGGCATTCTCCTGCTGAGGTTCCGGACGTCTGCAGCCATCTACCAGATTACACTAAATGCCGGCATTCTCCTGCTGAGGTTCCGGACGTCTGCAGCCATCTACCAGATTACACTAAATGCCGGCATCCTCCTGCTGAGGATCCGGACACCTGCAGCCATCTACCAGATTACACTACATGCCGGGATTCTCCTGCTGAGGTTCCGGACGTCTGCGGTTATCTACCAGATTACACTAAATGCCGGCATTCTCCTGCTGGGGTTCCGGACGTCTGCAGCCATCTACCAGATTACACTAAATGCTGGCATTCTCCTGCTGAGGTTCCGGACGTCTGCGGCCATCTACCAGATTACAGTAAATGACGGCATTATCCTGCTGAGGCTCCGGACGTCTGCAGCCATCTACCAGATTACACTAAATGCCGGGATTCTCCTGCTGAGGCTCCAGACATCTGCGGCCATCTACCAGATTACACTAAATGCCGGCATTCTCCTGCTGAGGCTCCGGCCGTCTGCAGCCATCTACCAGATTACACTAAATGCCGGCATTATCCTGCTGAGGTTCCGGACGTCTGCGGCCATCTACCAGATTACAGTAAATGCCGGCATTCTCCTGCTGGGGCTCTGGACGTCTGCGGCCATCTACCAGATTACACTAAATGCCGGCATTCTCCTGCTGAGGTTCCGGACGTCTGCGGCCATCTACCAGATTACACTAAATGCCGGCATTCTCCTGCTGAGGTTCCGGACGTCTGCGGCCATCTACCAGATTACACTAAATGCCGGCATTCTCCTGCTGAGGTGCCGGACGTCTGCGGCCATCTACCAGATTACACTAAATGCCGGCATTCTCCTGCTGAGGTTCCGGACGTCTGCGGCCATCTACCAGATTACACTAAATGCCGGCATTCTCCTGCTGAGGTTCCGGATGTCTGCAGCCATCTACCAGATTACATCCCTGCTTCACACACTTTCATGTCTTCCATTGGTAGTATTGTCTCCTCTCACTAAAGGATCAAACCCATTGCAACAGCTGAAAAGAGGGAGGACGCCCTCTGCGCAGCATTCAACAAGGAAAAGAGCTGGCACATCCAGAGTTAATCTTTATTGGTTCCATGTAAAAGAAATGGCCTATCTATTACATGGAACCAATAAAGATTAACTTTGGATGTGCCAGCTCTATTCTTTGTTGAATACCGTCATGCATTCAACAGAAATGTATGCAGCAAATCCTCAGCAACAGAAAGCTGCCTGCTGACACCCAGTCAGCCTGTAGAGCCATGGACATGCTGCTATATGAAGCTGAATCCATCTCCCCTGGTACCCGACAGCACACAGATGAGGCTGGGTTATGGTCAGCAGAGCCATCATTTTGGGTGGGGGTGTGGCCATGTATCTTGCCCCCCCCCCACCTGACTATGCGTCACACTTCTAGTCATGGAAGCTTCTCCTCCTTCAGTACAAGTATATGACTACTTGGGTAGTGGAGAGCTTGTTAATAATTTTCCACACCTGGACTAACCCAGTTATTGGAAGTAAAGTTTGGCAAGCCCATGGAGCAGTTTCTGCTAAAAAGCTACAGTTAGACTT
This sequence comes from Hyperolius riggenbachi, assembly GCF_040937935.1. Lineage (NCBI taxonomy): Eukaryota > Metazoa > Chordata > Amphibia > Anura > Hyperoliidae > Hyperolius > Hyperolius riggenbachi. The sequence goes on along the minus strand of NC_090650.1, from coordinate 450,149,776 downwards.
ATAAGGCCCATACACACGTCGGATTTTTCTGAACGACGGGTCGTTTGAACGTCCCGTCGTTCAGTCGTTCGTGCGCGGAATCCGACGTGTGTACAGACTATCGTTCGGGTGATAAGACTGGTTTCCAGCGATCCACGAACGACGGGACGTTCAAACGACCCGTTGTTCAGAAAAATCCGAGGTGTGTATGGGCCTTTACCGGTAACTATTTCCAGATGGCATACGGGACAGAGGAGATGTAGGCTGAGGCTTCTCCCATCCAATTAAAGGAAACCACCTGAAAGAGTAAAAATGGTATTAATAGCCCCCCCCGTCTTCTCAGTGTAAGGACAGTAACCTCAAAACACAGAGGAGAGGAGACAAAAGACTCCTCTAAAGAAGGATAACCCATGAACCCCCAATCCAATAGTCGTGAGAGAGTGCGACAGGAATAGAGGTGGGTCAGTGTCCCGTATGACGTCTAGAAATACAGTTACCAGTAAGTCTAACTAGCTTTCTCTAGCCGTCCTGCAGGGACAATGGAGAGATAGTACCTAGGGAGGACCACAAACCTGGAGCACTACTCTACCCAAACGCCAGTACTGTGCACAGCTCCACAGAATCGTATAGCATGGGCAGTGAATTGTCATGTAGAAGAATTCTGCCACACAACTCAGCACTGCCCCCCAGTGCAGGATTGGCAATATCCCATCATAACCCTGGAAAAAGAACCTACTGCATACATTTCTGAGCTTTCAGCATTTTGAAACCCTCTGCTCTGCATCCACCTACAGTCTGTGGTAACAGAGGAAAAGAGAAGGAAATACCCTCTTACAGGCTATGGGCTATGGGCTATGGGCTATGGGCTATGGGCTATGGGCTATGGGCTTCCCCCCCCCCCCCCCAAAAAAAAAATAGGGCTCTGCAGCTTTAACTGTGTGCTGCAGAGCTATACATGTCAGCACATATATGACTCCCCTCCTTTTCTGCCCACCAACAGAGCTTTGTGTTGGAGCGCTCTGATCACTGCTGTGTTTGTTTGTTTTATTATTATTTGTCTTTTTTTATAATAAATTCTACTATTTTTTACTTAATTTTATATCTCTGCTCCCTCCCCCCGCGATCCAATCACAGCGAGACATCAGCCTATGAGAGCCGTTCGCTGTCTGAGCATCTCCAGGGGGACAGCGGAGTGTCCCGGCTGTCCCCACTACAGCGCTGCTATAGATCACATCGCTGTACAGTGTAAATAGATGGCGGATTACAGCCCTTCTCCATCATTCAAGCAGTTGTGCGCATCCGATCCCCTGCAAACTCCGCCCCCAGGACTTCACGCTAATTGTTGTTGAGTGGTCCTGGGGGAGCCGCCACATTCACGCCAATTGGCATGGAGCGGTTGGCAAGTGGTTAAACATACTGGTGAAATCACGGTCTAATCTAAATCATGTGAGTGTACAAGATGGTCAATGTCTACAGCAAGCATAGGTAAACTGCAGGCCTGACAAATCAGACGAAATCGAAACCGGTTCGAAGTCCAATTCAAAATGGGTTCAAGTCCAATTGAAAACGGTTTGAAGTACAATTAGAAACAAGGAACTCCCTGAAGCTACCCAGAGGTTCATTTCTTGGAGGTTTCCATTACCCCTTAATTATCAATTACCATCGCTCCAGTGCAGCTTTAACCATTTAAGGACCAGCGGTCTCTGGGCACTTAAAGACCAGAGACCGCTGGTCCAATCTCGACAGAATCCCGACGAATCGCCGCAACCGCCATCATCGCCGTTCACCGAGACCCCCAGGACATAGACTCTGCCGTCTCTATGACGACAGAGTCATGTGAGCCGGTCAGGAGCCACTTTCATTGGCTCCTGAACCTGCTGATCAATGTAAGCCAATGGGAACGGCTTACATTGAAAGACAGGGCCAGGAGCCAATGAAATCAGTTTCTGACCCGCTCACATGACTCTGCCGTCATAGAGACAGGCAGAGCCTGTGAGATGCGGCGAGAAACATCGGGTTTGAGCGGCGCGGTCACTGTAGACAGTGATTGAGATCTACGCCTTGCCAGCCAGGAGCCCAACAAAACAGGGTGTAGATCTCAATCACTGCGGTGCTTATTTAGTTAACAAATCAACCTGTTCTAAGCTTGGGGAAGCCTATTGCTGCAATGGCAACAATTCACCTTCACCCCACCTGCTGCTCAGCATTCATTAGGTTGTATGGACACAGAGGATAAGGATGAATACATACAGGGGAAAATCACACTCTGAGCTCAATCATGTGTGCACATCCCTGCAAACAAATGTCAGTAGAAATGGCCCGAATAGTTCGCCCACAAGCACTATTCAGCGGAGATCAGGTATTCTTGCCCCGCCCTCTATAAAAAGCAGCAGCACCGGCCATGTTGATCCCATTGCTCAGCTGCTGTAGTGAGAGGAAGGGACAAAGCTTGCTGGAGATAGGGAAAGTGTTAGCTAGGCTTGTTTATTGTGATCCTCGCTGGCGGATTACTGTTTAATCACCCCAAACAGCCCTTCTGAGGGCTACTTCATCCTGTGTGTGTGTGTGGGTGACACTCCACAGCCCACAGGCAGCCACCATTGTGCCCAGTGCCCACTACAAGCACAATAGTGCTCCAGGGCCTGTGTTATTATCACTGTATTGTGTTTAAAGTGTTGATGTTGATAGTGCACAGACAGAGCCCACTGGCCACACTGAGCCACACCTGTGCCCACTTATAGTGATATCGAATTGTGTGCCACATAAAACCACAAGCTCAGTTTTACCACTAGTGCTCCAGGGCCTCTGTTATTAGCACTGTATTGTGTTTGAAGTGTTGTGTATCTTGGTGTGTGACACTACACAGCCCACTGACAACCAGAGCTGCTTACACTATTGCTATTGTTGCTGCAATATTCAGTTGCATGCATCCGGGTACAATAACGATAAACCCTGGTTTACATCACATCTTAGGAAGCTGCGCCTCGATAAAGAAAGGGCATATCGTACAGGAGATAAAGTCCTCTACAAAGCTGCGAAATACAAAATGCAGAGAGCCATTACTGACGCAAAAAAAGATTATTCTAAAAAACTTGAGAAACAATGTTCAAACGCCGACTCATTCACAATATGTAAATCTCTGCATGAAATGACCAGCTACAGGAAGAGATCGCCTCCCTCCTCACTACATAATCTGCAGCTTGCAAATGAACTGAATACATTTTATTGCAGGTTTGACACTAGCAACAGAAGCCAAACACACCAAGTCAATTTGCATAATTTCCTTCTCTCCAGCAGGCAAACTGAGCACTCCTCCAGCCAGCCATCGTCTCCACCCCCTGCGGTGCCTCAGCATCTACACAACACAGGAGACCAGACACAATCTATTGACCTGTCCCCAGATGTGCATGCTCTAACAATATGCCAGTCAGATGTACACAGACTCTTTAAAGAGACACTGAAGCGAGTAAAAATCTCGCTTCTTGTCTCATATATAGCAGGGGCATGTGCCCCTGCTATACCGCCGCACAACGGGGGTCCCTTACCCCCCAAACCCACCCCCGCAAAATCAACGACCAAATTGGTTGTAGATTTTGCTGCTCCGAGAGGCAGGGCTAACGGCTGCAGCCCTGCCTCTCAGCGCGTCTATCAGACGCGCATCGCCGCCTCTCCCCCGCCCCTCTCAGTGAAGGAAGACTGAGAGGGGCGGGGGAGAGGCGGAGGTACGCGTCTGATAGACGCGCATGAGGCAGGGCTGCGGCGGTTAGCCCTGCCTCTATGCGGAAGAGATTCCGCTCTGGACTGGGGTGGGTTTGGGGGTGAAGGGACCCCCGTTGTGCGGCGGTATTGCGGTGGATTAGCAGGGGCACACATGCTATATATAAGAGAAGAAGCGAGTTTTATACTCGCTTCAGATTCTCTTTAAAAGACAAAACACTAGGAAAGCAATGGGGCCAGACACTGTGTCTGCGAAATGCTTGAATCTCTGTGCCGACCAATTAGCGCCTGTATTCACAGACATATTCAAAGCATCTCTAGAACGCTCAATTGTTCCTGCCTGTTTTAAAAGCTCAACTATTGTACCAATTCCAAAAAAATCAAAATCTACATGTTTAAATGATTACAGGCCTGTTGCCCTGACATCACTGGTCATGAAAGCATTTGAAAAACTGTTAATGGCTTATCTGAAATCTATCACAGATCCCCTGCTGGACTCTCTGCAATTTGCCTACAGGCCTAATAGATCCGCAGACGATGCCGTGAACATGTGTATGCATTATGTACTACAGCATCTAGACACCCCAGGAACCTACACCAGGATTTTATTTATAGATTACAGCTCTGCATTTAATATCCTAATGCCATCTCTGCTACACAGCAAGCTCTCCCAGCTACACATACCTGAATCCATCTGCAAATGGATAACCGATTTCCTAGCCGATAGGAGACAGCGTGTTAGACTTGGTAAACACACATCAAGCTCTCTGACAGTCAGTACTGGTGCACCCCAGGGCTGTGTGCTTTCCCCACTGCTCTACTCACTGTACACCAATGACTGCATCTCCACAGATCCATCTGTTAAGGTTCTGAAGTTTGCAGATGACACAACAGTTGTTGGTCTCATAGAAAACGGGGATGAGTCTGCATACAGGCATGTGGTGGGACAGCTGTCCTCCTGGTGCAGCAGCAACAACTTGGAACTAAATGCTCTCAAAACTATGGAGATGATAATAGACTTTAGGAGATTTCCCACCGCTCCCCCCAGCACCTCCCCTTAACCATAAATGGATCCACAATAACCCAGGTAGAGTCATTCAAGTTTCTTGGGTCCACAATCTCACACAACCTAAAATGGGACAGCAACACTGCCACTATTGTCAAGAAAGCGCAACAGAGGATGTACCATCTACGGCAGCTGAAAAAGTTTGGCCTACCTCAAAATTTAATGGTGCAGTTCTACACTGCAATCATCGAATCCACCATAACATCATCTACGACTGTATGGTTCGGCTCCTGCTCAGCATTAGAAAAGGGGAGGCTGCAGCGCATCATCCGATCAGCGGAAAGGATAATTGGCTGTAGCTTACCTCCCCTGTAGGATCTTTACACTAGCAGGTGCAGAAAGAGAGCAACCAAAATTGCCTCTGACCCCTCCCACCCTCCTCACTCCATCTTCCCAAGACTGCCTCTGACCCCTCCCACCCTGCTCACTCCATCTTCCCAAGACTGCCTCTGACCCCTCCCCCTGCTCTCTCCATCTTCCCCAGATTGCCTCTGACCCCTCTCACCCAGCTCACTCCATCTTCCAGCGCATGCCTTCAGGAGTACGATTCCGGTCAATCGCTACCAAAACCTCTAGACACAGGAACAGTTTTTTTCCTCAAGCGGTAGCCATACTTAATGCTGAACCACGTTAGAGCTGCCAGGACTTGATAGTAATCAGCACAGAACTGTAAATTAACAATTCTCACATTGCTTACTGCCACTATACTTATAATGTCCTTAACTTGTAATATTCACACTGTCTGTCCTTGTATTGTTTTTGTTTGCGTTTGTTAAGCAACTGCCAAGACAAATTCCTTGTAGGTGCAAACTTACTTGGCGAAATAAAATTGATTCTGATTCTGATAGTAGCACCTCCACTGCATTACTTTTCACTTGTTGCAGGCACAGTACCCCAATTTAAAAAGACATGAGAGGCAGAGGCTGGCCACCCAACACTATTCTCGAGGTGGTGCTGCTGTGATTTCCTGCGGCCCTGGAAGAATGCACAGTGTTCAGAGGGCATGCAACCTCAACCCCCAAAATTCTGAGAACGTGGTTGAGTGGCTTACACAGTTCACCACCTCTTCTACAGCTTCCACATGGAACCTCTTTGATGCACCGTCCTCCTCCTGCTCTGCTTCTGGTTCCCCACAACAAATTATTATCACATCTAGCACAGCTGCTCCACTTGATATGTCAGAGGAGTTATTCACACATGATGCATTTAGTGATACACTTGGGGTCAGACAGCCAACCCGCCCTTCAACGCCTGCTGTTGCCACAAACCGAATGCCGACATTCCAAAGCTCACCAGTGTGGCATTTATTTTTTTGGTTTGTGTGCCTCTGACACCAGCAATGCCATCTGTAACCTGAAACTGAGTCATGGGAAGCCCAACACCCAACTAGGGACAACTGCTTTGTGAAGGCCACAAAACACAAACACCAATGCTATGCACACATTAATAAAAGCAGCACACAAATATAATACCTGTAGGAATAATTTTTTATAAATTTGACAAACATGCTTTAAAGGGAATGTCCAAGCAAAATAAAAAAATGAGTTTCACTTACCTGGGGCTGCTACCAGCCCCATGCAGCCATCCTGTGCCCTCGTAGTCACTCACTGCTGCTCCAGTCCCCCGCCTCCAGCTAGTCCTGCTTCTACCAGCCCCATGCAGCCATCCTGTGCCCTCGTAGTCACTCACTGCTGCTCCAGTCCCCCGCTGCCAGCTAGTCCTGCTTCTACCAGCCCCATGCAGCCATCCTGTGCCCTCGCAGTCACTCACTGCTGCTCCAGTCCCCCGCCACCAGCTAGTTCTGCTTCTACCAGCCCCATGCAGCCATCCTGTGCCCCCGTAGTCACTCACTGCTGCTCCAGTCCCCCGCCACCAGCTAGTCCTGCTTCTACCAGCCCCATGCAGCCATCCTGTGCCCTCGTAGTCACTCACTGCTGCTCCAGTCCCCCGCTGCCAGCTAGTCCTGCTTCTACCAGCCCCATGCAGCCATCCTGTGCCCTCGTAGTCACTCACTGCTGCTCCAGTCCCCCGCTGCCAGCTAGTCCTGCTTCTACCAGCCCCATGCAGCCATCCTGTGCCCCCGTAGTCACTCACTGCTGCTCCAGTCCCCCGCTGCCAGCTAGTCCTGCTTCTACCAGCCCCATGCAGCCATCCTGTGCCCTCGTAGTCACTCACTGCTGCTCCAGTCCCCCGCCGCCAGCTAGTTCTGCTTCTACCAGCCCCATGCAGCCATCCTGTGCCCTCGCAGCCACTCACTGCTGCTCCAGTCCCCCTCTGCCAGCTAGTTCTGCTTCTACCAGCCCCATGCAGCCATCCTGTGCCCTCGCAGTCACTCACTACTGCTCCAGTCCCCCGCCACCAGCTAGTTCTGCTTCTACCAGCCCCCTGCAGCCATCCTGTGCCCTCGTAGTCACTCACTGCTGCTCCAGTCCCCCGCCACCAGCTAATTCTGCTTCTACCAGCCCCCTGCAGCCATCCTGTGCCCTCGTAGTCACTCACTGCTGCTCCAGTCCCCCGCTGCCAGCTAGTCCTGCTTCTACCAGCCCCATGCAGCCATCCTGTGCCCTCGTAGTCACTCACTGCTGCTCCAGTCCCCCGCTGGCAGCTTGGCGACCCCGGAGGTCGGCGGGACGCATTGCGTACATTTTTACGCATTCCCGCTAGTGCAGGAACATTAACACATACATTTTTACGCATTACTGGTTCAATGCGTAAACATTTACGCATTGAACCACTAACGCGTAAAAATGCATGTTAATGTTCCTGCACTAGCGGGAATGCGTAAAAATGTACGCAATGCGTCCCGCCGACCTCCGGGGTCGCCAAGCTGCCAGCGGGGGACTGGAGCAGCAGTGAGTGACTACGAGGGCACAGGATGGCTGCAGGGGGCTGGTAGAAGCAGAATTAGCTGGTGGCAGGGGACTGGAGCAGCAGTGAATGACTGCGAGGGCACAGGATGGCTGCAGGGGGCTGGTAGAAGCAGAATTAGCTGGTGGCGGGGGACTGGAGCAGCAGTGAGTGACTACGAGGGCACAGGACGGCTGCAGGGAGCTGGTAGAAGCAGAATTAGCTGGTGGCGGGGGACTGGAGCAGCAGTGAGTGACTACGAGGGCACAGGATGGCTGCAGGGGGCTGGTAGAAGCCCCAGGTAAGTGAAACTCTTTTTTTTATTTTGCTTGAACCTTCCCTTTAAGAAAAAAAATAGGTTGTGTAGTGAGCCAGTCTGCTTGCTACCATCATAAAGTTGTATAATTAACTTCCCATCCAGGCCTCTGGTATACATGACATGACGTGGCGCCATGCATGCCATCACCATGCATGTCTATTTACTTGAGCATAACGCACTAACGTAATAAAAACATTTTGTTAATGACATTTAAAGAAAAAAATTGAAAATAGTAATTTATAAATATATATATATATTTTTTTTAAATGTCATTTACAAAAATGTTTTGAACTGACCAAGCTGTGCGTTCAGTTGAGCGTGCATGCAACACTTGCACAGCTCTGTGTGTGTGTGTGTGTGTGATACACCACAGACAGAACACTGTCACTGACGCACAGGTGTGACCCCTTCTAGTGTGATATAATTGTGTGTCACAGCCCACATTACACAAGCAGCAGACTACCACCACTGCAGCAGGGCCTCTGTTATCACTGTGCTGTGTTTGCACTATTGCACAGCTCTGTGTCTGTGTGATACACCACAGACAGAACACTGTCACTGACGCACAGGTGTAGCCCCTTCTAGTGTGATATAATTGTGTGTCACAGCCCACATTACACAAGCAGCAGACTACTACCACTGCAGCAGGGCCTCTGTTATCACTGTGCTGTGTTTGCACTATTGCATAGCTCTGTGTGTGTGTGATACTCCACAGACAGAACACTGTCACTGACGCACAGGTGTGCCCCCTTCTAGTGTGATATAATTGTGTGCCACAGCCCACATTACACAAGCAGCAGACTACTAGCACTGCAGCAGGGCCTCTGTTATCACTGCGCTGTGTTTGCACTATTGCACAGCTCTGTGTGTGTGATACTCCACAGACAGAGCACTGTCACTGACGCACAGGTGTGACCCCTTCTAGTGTGATATAATTGTGTGTCACAGCCCACATTACACAAGCAGCAGGCTACTACCACTGCAGCAGGGCCTCTGTTATCACTGTGCTGTGTTTGCACTATTGCACAGCTCTGTGTGTGTGATACTCCACAGACAGAACACTGTCACTGACGTACAGGTGTGACCCCTTCTAGTGTGATATAATTGTCTGCCACACCCCACATTACACAAGCAGCAGACTACCACCACTGCAGCAGGGCCTCTGTTATCACTGTGCTGTGTTTGCACTATTGCACAGCTCTGTGTGTGTGTGATACTCCACAGACAGAACACTGTCACTGACGCACAGGTGTGACCCCTTCTAGTGTGATATAATTGTGTGCCACAGCCCACATTACACTAGCAGCAGACTACTACCACTGCAGCAGGGCCTCTGTTATCACTGTGCTGTGTTTGCACTATTGCATTGCTCTGTGTCTGTGTGTGATACTCCACAGACAGATCCCTGTCACTGACGCACAGGTGTGGCCCCTTCTAGTGTGATATAATCGTGTGTCACAGCCCACATTACACAAGCAGCAGACTACTACCACTGCAGCAGGGCCTCTGTTATCACTGTGCTGTGTTTGCACTATTGCATAGCTCTGTGTGTGTGATACGCCACAGACAGAGCACTGTCACTGACGCACAGGTGTGACCCCTTCTAGTGTGATAGAATTGTGTGCCACAGCCCACATTACACAAGCAGCAGACTACCACCACTGCAGCAGGGCCTCTGTTATCACTGTGCTGTGTTTGCACTATTGCATTGCTCTGTGTCTGTGTGTGATACTCCACAGACAGAACACTGTCACTGACACACAGTTGTGACCCCTTCTAGTGTGATATAATTGTGTGCCACAGCCCACATTACACAAGCAGCAGACTACCACCACTGCAGCAGGGCCTCTGTTATCACTGTGCTGTGTTTGCACTATTGCATTGCTCTGTGTGTGTGTGATACTCCACAGACAGAACAGTCACTGACGCACAGGTGTGCCCCCTTCTAGTGTGATAGAATTGTGTGCCACACCCCACATTACACAAGCAGCAGACTACTACCACTGCAGCAGGGCCTCTGTTATCACTGTGCTGTGTTTGCACTATTGCACAGCTCTGTGTCTGTGTGATACTCCACAGACAGAACACTGTCACTGACGCACAGGTGTGACCCCTTCTAGTGTGATATAATTGTGTGTCACAGCCCACATTACACAAGCAGCAGGCTACTACCACTGCAGCAGGGCCTCTGTTATCACTGTGCTGTGTTTGCACTATTGCACAGCTCTGTGTCTGTGTGATACTCCACAGACAGAACACTGTCACTGACGCACAGGTGTGACCCCTTCTAGTGTGATATAATTGTGTGCCACAGCCCACATTACACAAGCAGCAGACTACTACCACTGCAGCAGGGCCTCTGTTATCACTGTGCTGTGTTTGCACTATTGCATAGCTCTGTGTGTGTGTGATACGCCACAGAGTGAGCACTGTCACTGACGCACAGGTGTGACCCCTTCTAGTGTGATATAATTGTGTGTCACAGCCCACATTACACAAGCAGCAGACTACTAGCACTGCAGCAGGGCCTCTGTTATCACTGTGCTGTGTTTGCACTATTGCATTGCTCTGTGTGTGTGTGATACGCCACAGAGTGAGCACTGTCACTGACGCACAGGTGTGACCCCTTCTAGTGTGATATAATTGTGTGTCACAGCCCACATTACACAAGCAGCAGACTACTAGCACTGCAGCAGGGCCTCTGTTATCACTGTGCTGTGTTTGCACTATTGCATTGCTCTGTGTGTGTGTGATACGCCACAGAGTGAGCACTGTCACTGACGCACAGGTGTGACCCCTTCTAGTGTGATATAATTGTGTGCCACAGCCCACATTACACTAGCAGCAGACTACTAGCACTGCAGCAGGGCCTCTGTTATCACTGTGCTGTGTTTGCACTATTGCATTGCTCTGTGTCTGTGTGATACACCACAGACAGAGCACTGTCACTGACGCACAGGTGTGACCCCTTCTAGTGTGATATAATTGTGTGCCACACCCCACATTACACAAGCAGCAGACTACTAGCACTGCAGCAGGGCCTCTGTTATCACTGTGCTGTGTTTGCACTATTGCATAGCTCTGTGTGTGTGATACTCCACAGACAGAACACTGTCACTGACGCACAGGTGTGACCCCTTCTAGTGTGATATAATTGTGTGCCACAGCCCACATTACACTAGCAGCAGACTACTAGCACTGCAGCAGGGCCTCTGTTATCACTGTGCTGTGTTTGCACTATTGCATTGCTCTGTGTCTGTGTGTGATACTCCACAGACAGATCCCTGTCACTGACGCACAGGTGTGGCCCCTTCTAGTGTGATATAATCGTGTGTCACAGCCCACATTACACAAGCAGCAGACTACTACCACTGCAGCAGGGCCTCTGTTATCACTGTGCTGTGTTTGCACTATTGCATAGCTCTGTGTGTGTGATACGCCACAGACAGAGCACTGTCACTGACGCACAGGTGTGACCCCTTCTAGTGTGATAGAATTGTGTGCCACAGCCCACATTACACAAGCAGCAGACTACCACCACTGCAGCAGGGCCTCTGTTATCACTGTGCTGTGTTTGCACTATTGCATTGCTCTGTGTCTGTGTGTGATACTCCACAGACAGAACACTGTCACTGACACACAGGTGTGACCCCTCCTAGTGTGATATAATTGTGTGCCACAGCCCACATTACACAAGCAGCAGACTACTAGCACTGCAGCAGGGCCTCTGTTATCACTGTGCTGTGTTTGCACTATTGCACAGCTCTGTGTGTGTGATACTCCACAGACAGAACACTGTCACTGACGCACAGGTGTGACCCCTTCTAGTGTGATATAATTGTGTGTCACAGCCCACATTACACAAGCAGCAGACTACTAGCACTGCAGCAGGGCCTCTGTTATCACTGTGCTGTGTTTGCACTATTGCATTGCTCTGTGTCTGTGTGTGATACTCCACAGACAGAACACTGTCACTGACGCACAGGTGTGACCCCTTCTAGTGTGATATAATTGTGTGCCACACCCCACATTACACAAGCAGCAGACTACTAGCACTGCAGCAGGGCCTCTGTTATCACTGTGCTGTGTTTGCACTATTGCATAGCTCTGTGTGTGTGTGTGATACTCCACAGACAGAACACTGTCACTGACGCACAGGTGTGACCCCTTCTAGTGTGATATAATTGTGTGCCACACCCCACATTACACAAGCAGCAGACTACTAGCACTGCAGCAGGGCCTCTGTTATCACTGTGCTGTGTTTGCACTATTGCATAGCTCTGTGTGTGTGATACTCCACAGACAGAACACTGTCACTGACGCACAGGTGTGACCCCTTCTAGTGTGATATAATTGTGTGCCACAGCCCACATTACACTAGCAGCAGACTACTAGCACTGCAGCAGGGCCTCTGTTATCACTGTGCTGTGTTTGCACTATTGCATTGCTCTGTGTCTGTGTGTGATACTCCACAGACAGATCCCTGTCACTGACGCACAGGTGTGGCCCCTTCTAGTGTGATATAATCGTGTGTCACAGCCCACATTACACAAGCAGCAGACTACTACCACTGCAGCAGGGCCTCTGTTATCACTGTGCTGTGTTTGCACTATTGCATAGCTCTGTGTGTGTGATACGCCACAGACAGAGCACTGTCACTGACGCACAGGTGTGACCCCTTCTAGTGTGATAGAATTGTGTGCCACAGCCCACATTACACAAGCAGCAGACTACCACCACTGCAGCAGGGCCTCTGTTATCACTGTGCTGTGTTTGCACTATTGCATTGCTCTGTGTCTGTGTGTGATACTCCACAGACAGAACACTGTCACTGACACACAGGTGTGACCCCTCCTAGTGTGATATAATTGTGTGCCACAGCCCACATTACACAAGCAGCAGACTACTAGCACTGCAGCAGGGCCTCTGTTATCACTGTGCTGTGTTTGCACTATTGCACAGCTCTGTGTGTGTGATACTCCACAGACAGAACACTGTCACTGACGCACAGGTGTGACCCCTTCTAGTGTGATATAATTGTGTGTCACAGCCCACATTACACAAGCAGCAGACTACTAGCACTGCAGCAGGGCCTCTGTTATCACTGTGCTGTGTTTGCACTATTGCATTGCTCTGTGTCTGTGTGTGATACTCCACAGACAGAACACTGTCACTGACGCACAGGTGTGACCCCTTCTAGTGTGATATAATTGTGTGCCACACCCCACATTACACAAGCAGCAGACTACTAGCACTGCAGCAGGGCCTCTGTTATCACTGTGCTGTGTTTGCACTATTGCACAGCTCTGTGTCTGTGTGATACACCACAGACAGAACACTGTCACTGACGTACAGGTGTAGCCCCTTCTAGTGTGATAGAATTGTGTGCCACAGCCCACATCACACAAGCAGCAGACTACTACCACTGCAGCAGGGCCTCTGTTATCACTGTGCTGTGTTTGCACTATTGCACAGCTCTGTGCCTGTGTGATACTCCACAGACAGAGCACTGTCACTGACGCACAGGTGTAGCCCCCTTCTAGTGTGATATAATTGTCTGCCACACCCCACATTACACAAGCAGCAGACTACTAGCACTGCAGCAGGGCCTCTGTTATCACTGTGCTGTGTTTGCACTATTGCATTGCTCTGTGTGTGTGTGTGATACTCCACAGACAGAACACTGTCACTGACGCACAGGTGTGCCCCCTTCTAGTGTGATATAATTGTGTGCCACAGCCCACATTACACAAGCAGCAGGCTACTACCACTGCAGCAGGGCCTCTGTTATCACTGTGCTGTGTTTGCACTATTGCACCGCTCTGTGTGTGTGATACACCACAGACAGAACACTGTCACTGACGCACAGGTGTGACCCCTTCTAGTGTGATAGAATTGTGTGCCACAGCCCACATTACACAAGCAGCAGACTACCACCACTGCAGCAGGGCCTCTGTTATCACTGTGCTGTGTTTGCACTATTGCATAGCTCTGTGTCTGTGTGATACACCACAGACAGAACACTGTCACTGACGCACAGGTGTAGCCCCTTCTAGTGTGATATAATTGTGTGCCACAGCCCACATTACACAAGCAGCAGACTACCACCACTGCAGCAGGGCCTCTGTTATCACTGTGCTGTGTTTGCACTATTGCATAGCTCTGTGTGTGTGATACGCCACAGACAGAGCACTGTCACTGACGCACAGGTGTGACCCCTTCTAGTGTGATATAATTGTGTGTCACAGCCCACATTACACAAGCAGCAGACTACTACCACTGCAGCAGGGCCTCTGTTATCACTGTGTTGTGTTTGCACTATTGCATTGCTCTGTGTGTGTGTGTGATACTCCACAGACAGAACACTGTCACTGACGCACAGGTGTGCCCCCTTCTAGTGTGATATAATTGTGTGCCACAGCCCACATTACACTAGCAGCAGACTACCACCACTGCAGCAGGGCCTCTGTTATCACTGTGCTGTGTTTGCACTATTGCATTGCTCTGTGTCTGTGTGTGATACTCCACAGACAGATCCCTGTCACTGACGCACAGGTGTGGCCCCTTCTAGTGTGATATAATCGTGTGTCACAGCCCACATTACACAAGCAGCAGACTACTACCACTGCAGCAGGGCCTCTGTTATCACTGTGCTGTGTTTGCACTATTGCATAGCTCTGTGTGTGTGATACGCCACAGACAGAGCACTGTCACTGACGCACAGGTGTGACCCCTTCTAGTGTGATAGAATTGTGTGCCACAGCCCACATTACACAAGCAGCAGACTACCACCACTGCAGCAGGGCCTCTGTTATCACTGTGCTGTGTTTGCACTATTGCATTGCTCTGTGTCTGTGTGTGATACTCCACAGACAGAACACTGTCACTGACACACAGTTGTGACCCCTTCTAGTGTGATAGAATTGTGTGCCACAGCCCACATTACACAAGCAGCAGACTACCACCACTGCAGCAGGGCCTCTGTTATCACTGTGCTGTGTTTGCACTATTGCATTGCTCTGTGTGTGTGTGATACTCCACAGACAGAACACAGTCACTGACGCACAGGTGTGCCCCCTTCTAGTGTGATAGAATTGTGTGCCACACCCCACATTACACAAGCAGCAGGCTACTACCACTGCAGCAGGGCCTCTGTTATCACTGTGCTGTGTTTGCACTATTGCACAGCTCTGTGTCTGTGTGATACTCCACAGACAGAACACTGTCACTGACGCACAGGTGTGACCCCTTCTAGTGTGATATAATTGTGTGCCACAGCCCACATTACACAAGCAGCAGACTACTACCACTGCAGCAGGGCCTCTGTTATCACTGTGCTGTGTTTGCACTATTGCATAGCTCTGTGTGTGTGTGATACGCCACAGAGCGAGCACTGTCACTGACGCACAGGTGTGACCCCTTCTAGTGTGATATAATTGTGTGTCACAGCCCACATTACACAAGCAGCAGACTACTAGCACTGCAGCAGGGCCTCTGTTATCACTGTGCTGTGTTTGCACTATTGCACAGCTCTGTGTCTGTGTGATACACCACAGACAGAACACTGTCACTGACGCACAGGTGTAGCCCCTTCTAGTGTGATATAATTGTGTGTCACAGCCCACATTACACAAGCAGCAGACTACTACCACTGCAGCAGGGCCTCTGTTATCACTGTGCTGTGTTTGCACTATTGCATTGCTCTGTGTCTGTGTGTGATACTCCACAGACAGAACACTGTCACTGACGCACAGGTGTGACCCCTTCTAGTGTGATATAATTGTGTGCCACAGCCCACATTACACTAGCAGCAGACTACTAGCACTGCAGCAGGGCCTCTGTTATCACTGTGCTGTGTTTGCACTATTGCATTGCTCTGTGTCTGTGTGTGATACTCCACAGACAGATCCCTGTCACTGACGCACAGGTGTGGCCCCTTCTAGTGTGATATAATCGTGTGTCACAGCCCACATTACACAAGCAGCAGACTACTACCACTGCAGCAGGGCCTCTGTTATCACTGTGCTGTGTTTGCACTATTGCATAGCTCTGTGTGTGTGATACGCCACAGACAGAGCACTGTCACTGACGCACAGGTGTGACCCCTTCTAGTGTGATAGAATTGTGTGCCACAGCCCACATTACACAAGCAGCAGACTACCACCACTGCAGCAGGGCCTCTGTTATCACTGTGCTGTGTTTGCACTATTGCATAGCACTGTGTCTGTGTGATACTCCACAGACAGAGCACTGTCACTGACACACAGGTGTGACCCCTTCTAGTGTGATATAATTGTGTGCCACAGCCCACATTACACAAGCAGCAGACTACTACCACTGCAGCAGGGCCTCTGTTATCACTGTGCTGTGTTTGCACTATTGCATAGCTCTGTGTGTGTGATACGCCACAGACAGAGCACTGTCACTGACGCACAGGTCTGACCCCTTCTAGTGTGATAGAATTGTGTGCCACACCCCACATTACACAAGCAGCAGGCTACTACCACTGCAGCAGGGCCTCTGTTATCACTGTGCTGTGTTTGCACTATTGCACAGCTCTGTGTCTGTGTGATACTCCACAGACAGAACACTGTCACTGACGCACAGGTGTGACCCCTTCTAGTGTGATATAATTGTGTGCCACAGCCCACATTACACAAGCAGCAGACTACTAGCACTGCAGCAGGGCCTCTGTTATCACTGTGCTGTGTTTGCACTATTGCACAGCTCTGTGTGTGTGATACTCCACAGACAGAACACTGTCACTGACGCACAGGTGTGACCCCTTCTAGTGTGATAGAATTGTGTGCCACAGCCCACATTACACAAGCAGCAGACTACTAGCACTGCAGCAGGGCCTCTGTTATCACTGTGCTGTGTTTGCACTATTGCATTGCTCTGTGTGTGTGTGATACTCCACAGACAGAACACTGTCACTGACACACAGGTGTGACCCCTTCTAGTGTGATATAATTGTGTGCCACATCCCACATTACACAAGCAGCAGGCTACTACCACTGCAGCAGGGCCTCTGTTATCACTGTGCTGTGTTTGCACTATTGCATTGCTCTGTGTGTGTGTGATACTCCACAGACAGAACACTGTCACTGACGCACAGGTGTGACCCCTTCTAGTGTGATATAATCGTGTGTCACAGCCCACATTACACAAGCAGCAGGCTACTACCACTGCAGCAGGGCCTCTTATCAATGTGCTGTGTTTGCACTATTGCACAGCTCTGTGCCTGTGTGATACTCCACAGACAGAACACTGTCACTGACACACAGGTGTGACCCCTTCTAGTGTGATATAATTGTGTGCCACACCCCACATTACACAAGCAGCAGACTACTAGCACTGCAGCAGGGCCTCTGTTATCACTGTGCTGTGTTTGCACTATTGCATAGCTCTGTGTGTGTGTGTGATACTCCACAGACAGAACACTGTCACTGACGTACAGGTGTAGCCCCTTCTAGTGTGATAGAATTGTGTGCCACAGCCCACATCACACAAGCAGCAGACTACTACCACTGCAGCAGGGCCTCTGTTATCACTGTGCTGTGTTTGCACTATTGCACAGCTCTGTGCCTGTGTGATACTCCACAGACAGAGCACTGTCACTGACGCACAGGTGTAGCCCCCTTCTAGTGTGATATAATTGTCTGCCACACCCCACATTACACAAGCAGCAGACTACTAGCACTGCAGCAGGGCCTCTGTTATCACTGTGCTGTGTTTGCACTATTGCATTGCTCTGTGTGTGTGTGTGATACTCCACAGACAGAACACTGTCACTGACGCACAGGTGTGCCCCCTTCTAGTGTGATATAATTGTGTGCCACAGCCCACATTACACAAGCAGCAGGCTACTACCACTGCAGCAGGGCCTCTGTTATCACTGTGCTGTGTTTGCACTATTGCACCGCTCTGTGTGTGTGATACACCACAGACAGAACACTGTCACTGACGCACAGGTGTGACCCCTTCTAATGTGATAGAATTGTGTGCCACAGCCCACATTACACAAGCAGCAGACTACCACCACTGCAGCAGGGCCTCTGTTATCACTGTGCTGTGTTTGCACTATTGCATAGCTCTGTGTGTGTGATACGCCACAGACAGAGCACTGTCACTGACGCACAGGTGTGACCCCTTCTAGTGTGATATAATTGTGTGTCACAGCCCACATTACACAAGCAGCAGACTACTACCACTGCAGCAGGGCCTCTGTTATCACTGTGTTGTGTTTGCACTATTGCATTGCTCTGTGTGTGTGTGATACTCCACAGACAGAACACTGTCACTGGGGGGAGGAGGAGACATTTTGTGACCTCAGTGAGGAAGACGAGCTGGCTAGCCCAACATCCATCCTTGTTCAAATGGGGTCTTTTATGCTGTTCTACCTGTTGAGGTACCCCTGTATAAAAAGGCTCAAGAAGAACGACCTGTACTGGGTGGCAACGCTACCGGACCCTCTTGATGTTTGTATACCCCTTATAGTAAGCATACTGTGATGCCCAAGTCCGGTTGAGTGAGATACTCCCACTCAACACATTAACCGTTCTTTACTTTATTTTGTACTAGCTGATGACCTGGCGTTGCCCGGGAATGTATTTGGCTGCTGTTGGCTCCACCCACTTTTTTTTACCCTAACACACAAATACTCAATGACCAAGTTTGTGAGCTTTGGCATCAATAATTTGTATATTCCCATAGAAATACACATCAGATTAGCTGGTTGTGACTCCGCCCCTCTCCAGCATTTGAACCCCAGTCACCCAATGACCAATTGTAACAGGTTTGAGGCATCTGCTATTAAAAGTGTAAAAATTGCAGCAACTTAAATATTCCCCTTGAAAATCAACATATGAATTTTCATTGGCTATTATAGGCTCCACCCACTTCCCTGGATATTAATCTCAGTCACCCAGTGACCATCTGGGCAAAGTTTGAGAACCCTGCCATTAACAGTAGGGATGATCGGAACCAGCAAATTCCGTTCTGCCGGAAATCACGGATTCCGTCAGTGTTAAATTCCGTCGCTATGAAAATTCCGCCGGATTTGTATGGAATTCCGCATTCCGTCGGAAATTTTTAAAAAATGCTCTCTCTCTCCTCCTCCTCCGAGGGTGTCATCTTCTAGTGAATTGTAGTTTTTCAAAAGCCAGCTTACATACCTTGGCCAGGAATTGAACCCAGGTCTCAGCGTGTAGTAGGTATCTGACTTACCCCCTAGACCACCAACCACACTACATGCTAAAGCCAGCCTAGCATGTACCATTATGATCAATCCAATAGAAAAAGTAGCATACTTAAGGATTTGTACTTTTTCAAAGGCCAGCTTACATACCTTGGCCGGGAATTGAACCCAGGTCTCAGTGTGTAGTAGGTATCTGACTTACCCCCTAGACCACCAACCACACTACATGCTAAAGCCAGCTTAGCATGTACCATTATGACCAATCCAAGAGAAAAAGTAGCGTGCTTAAGGATTTGTACTTTTTCAAAAGCCAGCTTACATACCATGGCTGGGTCTTGAACCCAGGTCTCAGTGTGTAGTAGGTATCTGAGTTATCTGACTTACCCCCTATAACACCAACCACACTACATGCTGAAGCCAGCCTAGCATGTACCATTATGATTAATCCAAGAGAAAAATGAGCTCTCTCTAAGGATTTGTAGCCAGACACGGCCTTGCCTTTTGAGTTAAACAGTTGTCCGAAGAGAACCCCAGATAGCCAGGTAGATTCATCTCTCTCTCTCTCTTTAGTAGAGATAGTCACCGCTTTCCGCGGAATTGTATTTTCTGGAATTTTTAGGCGGAAATTGGTCATTCCGTTCCATTTGGTTGGAACGGAATTGCTTTTTCAATCTGTCGGAATTCGGAAAATGCCTGTGAAAATCTGCCGGTATCCGTTGATGGTTTTAAGCTGAAAATTCAGTTCAATGGCATCAAGTCCTAGAGGGAGAGAGAGCTCATTTTTCTCTTGGATTGATCATAATGGTACATGCTAGCCTGACTTCAGCATGTAGTGTGGTTGGTGGTATAGGGGGTAAGTCAGATACCTACTACACACTGAGACCTGGGTTCAATTCCCAGCCTGGGTTCAATTCCCGGCCAAGGTATGTAAGCTGGCTTTTGAAAAAGTACACGCTACTTTTTCTATTGGATTGATCATAATGGTACATGCTAGCCTGACTTCAGCATGTAGTGTGGTTGGTGGTATAGGGGGTAAGTCAGATACCTACTACACACTGAGACCTGGGTTCAATTCCCGGCCAAGGTATGTAAGCTGGCTTTTGAAAAAGTACACGCTACTTTTTCTATTGGATTGATCATAATGGTACATGCTAGCCTGACTTCAGCATGTAGTGTGGTTGGTGGTATAGGGGGTAAGTCAGATACCTACTACACACTGAGACCTGGGTTCAATTCCCAGCCTGGGTTCAATTCCCGGCCAAGGTATGTAAGCTGGCTTTTGAAAAAGTACAAATCCTTAAGCACGCTACTTTTTCTATTGGATTGATCATAATGGTACATGCTAGGCTGGCTTTAGCATGTAGTGTGGTTGGTGGTCTAGGGGGTAAGTCAGATACCTACTACACACTGAGACCTGGGTTCAATTCCTGGCCAAGGTATGTAAGCTGGCTTTTGAAAAACTACAATTCTCTGGAAGATGACACCCTCGTCCCTCTGGGAGGAGGAGGAGAGAGATAGATAGATTGTTTTTCCGGAAAATTCCACGGAAATAAAAACATTTCCGCGGAATTCCGCTTCAGAGGTTTAGCAATTCTGCTCCGACTGCCGGAATCGGAATTGACCTAATTCCGGCCGGAATCGCGGAATTAACAATTCCGCGGAATTCAGCGAGCATCCCTAATTAACAGTGCAAGAAGACCTGCAGTTTATATTATCCCAGTGAAATTTGTTTTTTGCTCTGCCCACTTTTTGTAACCTGGACACACAGTCACTCAATTACCAAGTTTGTGAGCTTTCTGGTCCTTGGCATCAATAAAAACAAATCTAAATGGCTGTTGTTGGCTCCACCCCCTTTTTTGAATTTGAACCCCAGTGACCCAATGACCAACTGTACCAGGTTTGAGGCTTGAGCCATTAACAGTGCAAGAATGGCAGCAATTTTAATATTCCCCTTGAAAATCAACAGGTGAATTTTGATAAGCTTTTTTAAGCTCCACCCACTTTTTTGAGTAATAATACCAGTCACCCAGTAACCAACTGTGCAAAGTTTGAGAACCCTGCCATTGACCGTGGAGAAGGGCTGCAGTTTACATTTTCCCAGGGAAATTTGTTTTCGACTCCACTCACTTTTTGTAACCTTGACACACAGTCACTCAATGACCAAGTTTGTGAGCTTTCAGGTTCCTGGCATCAAAATTGTGTGAATGGAAGCAGTTTATCCAGCAAAGAAATATAATTGGCTGTTTTTGGCTCCGCCCCTTTAGTGAATTTGAATCCCAGTTACTTAATGACCGATTGTAGCAGGTTTAAGGCCTCTGCCATTAACAGTGTAAGAATAGCAGCAGTTTCAATATTCCCCTTGAAAATCAATAGGTGAATTTTGATTGGCTGTAGTAGGCTCCACCCACTTTTCTGAATATTAAACCCAGTCACCCAGAGACCAACTGTGTCAAGTTTGAGAGCCCTGCCATTAACAGCGTGCTGCTGCAGTTTATGTTTTCTCATGTAAAAAGTTAGTTGTTTTTGGCTCCACCCACTTTTTTCTAACCTTGACATACAGTCACTCAATGACCAAGATTATGAGCTTTGGGGTCTTTGGCATCAATACGTTGCATTTTCCCATTGAATTTAAACAAATCTGATTGGCTGTTTGTGGTCTGAGCCATTTTCAGAATTTAAACCCCAGTCTGCCAGTGACCAACTGTACCAGGTTTGAGGCTTGTGCCATTAACAGTGCAAGAATGGCAGCAATGTAAATATTCCCCTTGAAAATCAGGTGAATTTTGATTGGCTGTTGTAGGCTCCACCCACTTTCCTGAATATTAACCCCTGTCATCCAGTAACCAACTGTGTCAAGTTTGAGAACCCTGCCAATAACAGAATGGCTGAAATCAATTTAACAAATCTGATTGGCTGTTTGTGGCTCCACCCCTTTAGTGAATTTAGACACCAGTCACCCAATGACTGACTGTATCAGGTTTGAAACCTCTGCTATTAACAGTGTAAGAATGGCAGCAATTTAAATATTCCCCTTAAAAATCAACAGGTACATTTTGATTGGCTGTTGTAGGCTCCACCCATTTTCCTCATTAATCCCAGTCACCAGCTGTGTCAAGTTTGGGAACCCTGCTATTAATAGTGTAAGAACGGTTGCAGTTTATATTTTCCCATGTAAGGCCTCGTTCAGACTATACGCGCTGCCGTGCGCATTTTGGCAGCGCGTATAGTGTGCGACACGCAAGAACGGTAGAAGGGCATAGACAGCCCTTCTACCGTTCCCATCATATGCGCTGCCTGGCAGCGCGATTGCGCTATCGCGTGCTGCACGCATTTTTGGGAATCGCAGCGCAGATCCCATTCATTGTAATGAATGGGATCTGCAGCGCAGCGCATAATAGCGCAGATGGCGTGCGATCGGACGCGTTGCGTTCCAATCGCACAGCCATCTGCGCTAAATGATGTGAACGAGGCCTCAAACATTTAGTTGTTGGTGCCACCCACTTTTTCTAACCTTGATGTACAGTCACTCAATTACCAGGTTTATGAGCTTTGGGGTCCTTGGTATCAATTGTTTGTATATTCCCATTGTAATTAAACAAATCTGATTAGCTGTACCAGGTGTGGGGCCTCTGCTATTAGCAGTGTTAGGCCGGGCATACACAGCTCGTTTATGCTCCGGAATCGAGCCGCTCGTTCTCCTCCATTGTTCCACCCGTGGGTATCGAGCGCGGAATCGATCTAGGCGCTGATCGGACATATCGGATATTTTCAATCGAGCCATCAGCAGCTCGATTGATAATAAAAAACGACCAGTTTATGCCCAGCATAAGAATGGCAGCAATTTGAATATTCCCCTTGAAAATCAACGGGTGAATTTTGATTGGCTGTTGTAGGCTCCATGCATATTAGTCCCAGTGACCAACTGGGCAAAGTTTGAGAACCCTGCCATTAACAGTGTATGAACGCAAACCGGATAGAATAGCATGCCGCTGCAAGATGCTGTGGTAGCCATGCTGGTTCAGTATGCCTTCAATTTTGAATAAATCCACAACAGTGTCACCAGCAAAGCACCCCCACACCATCACACCTCCTCTTCCATGCTTCACAGTGGGAACCAGGCATGTAGAGACCATCCGTTCACCTTTTCTGCGTCGCACAAAGACACGGTGGTTGGAACCAAAGATCTCAAATTTGGACTCATCAGAACAAAGCACAGATTTCCACTGGTCTAATGTCCATTCCTTGTGTTCTTTAGCCCAAACAAGTCTCTTCTGCTTGTTGCCTGTCCTTAGCAGTGGTTTACTAGCAGATATTCTACCATGAAGGCCTGAATCACACAGTCTCCTCTTAACAGTTGTTCTAGAGATGTGTCTGCAGCTAGAACTCTGTGTGGCATTGACCTGGTCTCTAATCTGAGCTGCTGTTAACCTGCGATTTCTGAGGCTGGTGACTCGGATGAACTTATTTTCCACAGGTGACTCTTGGTCTTCCTTTCCTGGGGCGTGGGGGCCGCATGTGAGCCAGTTTCTTTGTAGTGTTTGAAAGTGTCCCCAAGTGCAGTCTCAAAAACCATCAAAGTTTTCCCAATTTTTCGTCTGACGGACCTTCATTTCTTAAAGTAATGATGGCCACTGGTTTTTCTTGACTTAGAATTTGTAATATGGCAAGAAAAAAAGCAGCTAACAGTCTATTCAGTAGGACTATCAGCTGTGTATCCTCCTGACTTCTCCACAACACAACTGATGGTCCCAGCCCCATTTATAAGGCAAGAAATCCCACTTATTAAACCTGACAGGGCCCACCTGTGAAGTGAAAACCATTTCAGGTGACTACCTCTTGAAGCTCGCCAAGAGTGTGCAAAGCAGTAATCAAAGCAAAAGGTGGCTACTTTGCAGAACCTAGAATATGACATATTTTCAGTTGTTTCACACTTGTTGGTTATGTACTATACTGCCACATGTGGTCATTCATAGTTTGGATGCCTTCAGTGTGACTCTACAATGTTCATAGTCATGAAAATAAAGACAACTCTTTGAATGAGAAGGTGTGTCTATACTTTTGGTCTGTACTGTACACACACACACACGATTTCATATACATAGATTGACATGTGTGCCCCCTCCCCCCATGGTGAAGGAAGTGTCCGGACAGGAAAGCCAGCTTGTGGGCATAGTTGCAGGGTGCTGGCACTCGGATGGTCCCAGGCCAGTTCATGTGGCACAATTGGAAAGTCAACCTTTGTAGATGGTCAGGGCTGAGGTTTGCAGTGTTCATTACACACACACACACACACACATATATATAGTGAGTGGGAATGCCACATCCTTGCCTGACATGGTGGGAGAGCAGGGAGAAATCCACCCAGTCGTGGTTGGTGACAGTGTGTCCAGGACGGTACCAGGAGCAGGAGTGACAAATTATTCTCTTATTTTTCCTTCTCTGTGGAAGGAAAAACTACACAAGGGGTACCAGCAGGTCCCCACAGCTCTCCTTCAAGCTTGCAATTTATCTGCAGCAACATTTTCTGTGGTCAGTTTTGTTGAATTAGAGCTTGCTTTTACATTTTCAACTTGAGAAGGCACATGTGTTCTGTATGGCACCGTACATGTCGTCTCTGGTCCCTGATATTATGATTAGGAGCAGCTGCACCCTTGTCTCCCCTTCTACTAGTGACTTGGTACTGTTGCTGCCAGCCGGCCACCCACTGAACACACCAATGGCAACAGGCAAGCCTCCACTGCGTGCCTCTGCAGTGGAGTTAGTGCCACCCCCACCACAAATGGCAGGCAGACCTGCTGCCAGCCTGACTACTCACTTAACATTTCATTAAAAAAAAGTAGCATTTTATAAACAACTTTTCAATTTGTCAAAAACAAAAATTTTATTTTTGAATTAGTCATAATTAAATAGAGCCAGAGACAAAGCACCCTCATGTATTTACCATATATATCAGTGGGAACATTAGAGAAAACACCTACCCTGCTCTCTGTTTCATTCTGCACTGCTCAGCCTGCTTGTTATCAGCCCTGATAAAATCCCAACTGAGTATTGAGTCTGGCTTTGCTCAGGAATTATTATTGCTGAGTGTGTCTTCTCTGATGTCTTTTCAAGCCCAAGCCTGCCCCCTTCTGGCTCTGCTATAATGACTCAGCTATAATGATTCCTGAGCAAAGCCAGACTGAATGCTCAGTGGGGGATTTTATCAGGGCTGATAAGAAGCAGGCTGAACAGTGAAGGATGAAACAGAGAGCAGGGTAGGTGTTTTCTCTAATGTTCCCACTGATATATATATGGTGAAATACATGAGGGTGCTTCATCTCTGGTTCACTTTAACTTTGTCAAACAAGGTAACCAAAAAAAAAAAAAAAGAGGAGGGTGCCAGTTCAGGCATACTAGCCAACCAGCACCCCTTCTCATTCTTTGTTCTGCAGACACCATGATGGAGTTTCAGGTAACCTGCACTGCATGGCTCTGCATTGGAATTGGTGGCACCACCAGGAATGGCAGACAGGTCTGCTGCCAGACTGACACCTGCTGACTAAACAGTTCAGAATTTTTTTTTTTAGAATTTTATAAATAACTTTTCAATTTGTCAAAAACAAAAATTGTAGTTTTAAATTTGTCACTTGAGGACCGCAGTGTTAAACCCCTTAAAGACTAGGCCATTTTTTAACGAATAGGCTACTGCAGCTTTAAGGCCTCGCTGCAGGGCCATCCAACTTGGTACACAAGTGATTCCCCCCTCCTTTCTCCCCACCAACAGAGCTCTCTGGTGGGGTCTGATCGCTCCCCCAATGTTTATTTACTAACAAATAAATTTGTCTTTTATTTTTAAATAAAAATGCTTATTTTTATTTTTTTTATCCCTCTCCCTCCCTCGTCAGCCTATCACCGTAATCAGCTGTGATAGGCTTCAGCCTATCACAGCAGATCGCTTTTGTGCCTCTGGAGGGGACAGCCAAGACACAGCAGCCCCTGTACAGCACTGCCTTACATCGCAGCACTATACCTAGTAAACAGACGGCGGTTTCACTGTGTCCCCCCAGCCTTGTGACGGGAAGCGGTGTCCCCCAGCCTTGTGACCGGAAGCTGTGTCCCCCCCCCAGCCTTGTGACCGGAAGCTGTGTCCCCCCCCAGCCTTGTGACCAGAAGCTGTGTCCCCCCCCCAGCCTTGTGACGGGAAGCAGTGTCCCCCAGCCTTGTGACCGGAAGCTGTGTCCCCCCCCCCCAGCCTTGTGACCGGAAGCTGTGTCCCCCCCCCCCAGCCTTGTGACGGGAAGCTGCGCCCCCCCCCCAGCCTTGTGACGGGGAAGCTGCGTCCCCCCCCCCAGCCTTGTGACGGGGAAGCTGCGTCCCCCCCCCCAGCCTTGTGACGGGGAAGCTGCGTCCCCCCCCAGCCTTGTGACGGGGAAGCTGCGTCCCCCCCCAGCCTTGTGACGGGGAAGCTGCGTCCCCCCCCCAGCCTTGTGACGGGGAAGCTGCGTCCCCCCCCAGCCTTGTGACGGGGAAGCTGCGTCCCCCCCCCAGCCTTGTGACGGGGAAGCTGCGTCCCCCCCCAGCCTTGTGACGGGAAGCTGCGTCCCCCCCCAGCCTTGTGACGGGAAGCTGCGTCCCCCCCAGCCTTGTGACGGGAAGCTGCGTCCCCCCCAGCCTTGTGACAGGAAGCTGCGTCCCCACAGCCTTGTGACTGGAAGCTGCGTCCCCCCCGCCTTGTGACTGGAAGCTGCGTCCCCCCCCCCCAGCCTTGTGACGGGAAGCTGTCCCCCCCCCCCTGTGAAGGGAAGCTGTCCCCCCCCCCCCCTAGCCTTGTGACGGGAAGCTGTGTCCCCCCTAGCCTTGAGACGGAAAGCTGTTTCCCCCCTAGCCCTGTGACGGAAAGCTGTGTCCCCCCCCCCCCTTGTGATGGGAAGCTGTGTCCCCCTCCAGCCTTGTGATGGGAAGCTGTGTCCCCCCCTAGCCTTGTGATGGAAATCTGTGTCCTCCCAGCCTTGTGATGGGAGGCTGCGTCTCCCCAGCCTTGGGATGGGAAGCGGTGTCCCCCCAGCCCTGTGATGGGAAGCTGTGTTCCCCTAGCCTTGTGATGGGAAGCTGTGTTCCCCTAGCCATGTGATGGGAAGCTGTCCCCCCCCCCCTAGCCTTGTAATGGGAAGTTGTGTCCTCCTAGCCTTGTGATGGGAAGCTGTGTCCCCCTAGCCTTGTGATGGGAAGCTGTGTCCCCCCAGCCTTGTGATGGGAAGCTGTGTCCCCCCAGCCTTGTGATGGGAAGCTGTGTCCCCCCAGCCTTGTGATGGGAAGCTGTGTCCCCCCAGCCTTGTGATGGGAAGCTGTGTCCCCCCAGCCTTGTGATGGGAAGCTGTGTCCCCCCAGCCTTGTGATAGGAAGCTGTGTCCCCCCAGCCTTGTGATGGGAAGCTGTGTCCCCCTAGCCTTGTGGTGGGAAGCTGTATCCTCCTAGCCTTGTGGTGGGAAGCTGCGTCTCCCCAGAATTGTGATGGGAAGCGGTGTCCCCCTAGCCTTTTGATAAGAAGCTGTGTCCCCCTCCTCCTAGCCTTGTGATGGGAAGCTGCATCCTCCTAGCCTTGTGATAAGAAGCTGTGTCCCCCCTCCTCCTAGCCTTGTGATAAGAAGCTGTGTCCCCCCCTCCTCCTAGCCTTGTGATGGGAAGCTGTGTCCCCCTAGCCTTGTGACGAGAGGGACCGCGATGGGGAGCTCGTTTGCTCCCTCGTATGCTAATCTTACAATGGGATTCCTAGAATTACATAAATTATCCACACATCATCCATTTCCCAACAATATTGTACTATATAAGCGATATATATCGACGACCTTATTTTCATTTGGAAAGGCAACACTATACTCATTCCAAACTTTGTCAGTTACCTTAATTCAAATTCAGCAGGACTTCAATTTACACACCATTATCATACCTCCGTGTTTGTAGAATGACAGAGATTCCGGG
Source organism: Hyperolius riggenbachi (assembly GCF_040937935.1). Taxonomy (NCBI): domain Eukaryota; kingdom Metazoa; phylum Chordata; class Amphibia; order Anura; family Hyperoliidae; genus Hyperolius; species Hyperolius riggenbachi. The sequence goes on along the minus strand of NC_090650.1, from coordinate 450,121,690 downwards.
CACCGGCAGTAGCAGCAAAGAAACCCCTTTATTTCATCCTCAGCTCAGAGATTAAAATAGTCAGATGTAAAGCCTGACAGCCTGTTTCGCAGAGTAACAAGCTCTGCTTCTTCAGAGGCAAAAAGATTACACCAAATACATCAATTCAACACTTAAATACAGTGATGACAGCCTTACCGCTCCAGACGCCACTCCCCCCAACCGAGCAGAGTATGAACGCCAAAGCTCCGAGCCGCCGCCGTCAAACAAGGCCCCGCCCCTTCCGGGTACGTCATAGAGGGGCCAGCATCCCACACAAGGAGCCGATCGCATACCATCGCGATAGAACGAACGCGGTATTAGGGAGGAGTGAGGACGGGCATCTAGTTGCCTAGGTAACCCGTCTTGGAGCAGGAACGCTGTAATTAAAACAACAAAGACAAATTACAAAATAAAATAAAAACAAAGCGGGCAACTGGAAATTCTATTGCTAACACTATACATTATATTATTAGAAAAAATGATCAACACAGAGGTGGATTCTGGACAAGCATCAACCTGGCCAAATAAATCAGGGCAATAACAACGACATTGATGTTGTCTCATATAATGCCGATCAAAAATAGAGATCGCAAAATACTGGAACAATTTTGTTCCATACCGAAGCGCAAAAAACGCTGCGGGTGTCCACCTAGGAATAGGGAGGAGGGGAAAAGAAAAAGGGACAAAGAAGGAAAAGAAGGAAAGGAAAGAAAGACATGAAAAAAGAAAAGATAAAAGATTGGAGAATTAGAACAGGTCATGATGGTTACCCACAATAAATCACGGTTTCATTGATGCTTATCCAAGAAACACCATCGCTCATTACGTTCATTTAAACCTAGTCTACCGCAAGCATTAGTAATAGAGATCAACCTAGCTTCTTCTCTACGTAGCCATCTATCTCTGCAGCCCCCTCTAGGGGGTACAGGAACAGTTATTAGACCACAAATTAACAAATTGATTAAAGGAGGACTCGTCACCATCCCACACTAATAGGACATCATCCATATAGCGATGCCATGCCACTATGGCATGGCGATAGGGATTGTGGCGATGGTAAATGTACTTCTCTTCCCAGAAAGCCAGGAAGAGGTTAGCAAAGGTAGGGGCCACCGATGTCCCCATCGCCACGCCAGAGGCCTGCCTGTACCAGGTACCGTTGAAGAGAAAGGCATTGTGCTCAAGAACATAAGACAAACAGTTGCCTACATCAATTTGTTAACTGGCTTGGGAGAAATGATTTAAATATGAAATTCACGGGGGTTTGGGGGGATACCCAACTCCAATTTCTTGACCTGTTGATTTTTGAGGCAGATGGAAAATTGTTGACTAAGGGGTTCAGAAAAGAAACGGCTACGAATTCAATACTGGCCTACTCAAGTTACCACCCACGTCATGTTTTAGACGGAATTCCTTATAGCCAGTTTTTAAGGCTTAAGCGTAATAATAGTAGACAGAAGGACTTTGAGGTGCAATGTAAAGAATTGGGGCTTAGATTGATGTCTAGAGGGTACCCACTTCCCTTGTTGATTGATGCTTTCACTCGTGCCAATGGACAGAAAAGAGAAAATCTTTTACATCGGAAGAAAAAGAAACAATCTTATCAATCAAATTTGGGGAAATCTGTAATCCCCTTTGTATTCGATTTCTCTCCCATGGCACAGAGGATTCGCCAATCAATAAATAAAAATTGGGCAGATCTGGCCAATAGTGCGAGTTTAGGGACTAAACTTCAAGACAAACCCCTGATTACTTTTAGGCGGGCCAGGACTATTGGTGACATGTTGGTGAGGAGTGAATTTAGGGAGAAAAAAGAGCCCGATTGGCTTACTCAGATGAAGCCAAAGGGCAACTTTCGTTGCCATAACTGTACCCACTGTCACCAGTTTATTCCTGGCAAATCGATCACTCTGGGTGGACAATTAATCGTTTTTAAAGAACTTCTCCACTGTAAATCCTTGTTTGTGGTTTACGCTGTACTTTGCCCGTGTAAACGTTATTATATTGGCAAAACAACCAGACCCCTAGGTACCCGATTTCAGGAACACTATAATTCAATAAAAACGGGTAAAGGTGCAGGTCGCTTGATTGCACACATAAGAGAGACACATGGTGGCAATCCAGATTGCCTCCGTTTCTGTGGTCTAATAACGGTTCCTGTACCCCCTAGAGGGGGCTGCAGAGATAGATGGCTACGTAGAGAAGAAGCTAGGTTGATCTCTATTACTAATGCTTGCGGTAGACTAGGTTTAAATGAACGTAATGAGCGATGGTGTTTCTTGGATAAGCATCAATGAAACCGTGATTTATTGTGGGTAACCATCATGACCTGTTCTAATTCTCCAATCTTTTATCTTTTCTTTTTTCATGTCTTTCTTTCCTTTCCTTCTTTGTCCCTTTTTCTTTTCCCCTCCTCCCTATTCCTAGGTGGACACCCGCAGCGGTTTTTGCGCTTCGGTATGGAACAAAATTGTTCCAGTATTTTGCGATCTCTATTTTTGATCGGCATTATATGAGACAACATCAATGTCGTTGTTATTGCCCTGATTTATTTGGCCAGGTTGATGCTTGTCCAGAATCCACCTCTGTGTTGATCATTTTTTCTAATAATATAATGTATAGTGTTCGCAATAGAATTTCCAGTTGCCCGCTTTGTTTTTATTTTGTTTTGTAATTTGTCTTTGTTGTTTTAATTACAGCGTTCCTGCTCCAAGACGGGTTACCTAGGCAACTAGATGCCCGTCCTCACTCCTCCCTAATACCGCGTTCGTTCTATCGCGATGGTACGCGATCGGCTCCTTGTGTGGGATGCTGGCCCCTCTATGACGTACCCGGAAGGGGCGGGGCCTTGTTTGACGGCGGCGGCTCGGAGCTTTGGCGTTCGTACTCTGCTCGGTTGGGGGGGAGTGGCGTCTGGAGCGGTAAGGCTGTCATCACTGTATTTAAGTGTTGAATTGATGTATTTGGTGTAATCTTTTTGCCTCTGAAGAAGCAGAGCTTGTTACTCTGCGAAACAGGCTGTCAGGCTTTACATCTGACTATTTTAATCTCTGATCTGAGGATGAAATAAAGGTGTTTCTTTGCTGCTACTGCCGGTGCCCGGAATCTCTGTCATTCTACAAACACTGATGCAATTGAATTACCTCTGGAGGCACGGTACCAGTATACACCATACCCTCAGCCTAATCAGCCAGCGATCTAGTGCCAGTCCCACCAATCCTCTTCAATTTATTATCATACCTCCTCCATTGAGTTTCTTGACCTCACTCTATATATAGAATCCAATCACATCATGACAAAAACTTTTTTTAAACCAGTCGATGCCAACAATTATATACATTTCAAGAGCTTTCACCACCACCCTTGGATTACTAACACCCCCTACAGTCAATACAGAAGAATACATAGGAACTGCACTGACCAATCACAATTTGATATACAATCCAAGATTCTCACAAAAAAATTCACAGATCGTCATTATCCCAAAAAACTTATCAAAGATGCAAGACAGAGCCAAATGTTCCAACCCCCCGACCACCATTAGACAACCTTCCAATACCACAGGCCCACCCCGGTTCATTACTCGTTACAATGCCCAACATCTGTCCATCCGCAATATTCTAAAAAATCGTTGGGACATTCTCATGCAAGACCCCTACTTACGGCCCTTATTACCCACAGCACCTTCAATTAAATATAGGAGAGCACTGAATCTCCGCAACCTCCTAGCGCCAAGCAAATTACGTACAACTAATGAACTCTCCCCTCCGCAAGCACAGGAGCCTGGCTGCTTCCCCTGCAACAAGAACCGCTGCACAGCTTGCCAGTTCATGAACACCTGTGCTTCCTTTGTTTCCTCTAGCACCAATATTCAATATCCCATAAAAAAACACCTCACCTGCAAATCCAAATTCGTCATCTATCTCATTTCATGCCCTTGCCGTCTCCAGTACATGGGGAGAACTACACAGTTGGCCCGCAGCAGAATCAGGCAACACAAAAGAAACATCACCAATAAATTCCCCCTTCACAGCGTTTCATGGCACTTTTGCACCCACCATGACAATAACCCACAACTCTTCAGCATCACACTGCTTGACTCTATTGATGCTAGTTTACCAAATGCGTTCCAACAACTTAAAAAACATGAAATGTACTGGATACAAAGTCTAAGAACCCTCATACCTGAAGGTCTGAACGAAGTTTTGGAAAAAATCTACTAAAACACTACCTATTCCGTTTTTCTTTTATCTCTGGCCGCTCTCTTTTATGTGTAATATTTTTAGTACTCCTATTTTTAGTACTTTTATTATTTATATCTGTATTTTTCATTTTTAATATAGCAACGTCCATCTTTACAACAATACCTCAGGCTAGATCATTATTTCTACATAGCTTTATATTTACACATCTGTATATTCACATTATTTATATCAATCATTAGAATTGTTCATGATTTATACATCTTTGTCTTGTTGTCTTCTTCCTCCTTTTTAGCTCATGGTTTTTACCATAATATTTTTTTTTTCCAATTACTTACTACTTGTCCTCCAATGAGTATTTATTTGCCTTTTTGTATCAACACCAGGTATAATTTTGTTACATTACATTTGCGATGCCAAATGTATTAATTTATTAATTTCATTCCTGCCATAATAAATATTACGTTCATGTATTATTTTCTTATTAACTATCCCCTAGCCGGGATTCAAACCCTGGTCTCCCATGTCAAAGGCAGTGCCCTTAACCAGTACTCTACTTAGTTGGTACTGTACTCAGCCGCACATTTGGTAACCATGATACCTGTATCCGCCCCCCAACTACCCAACACACTGAACACAGGTGGCGAGAGCCCATTGGCTACTCGCAAGCCCGCCCTAACCCCGCCCACCCTTCCCAAAAACCCAATTCACTAAACACAGATGGCGAGAACCCATTGGCTGCTCGCACACTTGCCCTAACCCCGCCCACCTAACACCTCCCACACATCTAATTGGCCCTATTAGCAAGAACCTGTATATATAAGGAGTTGAGCGTCCTCACTACTCCACTGAGGTGCTACACCTGCTACTGCTGGACTTCTGGTGAGTTCTTTATGTTATTTTATTTGCACACTTTACCCTGTATTTCTGGCCCCCTGTTCTCTTCTCAATGCTCTATTACCCATTACTCTTGCTGACATATACCCTTTTCCATTACCAATACCACTCATTGCAAATCTGTGTAAAAAATACCCCATAGCCCATTACTATCACAAGCACCATAGCCTCTACCCCCTATTGTTTAATTGTACACCCAACTTTTTATGCTATCTCCACAAAGCAATTTTTCATATGGTATGCTTTACGATATGTAATATATTAATATGCATCTTTTAACTGTAGAATTCACTATAGCATAATGTACTGTCTCTTGTCTACAGTTTTGTCCCCACTTTATTGCCTGATGAAGCGGGCTCGGCCTGCGAAACGCGTTGCACTTTTGGGGTACCATATAATTAATGTGATTGCTACTTTTCAGACAGTCTTTCGTGTCTGCTTTATGGAGGTAAGTCCACCACTTCCTCCAAACAAATTTTAAAGGTTTTATCCACTTTTATTCTGCTGGCGCCTCTGTTCTCCTACTGCTATACCGTGTCCACCCCTGGTGGAGGGGTGATCTACCCCTTTTCTCATCTACAGAGAGCGACTTCTTATCCCTGAGTGAGGACAGGTCTAATCTCCTCACCTGCCTATACAGTGGTTGCCTGTGCGGTAACCCACGTTTGTGAGTATATTCTTCTCACTGATTTGCCTTACTTCGTTTATGTTTTAACATACTACACTATATTGGGCTCTCGGTTTCTCTATTTTATCCCCCTAGCCTTGTGATAAGAAGCTGTGTCCACCCTCCTCCTAGCCTTGTGATGGGAAGCTGCGTCCTCCTAGCCTTGTGATGGGAAGCTGTGTCCCCCTAGCCTTGTGATGGGAAGACACCCCCCTAGCCTTGTGATGGGAAGCTGTGTCCTCCTAGCCTTGTGATGGGAAGCTGTGTCCCCCCCTAGCCTTGTGACGGGAAGCTGTGTCCCCCCTAGCCTTGTGATGAGAAGCTGTGTGTCCCCCCCCCCCTAGCCTTGTGACGGGAAGCGGTGTCCCCCCTAGCCTTGTGATGGGAAGCTGTGTGCCCCCCCCTAGCCTTGTGACGGGAAGCTGTGTCCCCCCCCCCTAGCCTTGTGATGGGAAGCGGCGCCTCCCCAGCCTTGTGATAAGAAGCTGTGTTCCCCCAGCCTTGTGATGGGAAGCTGTGTCTCCCCCCCCCCCCCCCTTGTGGTGGGAAGCTGTGTCCCCCTAGCCTTGTGATGGGAAGCTGTGTCCTCCCAGCCTTGTGATCGGAAGTTGTGTCCCCCCAGCCTTGTGACCGGAAGCTGTGTCCCCCCCAGCCTTGTGACCGGAAGCTGTGTCTTCCTAGCCTTTTGAAGGGAAGCTGTCCCCCCCCCCAGCCTTGCGATGGGAAGCTGTGTCCTCCCAGCCTTGCGATGGGAAGCTGTGTCCTCCCAGCCTTGCCATGGGAAGCTGCCCCCCCCCCCTTGTGATGGGAAGCTGTCCCCCCCCCCCCCAGCCTTGTGATGGGAAGCCGTCCCCCCCCCCCCCCCCCAGCCTTGTGATGGGAAGCCGTGACGTCCTAGCCTTTTAATGGGAAGCTGTGTCCACCCTAGCCTTGTAATGGGAGGGAAGTTGTGTCCTCCTAGCCTTTTGAAGGGAAGCTGTGTCCTCCTAGCCTTGTGGTGGGAAGCGGTGTCGCCCTAGCCTTGTGATGGGAAGCTTGTGATGGGAAGCTGTGTCCTTCCGGTCTTGTGATGGGAAGCTGTGTCCTTCCAGCCTTGTGATGGGAAGCTGTGTCCTTCCAGCCTTGTGATGGGGAGCTGTGTCCTTCCAGCCTTGTGATGGGAAGCTGTGTCCTTCCAGCCTTGTGATGGGAAGCTGTGTCCTTCCAGCCTTGTGATGGGGAGCTGTGTCCTTCCAGCCTTGTGATGGGGAGCTGTGTCCTTCCAGCCTTGTGATGGGAAGCTGTGTCCTTCCAGCCTTGTGATGGGAAGCTGTGTCCTTCCAGCCTTGTGATGGGAAGCTGTGTCCTTCCAGCCTTGTGATGGGAAGCTGTGTCCTTCCAGCCTTGTGATGGGAAGCTGTGTCCTTCCAGCCTTGTGATGGGAAGCTGTGTCCTTCCAGCCTTGTGATGGGAAGCTGTGTCCTTCCAGCCTTGTGATGGGGAGCTGTGTCCTTCCAGCCTTGTGATGGGAAGCTGTGTCCTTCCAGCCTTGTGATGGGAAGCTGTGTCCTTCCAGCCTTGTGATGGGAAGCTGTGTCCTTCCAGCCTTGTGATGGGAAGCTGTGTCCTTCCAGCCTTGTGATGGGAAGCTGTGTCCTTCCAGCCTTGTGATGGGAAGCTGTGTCCTTCCAGCCTTGTGATGGGAAGCTGTGTCCTTCTGGTCTTGTGATGGGAAGCTGTGTCCTTCCGGTCTTGTGATGGGAAGCTGTGTCCCCCCCCTAGCCTTGTGATGGGAAGCTGTGTCCTTCCAGCCTTGTGATGGGAAGCTGTGTCCCCCTCAGCCTTGTGATGGGAAGCTGTGTCCCCCCTAGCCTTGTGATGGGAAGCAGTGTCCCCCCTCCCCCCCAGCCTTGTGATGGGAAGTTGTGGCCTAGCCTTGCAATGGGAAGTTGTGTCGTCCTAGCCTTTTGAAGGGAAGTGGATTCCTGAACATGATACAAATAACCACCAAACACCTCCTTGGATTTAAAAGAAATTAGTTTCTTTAATTTATGAGCCTCCCCAGTCAGGAATTTAATGCACACCAATGAATGTTCTCAAGCCTTCTCCAGCAAGTCCCATTCCCTGTCAGATAGATAAGGTGGCTTATAGTGAACAAAACGAGCAAAAATAATCCAAAAAGATGGGAAGCTGTGTCCTTCCGGCCTTGTGATGGGAAGCTGTGTCCTTCCGGCCTTGTGATGGGAAGCTGTGTCCTTCCGGCCTTGTGATGGGAAGCTGTGTCCTTCCGGCCTTGTGATGGGAAGCTGTGTCCTTCCGGCCTTGTGATGGGAAGCTGTGTCCTTCCGGCCTTGTGATGGGAAGCTGTGTCCTTCCGGCCTTGTGATGGGAAGCTGTGTCCTTCCGGCCTTGTGATGGGAAGCTGTGTCCTTCCGGCCTTGTGATGGGAAGCGGTGTCCTTCCGGCCTTGTGATGGGAAGCTGTGTCCTTCCGGCCTTGTGATGGGAAGCTGTGTCCTCCCGGCCTTGTGATGGGAAGCGGTGTCCTCCCGGCCTTGTGATGGGAAGCGGTGTCCTCCCGGCCTTGTGATGGGAAGCGGTGTCCTCCCGGCCTTGTGATGGGAAGCGGTGTCCTCCCGGCCTTGTGATGGGAAGCGGTGTCCTCCCGGCCTTGTGATGGGAAGCTGTTTCCTTCCAGCCTTGTGATGGGAAGCTGTGTCCTTCCAGCCTTGTGATGGGAAGTTGTGTCCTCCTAGCCTTTTGAAGGGAAGCTGTGTCCTCCTAGCCTTGTGGTGGGAAGCTGTGTCCTCCTAGCCTCGTGATGGGAAGCTGTGTCCTCCTAGCCTCGTGATGGGAAGCTGTGTCGTCCTAGCCTCGTGATGGGAAGCTGTGTCGTCCTAGCCTCGTGATGGGAAGCTGTGTCGTCCTAGCCTCGTGATGGGAAGCTGTGTCGTCCTAGCCTCGTGATGGGAAGCTGTGTCGTCCTAGCCTCGTGATGGGAAGCTGTGTCGTCCTAGCCTCGTGATGGGAAGCTGTGTCGTCCTAGCCTCGTGATGGGAAGCTGTGTCGTCCTAGCCTCGTGATGGGAAGCTGTGTCGTCCTAGCCTCGTGATGGGAAGCTGTGTCGTCCTAGCCTCGTGATGGGAAGCTGTGTCGTCCTAGCCTCGTGATGGGAAGCTGTGTCGTCCTAGCCTCGTGATGGGAAGCTGTGTCGTCCTAGCCTCGTGATGGGAAGCTGTGTCGTCCTAGCCTCGTGATGGGAAGCTGTGTCGTCCTAGCCTCGTGATGGGAAGCTGTGTCGTCCTAGCCTCGTGATGGGAAGCTGTGTCGTCCTAGCCTCGTGATGGGAAGCTGTGTCGTCCTAGCCTCGTGATGGGAAGCTGTGTCGTCCTAGCCTCGTGATGGGAAGCTGTGTCGTCCTAGCCTCGTGATGGGAAGCTGTGTCGTCCTAGCTTCGTGATGGGAAGCTGTGTCCCCCCTCCCCCCCCAGTCTTGTGATGGGAAGCAGTGTCCCCCCCCTCCCCCCCAGCCTTGTGATGGGAAGTTGTGTCCTAGCCTTGCAATGGGAAGTTGTGTCGTCCTAGCCTTTTGAAGGCAAGTGTATTCCTGAACATGATACAAATAACCACCAAACACCTCCTTAGATTTAAAAGAAATTAGTTTCTTTAATTTATGAGCCTCCCCAGTCAGGAATTTAATGAACACCAATGAATGTTCTCAAGCCTTCTCCAGCAAGTCCCATTCCCTGTCAGATAGATAAGGTGGCTTATAGTGGACAAAACGAGCAAAAATAATCCAAAAAACCAAAAACGATAAACTGGCCAACTGGCACAGAAAGCAGCAATGACGATGCGGCAGCGGTGTGTCCTGGAGGAGGAGCTTCTGCTCTGAGGAGACAGGAAGGGGCACCATCCATGGCTGTGAGGAGGGATCCCGGCACAGACCAGTCAATCTTGTGCTACTGTGGAGGCTTGTAGACAATCTTTCTGGACTTCAGGACTGTCCACCGATGTCTCTTCATGTAGTAGACCACGGCAAGGAGGAGCGTGGATATGAATGTTATCTGCAACACAGAAGGACGCAAGCATCAGCAAGAAAACCAAGGAGGCCTGACTGCACCAAACTACGACTGGAGTAATACAGAAAGTCACAAACATGGGTGGGGGAGGGTGACAGCAGCATGCCCCATATGCCCCCCTTCCCCCACTGGCTGCATGCTGGTTCCAGATTCTCCTCTTCCCAGCCAAATGCTGGTTCCATGGTTGGCACCCCCCCCCCCCCCATTAGCGGTATGCTTGTTCCAGGTGTGATTTCACCCCATGATTCACCCCACAGGTGTGATTTCACCGTGGGCGTGACCTCATCAATTGGCTATGTGCTAGTTCCTGGCGTGGACAGCCACCACATTACAGCCAGTGGCAGCTCCATGCACATATTTCCTAGCTGGAAAAGGTCCTCATTCTAAACCAGATCCCTGAGCACAGCTCCATCTGGTAGCAGCATTCCGGTATAGCAATTCACTACTGATAGCACTGGTGATATAAGGGATTAGTCCACTTTTTCTTCATACACATGTGCCAACAATCTTTTGAACTATCTCCCAAACTTGGTCTATTGGAAGATAAGTTGGGTGGGTGTACAGCTGGCAAACAACCAGATGACCAACTGATAACAGGTTTGCCAAATCCAACCTGGATAGTGGATCAACCTGACCAACTATATGGTGCAGGTTGGAATGTGTGTACACGTTTTGAAGAACTTTTTTGTGGTTGTTGAACGTAGGGCTGTGGAGTCGATACAAAAATCATCTGACTCCAACTCCTCAAGTTTATGAAACTACCAACTCCAGGTACCCAAAATGGCCCCGACTCCTTGACTCCTTAGTCCAATACTTACCAGGGCTGTGGATTTGGTACAAAAATCATCCGACTGACTTCTCCGTTTATGAAACAACCGACCAACTCCGGGTACCCAAAATTGCTCCGACTCCACAGCCCTGGTTGAATGCAGACATGTTGTGCAGTTTGTTGTTTATAGCATTTAAGTGAGTTGGTTGTTTAGTTGGTTGGCGTGTGTATGCACTGGTCGTGGGAACAACTCATCTCATGCACTATATTCTGTAAAGCTAGGCCCCCAGGAACAAAGCATTACCAGCATGCCTACAGCCAGTTCCTATTCACTCACTTTCAGGGCCATGCGCTTGCGATCATCGTGTTCTGGCTCAGAGGCCCATCGCAGGAACGTACAGACATCTTTAGCCACCTGAGACATGCTGGCCGGAGTACCTGAGAGAGAGAAAATCTGTAATCAGAGGGTGGAGGAGATGAGGGCCACTATACTGTATCCATCACGAAAAGTAATGATAAGCTGAGAAAATGCATAAATACCACCTCCACCACTCACCGCCCCCCCCCCACACACACACACACTCTGCCCCTCCCACACCACATAGCCCCTCTAACACACCCTGCCCCTCCAACACTCGCCAATTTGGCCAAGTGATTGCCAGAATCTCTGGCCAGCACCCCCCAATGCAACAACAGTCTGCAGGCTAGCAATGGTCCTGTACAGCCTCTGCCCAGTGATGTCACCTGACAGACTGTGTCCCTATCCCAGTCATGTGACCTCTGCCCAGTGATGTCACCTGATTGTGTCCCTAGCCCCGTCATGTGACCTCTGCCCAGTGATGTCACCTGTGGGATTAAGTCCCTAGCCCCGTCATGTGACCTCTGCCCAGTGATGTCACCTGATTGTGTCCCTAGCCCCGTCATGTGACCTCTGCCCAGTGATGTCACCTGATTGTGTCCCTAGCCCCGTCATGTGACCTCTGCCCAGTGATGTCACCTGATTGTGTCCCTAGCCCCGTCATGTGACCTCTGCCCAGTGATGTCACCTGATTGTGTCCCTAGCCCCGTCATGTGACCTCTGCCCAGTGATGTCACCTGTGAGATTGTGTCCCTAGCCCCATCATGTGACCTCTGCCCAGTGATGTCACCTGACAGATTGTGTCCCTATCCCAGTCATGTAACCTCTGCCCAGTGATGTCACCTGTGAGATTGTGTCCCTATCTCCATCATGTGACCTCTGCCCAGTGATGTCACCTGTGAGATTGTGTCCCTATCCCAGTCATGTGACCTCTGCCCAGTGATGTCACCTGAGAGATTGTGTCCCCATCTCAGTCATGTGACCGCGGCCCAGTGATGTCACAGTGTGGATTACGCTGCTTCCTGAAATGATGATTGAGGAAGAATGCACAGATCTGCATAAAAGAAAATCATCTTACCGTCTTCATACTCCAGCACCTCATCGTATATAGGGGCCGCCATAGCGATAGCCTGGCCAGGAAAATATGGGTTGAAGTGTAGGCCTTCCCTCAGGGTTACCCCAGCTGGAGGATCGCAGTAACCGGTGAGCAGAGAGAAGATGTAATCCTCTCCTCCATGTCTGCAACACAACAAAGTCATCTGAAATCACCATACCTTTCCCATCATCCCTTGCTGCTAGAATGGGCGGGGTTTCAGTAACACTGGAGATCATGGAGACCGTAGTAAACCAAGAACCTGGCCAGGATCGATTTGTCTACTTGCAGGTGGAAAACGACTGCAACACTCAGCTGGGACTTAAAAGATCATTTTTTTGGGGAAATCCCCGCTCTCAGCATGAAGTACACGTTCCAGAGGGGGTAACTGGGGCAATATGGTGCAATGCAACTGGAAGAGCATCCCTAGTGACCCGGGGGGGGGGGGGGGGGCAAGAGTAGATCCCTAGTGACGGAGGAGGATCACTAGTGATGGGGCAGATGGGGAAGGGAAGATCCCTAGTGACGGGGAGGGAGGACAGCAAGCATTCACAACTTGTTCTAGGGGGGGGAGATCCCTAGTGATCAGTGACTGGGTATTATGGAGGATCCCTAGTGATCAGTGTCGGGGTATTATGGAGGATCCCTAGTGATCAGTGACGGGGTATTATGGAGGATCCCTAGTGATCAGTGACGGGGTATTATGGAGGATCCCTAGTGATCAGTGTCAGGGTATTATGGAGGATCCCTAGTGATCAGTGTCGGGGTATTATGGAGGATCCCTAGTGATCAGTGACGGGGTATTATGGAGGATCCCTAGTGATCAGTGTCGGGGTATTATGGAGGATCCCTAGTGATCAGTGTCGGGGTATTATGGAGGATCCCTAGTGATCAGTGTCGGGGTATTATGGAGGATCCCTAGTGATCAGTGACTGGGTATTATGGAGGATCCCTAGTGATCAGTGTCGGGGTATTATGGAGGATCCCTAGTGATCAGTGACTGGGTATTATGGAGGATCCCTAGTGATCAGTGACTGGGTATTATGGAGGATCCCTAGTGATCAGTGTCGGGGTATTATGGAGGATCCCTAGTGATCAGTGTCAGGGTATTATGGAGGATCCCTAGTGATCAGTGACTGGGTATTATGGAGGATCCCTAGTGATCAGTGTCGGGGTATTATGGAGGATCCCTAGTGATCAGTGACTGGGTATTATGGAGGATCCCTAGTGATCAGTGTCGGGGTATTATGGAGGATCCCTAGTGATCAGTGTCGGGGTATTATGGAGGATCCCTAGTGATCAGTGACGGGGTATTATGGAGGATCCCTAGTGATCAGTGTCGGGGTATTATGGAGGATCCCTAGTGATCAGTGTCGGGGTATTATGGAGGATCCCTAGTGATCAGTGACGGGGTATTATGGAGGATCCCTAGTGATCAGTGTCGGGGTATTATGGAGGATCCCTAGTGATCAGTGACTGGGTATTATGGAGGATCCCTAGTGATCAGTGTCGGGGTATTATGGAGGATCCCTAGTGATCAGTGACGGGGTATTATGAAGGATCCATATTAGCATACATTTTACCATCCCTAATCTCCAACTGTCAAATAATCCAAAATGGCGGATTAGCGATTTATCAATTAAATTTGTTTATATAATTGAATAAAGATGAGCATCATTTTTTCTTTCCTTTAGGTACAGAAGGTGACGTTCATGAGAAGTAAGATTTATTTTAATAGAGGTGTTCTGATCATTATTTATGAATAACATTTAATCAGATTAGCTATAGATTATAGGTATTGCATTACACTTTATAGTAAAGGTGGCCATACACTCGTTAGATTAGCAGCAGATAGATCATCAGATAGATTTCTCATCTATCTGATGTATTTAGGAACATTTTTTACCAGGATAGATTTCCAAAAGCTTTCAGTTTGAAATCTATTGAAAATCGATCTTATAGCATTTTTTTGCCATCAGATTTCCATTAGGGCCAATGCAAAATGATAAGCAATCTCAACAGATCGACCTAGATTTTCCAGCCTGCCAGATCGATTGAAATCGGCTGCAAATCGGTCGATTGGTCAATCGATCATCCTCATGTTACATGGTTAGTTATTTTCCATTTGAGCATCAGTTACAAGTGAGTTCAATAAATAGATCACTTCAAAATGTAACAATTAATACTGGTTTAATCAAACAAACAAACACAGAACAATTATATCGCGCTTTTCTCCTGGCGGACTCAAAGCGCCAGAGCTGCAGCCACTAGGACGCGCCCTATAGGCAGTAGCAGTGTTAGGGAGACTTGCCTAAGGTCTCCTACTGAATAGGTGCTGGCTTACTGAACAGGCAGAGCCGAGATTCGAACCCTGGTCCCCTGTGTCAGAGGCAGAGCCCTTAACCATTGCACAATCCAGCCACTCCAATCAATAATTGATTCATATGGAATAGATATTAAATGTTAATCATGTCACATCTTATGTGAACTTAAATCTGTAATATTGTACAAGCCTGAACTGAACATGTCTATTGGGGGTGCGCATGAAATTGCACATATATACTGCAATGGAGACAAATATATGCCGGTCCCTAGATAATGAAAATGGACAATATTATATTATTCATAGTCAGATAGATTCCGGTTATATTGGGTCAGAATACATTGTTAGCATTATGCCAGAAGGTTACAAAGACGGCTGACACTAAGGCTAACATGAAACAACCTTGTAGGAGACACAAGTAATCCATTCTAATCAGATAGCTGTGTACTGGGGAGTTTATTCTGCTAGTACCAAAATCAAAATTCAGAGATGGAACGATAGCGCCACCTCAGTACCAGGTTATGGGAGGTATTACAATGGTAAGAATGAGGAGATCCATTAGTGATCCTAGATTGTCCCTAGTGGAGAAATCTAGTATTTCATTTGGGTTAAAAGTTAATCAGAAAACACACAAACACTCCCCAGTGCCTTGTGATTGGCTGGGAGGTAATCCTTGGTCCAGCCCATTATTTTGTTGATTGGCCAGTCACTAGTCTCGTAGGCAGGTATTATAGATAATGATGAAAATAAAAACAGCAGGGCTGGGTCATCATGACATCACCAGAAACATCAGACACCCATCTACCCTCACATTTAAAAGGACATAAAGACTCCATATTTGGTAATTATGAAAAGATTTTTATTCACATTTGTATTATTATTCACAGCGCGGCTATCTGAACATATGATGTATTAAAGTGGAATATAACCCTGCATTTCAACTTTGCTCTAAAACATTATTTACAGCATATTGTATGCAACCAGCATTTTTTTTTTTTACTAGACCAGCATTGGAAGGGTTACACACAGAGCTTTAAAGTTCCTGGATAGATATGCAGACGCATCAGAAGTTTAGATAGATACATTTAAGTCAACAGAATGTAACAAGTGGTGAATGTTACACACTCTTTGGCTGTCCTCCAGCTCCTGCACAGTCAGAGAGTGAGTCACATTCCACAGTCCTTACATTTAAGTAAACAGAATGTATCTAAACTTCGGGTGCGGGGAGCAGTTCTCTCCAGGAACTTTAAAGCTCTGTGTAACCCTTCCAATGCTGGTCTAGTAAAAAAAAAAAAATGCTGGTTGCATATAATATACTGTAAATAATGTTTTAGAGCAAAGTTGAAATGCAGGGTTATATTCCGCTTTAATTGTTTCCTATTTATAGTTATTATAAAGAGTCAGATCTTCCAGAGTGCACACTGGAAGATTCGGTCATGTTGAGATCAATTTTTTTTAATAGATTTTTATAATATCAAACATTCATTGATAGCCAGTTGTGATATAAATTAAATTATTTTGACTACAAAGCCCAGATCTCAAGTTTCCTACCACAAACCTCTGTATTTTGAGGGCCACGCCTAGCTAAGTTTATGCCGATTCATGGTCTTTTGTCATAATTAAGGTAGATTAAAATGAATCCCAGTTTGCCATATCCCTTATTATAAGCGAACATACGTAAATCATAGACAAAGATAGCAGTCCTGTCACTAAGTTTAACCATTGTTACCCTTAGAAGCTAAACACACCTCCAGAACCGCTGGAATGCAATGATGTGTCAGCTTGTTAATTTGTACAGAGCCATAATAATCCAACATGCATAGACTGTTTCGGATTGTTTGAGCCTCATCAGTGCATGGCATAGATTAATTTGGCTCTATGCAGTAGGGCTTGTAACACCGAGAGGTACAGACTACCCAGCAAGCTCATGGTGACCCAGAACTCATTGGAGTGTGTAAGGGACTACAATGGTAAGGGTAGAATGGTTAATTTGCATATATTCAGCAGTGATGCACTGGGAGACATCTCAAGCTCACTCCAACCTGAATTATTGCAAATTCTTTCTGTTTTAAGAAAGCAAACTTTTGTTTTCCATAGCATTTTAGTAAGGGGGGCTTTTAGGACCATTGTAGCCCCTCACACACTCCAATGAGTTCTGGTTCACCATGAGCTTGCCGGTTAGTCTGTATCGGTCATTAAGTTGACTGCTTATAGATTGTATGAGGAACGCCCATTATCTGCTGATTCATAGTTCTGCACCATAGGTAAGTATGACAGACTGTTTTATATGAAATGGATTTGCTTGTTTGCTAATTGATCCATTGAAGTCGTAATATCCAGATCATCGCAAAAATTATATTGCAAGCTTATATGAATCACAAGTGCAATTTTATATTGTTTTGATGCATTGTTATATTTGATATTAAATTCATATTTTTCAAAAATTGGTCTACGTTTCATGTTTAAACCAGTACTGTGAGAAACCTATGATAAACCCAAAATTGGGCGTGTGCCATAGTTTAAAGCTCCTCCCACCATTCAACTTTAAATTATTGATTTTATATTTTTGGCAACTGTTTAAATAATAGTTTGACAAAATGGATGTAAATTATGTTGATTTATGCAAATGTATGCAGCCTGAAATGAAATATATGCCCGTGGGACTCGCGGTGACATTTGGTGGACAGAGGCCGTGGTACAATATATCCCAAGAGATTTTCTGTTGAATTAAGGTCAGGCCTCCCATTACCTGGCGTTGGCGATGTAGCTGAGGTCCGGAGGCAGGGCTCCATTACTGGCGGCTCGAGCTGCCTCGGGGTTGGGGTACGGTTTAGGGAAGCGATCAGACAGTTTCCCGGGACGAGTGAACATCTCACCGTTATCATCTGGACCATCCAAGATCTCAAACTGGAAAGACAAAAGCAGATCGGTGACACACAATATACACAGGAATAGTGACCTATACAGGGGATCGGTGACACAGAATATACACAGGAATAGTGACCTATACAGGGGATCGGTGACACAGAATATACACAGGAATAGTGACCTATACAGGGGATCGGTGACACAGAATATACACAGGAATAGTGACCTATACAGAAGATCAGTGACACACAATATACACAGGAATAGTGACCAATACAGGGGATCGGTGACACACAATATACACAGGAATAGTGACCTATACAGGGGATCACTGACACACAATATACACAGGAATAGTGACCTATACAGGGGATCGGTGACACACAATATACACAGGAATAGTGACCAATACAGGAGATCGGTGACACACAATATACACAGGAATAGTGACCTATACAGGGGATCACTGACACACAATATACACAGGAATAGTGACCTATACAGGAGATCGGTGACACACAATATACACAGGAATAGTGACCTATACAGGGGATCGGTGACACAGAATATACACAGGAATAGTGACCTATACAGGGGATCGGTGACACAGAATATACACAGGAATAGTGACCTATACAGGAGATCAGTGACACACAATATACACAGGAATAGTGACCTATACAGGGGATCGGTGACACAGAATATACACAGGAATAGTGACCTATACAGGGGATCACTGACACACAATATACACAGGAATAGTGACCTATACAGGGGATCGGTGACACAGAATATACACAGGAATAGTGACCTATACAGGGGATCGGTGACACAGAATATACACAGGAATAGTGACCTATACAGGAGATCGGTGACACACAATATACACAGGAATAGTGACCTATACAGGGGATCACTGACACACAATATACACAGGAATAGTGACCTATACAGGGGATCGGTGACACACAATATACACAGGAATAGTGACCAATACAGGGGATCGGTGACACACAATATACACAGGAATAGTGACCTATACAGGGGATCACTGACACACAATATACACAGGAATAGTGACCTATACAGGAGATCGGTGACACACAATATACACAGGAATAGTGACCTATACAGGGGATCACTGACACACAATATACACAGGAATAGTGACCTATACAGGGGATCGGTGACACACAATATACACAGGAATAGTGACCTATACAGGGGATCACTGACACACAATATACACAGGAATAGTGACCTATACAGGGGATCAGTGACACACAATATACACAGGAATAGTGACCTATACAGGGGATCGGTGACACACAATATACACAGGAATAGTGACCAATACAGGGGATCGGTGACACACAATATACACAGGAATAGTGACCTATACAGGGGATCACTGACACACAATATACACAGGAATAGTGACCTATACAGGGGATCGGTGACACACAATATACACAGGAATAGTGACCAATACAGGGGATCGGTGACACACAATATACACAGGAATAGTGACCTATACAGGGGATCACTGACACACAATATACACAGGAATAGTGACCTATACAGGAGATCGGTGACACACAATATACACAGGAATAGTGACCTATACAGGGGATCACTGACACACAATATACACAGGAATAGTGACCTATACAGGGGATCGGTGACACACAATATACACAGGAATAGTGACCTATACAGGGGATCACTGACACACAATATACACAGGAATAGTGACCTATACAGGGGATCGGTGACACACAATATACACAGGAATAGTGACCTATACAGGGGATCACTGACACACAATATACACAGGAATAGTGACCTATACAGGGGATCGGTGACACACAATATACACAGGAATAGTGACCAATACAGGGGATCGGTGACACACAATATACACAGGAATAGTGACCTATACAGGGGATCAGTGACACACAATATACACAGGAATAGTGACCTATACAGGAGATCGGTGACACACAATATACACAGGAATAGTGACCTATACAGGGGATCACTGACACACAATATACACAGGAATAGTGACCTATACAGGGGATCGGTGACACAGAATATACACAGGAATAGTGACCTATACAGGAGATCAGTGACACACAATATACACAGGAATAGTGACCTATACAGGGGATCGGTGACACACAATATACACAGGAATAGTGACCAATACAGGGGATCGGTGACACAATATACACAGGAATAGTGACCTATACAGGAGATCGGTGACACACAATATACACAGGAATAGTGACCTATACAGGGGATCGGTGACACACAATATACACAGGAATAGTGACCTATACAGGAGATCGGTGACACACAATATACACAGGAATAGTGACCTATACAGGGGATCACTGACACACAATATACACAGGAATAGTGACCTATACAGGGGATCGGTGACACAGAATATACACAGGAATAGTGACCTATACAGGAGATCGGTGACACACAATATACACAGGAATAGTGACCTATACAGGGGATCAGTGACACACAGGCCTCAGGTGTACAATATATACAGGAATAGTGATCTATACAGGGGATCGGTGACACAGAGGCCTCTGGTGTACAATATACACAGGAATAGTGACCTATACAGAGGATCAGTGACATGGGAGGCCTCTGGTGTACAATATACACAGGAATAGTGACCTATACAGAGGATCAGTGACATGGGAGGCCTCTGGTGTACAATATACACAGGAATAGTGACCTATACAAGAGATCAGTGACACGGGAGGCCTCTGGTGTACAATATACACAGGAATAGTGATCTATACAGGGGATCAGTGACATGGGAGGCCTCTGGTGTACAATATACACAGGAATAGTGACCTATACAGGGGATCAGTGACACAGGAGGCCTCTGGTGTACAATATACACAGGAATAGTGATCTATACAGGGGATCAGTGACACACAAGCCTCTGGTGTACAATATACACAGGAATAGTGATCTATACAGGGGATCGGTGACACACAGGCCTCTGGTGTACAATATACACAGGAATAGTGACCTATACAGGGGATCAGTGACACACAAGCCTCTGGTGTACAATATACACAGGAATAGTGACCTATACAGGGGATCAGTGACACACAGGCCTCTGGTGTACAATATACACAGGAATAGTGACCTATACGGGGGATCAGTGACACAGGAGGCCTCTGGTGTACAATATACACAGGAATAGTGACCTATACAGGGGATCAGTGACACAGGAGGCCTCTGGTGTACAATATACACAGGAATAGTGACCTATACAAGAGATCAGTGACACGGGAGGCCTCTGGTGTACAATATACACAGGAATAGTGATCTATACAGGGGATCAGTGACATGGGAGGCCTCTGGTGTACAATATACACAGGAATAGTGACCTATACAGGGGATCAGTGACACACAAGCCTCTGGTGTACAATATACACAGGAATAGTGATCTATACAGGGGATCAGTGACACACAGGCCTCTGGTGTACAATATACACAGGAATAGTGACCTATACAGGGGATCAGTGACACAGAGGCCTCTGGTGTACAATATACACAGGAATAGTGACCTATACAGGGGATCAGTGACACAGGAGGCCTCTGGTGTACAATATACACAGGAATAGTGACCTATACAGGGGATCAGTGACACACAAGCCTCTGGTGTACAATATACACAGGAATAGTGATCTATACAGGGGATCAGTGACATGGGAGGCCTCTGGTGTACAATATACACAGGAATAGTGACCTATACAGGAGATCAGTGACACAGGAGGCCTCTGGTGTACAATATACACAGGAATAGTGACCTATACAGGAGATCAGTGACACAGGAGGCCTCTGGTGTACAATATACACAGGAATAGTGACCTATACAGGGGATCAGTGACACAGAGGCCTCTGGTGTACAATATACACAGGAATAGTGACCTATACAGGGGATCAGTGACACAGGAGGCCTCTGGTGTACAATATACACAGGAATAGTGACCTATACAGGGGATCAGTGACACACAGGCCTCTAGTGTACAATATACACAGGAATAGTGACCTATACAGGGGATCAGTGACACAGGAGGCCTCTGGTGTACAATATACACAGGAATAGTGACCTATACAGGAGATCAGTGACACAGGAGGCCTCTGGTGTACAATATACACAGGAATAGTGACCTATACAGGGGATCAGTGACACACAAGCCTCTGGTGTACAATATACACAGGAATAGTGATCTATACAGGGGATCAGTGACATGGGAGGCCTCTGGTGTACAATATACACAGGAATAGTGACCTATACAGGAGATCAGTGACACAGGAGGCCTCTGGTGTACAATATACACAGGAATAGTGATCTATACAGGGGATCGGTGACACACAGGCCTCTGGTGTACAATATACACAGGAATAGTGACCTATACAGGGGATCAGTGACACACAGGCCTCTGGTGTACAATATACACAGGAATAGTGACCTATACAGGGGATCAGTGACACAGGAGGCCTCTGGTGTACAATATACACAGGAATAGTGATCTATACAGGGGATCAGTGACACACAGGCCTCTGGTGTACAATATACACAGGAATAGTGACCTATACAGGAGATCAGTGACACACCACAGGCCTCTGGTGTACAATATACACAGGAATAGTGACCTGTACGGGGGATCAGTGACACAGGAGGCCTCTGGTGTACAATATACACAGGAATAGTGACCTATACAGGGGATCAGTGACACCCCACAGGCCTCTGGTGTACAATATACACAGGAATAGTGATCTATACAGGGGATCAGTGACACAGGAGGCCTCTGGTGTACAATATACACAGGAATAGTGATCTATACAGGGGATCAGTGACACACAAGCCTCTGGTGTACAATATACACAGGAATAGTGATCTATACAAGAGATCAGTGACACAGAGGCCTCTGGTGTACAATATACACAGGAATAGTGACCTATACAGGGGATCAGTGACATGGGAGGCCTCTGGTGTACAATATACACAGGAATAGTGATCTATACAGGGGATCAGTGACACACAAGCCTCTGGTGTACAATATACACAGGAATAGTGATCTATACAAGAGATCAGTGACACAGAGGCCTCTGGTGTACAATATACACAGGAATAGTGATCTATACAGGGGATCAGTGACATGGGAGGCCTCTGGTGTACAATATACACAGGAATAGTGATCTATACAGGGGATCAGTGACACAGGAGGCCTCTGGTGTACAATATACACAGGAATAGTGATCTATACAGGGGATCAGTGACACACAAGCCTCTGGTGTACAATATACACAGGAATAGTGATCTATACAAGAGATCAGTGACACAGAGGCCTCTGGTGTACAATATACACAGGAATAGTGATCTATACAGGGGATCAGTGACATGGGAGGCCTCTGGTGTACAATATACACAGGAATAGTGACCTATACAGGAGATCAGTGACACGGGAGGCCTCTGGTGTACAATATACACAGGAATAGTGACCTATACAGGGGATCAGTGACACAGGAGGCCTCTGGTGTACAATATACACAGGAATAGTGACCTATACAGGAGATCAGTGACACACCACAGGCCTCTGGTGTACAATATACACAGGAATAGTGATCTATACAGGGGATCAGTGACATGGGAGGCCTCTGGTGTACAATATACACAGGAATAGTGACCTATACAGGGGATCAGTGACACACCACAGGCCTCTGGTGTACAATATACACAGGAATAGTGATCTATACAGGGGATCAGTGACATGGGAGGCCTCTGGTGTACAATATACACAGGAATAGTGACCTATACAGGGGATCAGTGACACAGGAGGCCTCTGGTGTACAATATACACAGGAATAGTGACCTATACAGGAGATCAGTGACACACCACAGGCCTCTGGTGTACAATATACACAGGAATAGTGACCTATACAGGGGATCAGTGACACAGGAGGCCTCTGGTGTACAATATACACAGGAATAGTGACCTATACAGGGGATCAGTGACACACAGGCCTCTAGTGTACAATATACACAGGAATAGTGACCTATACAGGGGATCAGTGACACAGGAGGCCTCTGGTGTACAATATACACAGGAATAGTGACCTATACAGGAGATCAGTGACACAGGAGGCCTCTGGTGTACAATATACACAGGAATAGTGACCTATACAGGGGATCAGTGACACAGGAGGCCTCTGGTGTACAATATACACAGGAATAGTGACCTATACAGGAGATCAGTGACACACCACAGGCCTCTGGTGTACAATATACACAGGAATAGTGATCTATACAGGGGATCAGTGACATGGGAGGCCTCTGGTGTACAATATACACAGGAATAGTGACCTATACAGGGGATCAGTGACACACCACAGGCCTCTGGTGTACAATATACACAGGAATAGTGATCTATACAGGGGATCAGTGACATGGGAGGCCTCTGGTGTACAATATACACAGGAATAGTGACCTATACAGGGGATCAGTGACACAGGAGGCCTCTGGTGTACAATATACACAGGAATAGTGACCTATACAGGAGATCAGTGACACACCACAGGCCTCTGGTGTACAATATACACAGGAATAGTGACCTATACAGGGGATCAGTGACACAGGAGGCCTCTGGTGTACAATATACACAGGAATAGTGACCTATACAGGGGATCAGTGACACACAGGCCTCTAGTGTACAATATACACAGGAATAGTGACCTATACAGGGGATCAGTGACACAGGAGGCCTCTGGTGTACAATATACACAGGAATAGTGACCTATACAGGAGATCAGTGACACAGGAGGCCTCTGGTGTACAATATACACAGGAATAGTGACCTATACAGGGGATCAGTGACACACAAGCCTCTGGTGTACAATATACACAGGAATAGTGATCTATACAGGGGATCAGTGACATGGGAGGCCTCTGGTGTACAATATACACAGGAATAGTGACCTATACAGGAGATCAGTGACACAGGAGGCCTCTGGTGTACAATATACACAGGAATAGTGATCTATACAGGGGATCGGTGACACACAGGCCTCTGGTGTACAATATACACAGGAATAGTGACCTATACAGGGGATCAGTGACACACAGGCCTCTGGTGTACAATATACACAGGAATAGTGACCTGTACAGGGGATCAGTGACACACAGGCCTCTGGTGTACAATATACACAGGAATAGTGACCTATACAGGGGATCAGTGACACAGAGGCCTCTGGTGTACAATATACACAGGAATAGTGATCTATACAGGGGATCAGTGACACAGGAGGCCTCTGGTGTACAATATACACAGGAATAGTGATCTATACAGGGGATCAGTGACACACCACAGGCCTCTGGTGTACAATATACACAGGAATAAACGATGTACAGAGGCGCCAGTAGGATAAAAATATCTAAAAAGTTTAAAACATTCGGGTGGCGGCGGTGGACCAGCCACTCAAAAATGGACTTGATGCGTCAATTAAAGAACATACAATTTATTTACATACTCCAATGACAGTATCGCAACGCGTTTCACGGGCACACTCCCGCTTCATCAGGCATTCAACAGTAGGTGTATTACACTTGCGCAGGTCCAGTGTACGCTTGGCACCTCTGTAGAGAGAGGTGCCAAGCGTACACTGGACCTGCGCAAGTGTAATACACCTACTGTTGAATGCCTGAGGAAGCGGGAGTGTGCCCGTGAAACGCGTTGCGATACTGTCATTGGAGTATGTAAATAAATTGTATGTTCTTTAATTGACGCATCAAGTCCATTTTTGAGTGGCTGGTCCACCGCCGCCACCCGAATGTTTTAAACTTTTTAGATATTTTTATCCTACTGGCGCCTCTGTACATCGTTTAGTCAAGATTTCCACCCTGGGTGGAAGGGTGATATACCCTCTTTCTTCCTTCAGAGAGCGACTTCTTAATCCTGAGTGGGGACAGGTTTAATCTCCCCACCTACCTACATAGTGGTTACCTGAGCGGTAACCCATGTTTGTGAGTATAATACTTACTTGTCATAATTCATTCCAGCGGGATCATAACATACTACACCATATTGGGCTCTCGGTTTCTCTCCTTAATATACACAGGAATAGTGACCTATACAGGGGATCAGTGACACAGAGGCCTCTGGTGTACAATATACACAGGAATAGTGATCTATACAGGGGATCAGTGACACAGAGGCCTCTGGTGTACAATATACACAGGAATAGTGATCTATACAGGGGATCAGTGACACACAGGCCTCTGGTGTACAATATACACAGGAATAGTGACACACAATATACACAGGAATAGTGACCTATACAGGGGATCAGTGACACAGAGGCCTCTGGTGTACAATATACACAGGAATAGTGACCTATACAGGGGATCGGTGACACACAAGCCTCTGGTGTACAATATACACAGGAATAGTGACCTATACAGGGGATCAGTGACACACAGGCCTCTGGTGTACAATATACACAGGAATAGTGACCTATACAGGGGATCAGTGACACGGGAGGCCTCTGGTGTACAATATACACAGGAATAGTGACCTATACAGGGGATCAGTGACACAGAGGCCTCTGGTGTACAATATACACAGGAATAGTGACCTATACAGGGGATCAGTGACACAGAGGCCTCTGGTGTACAATATACACAGGAATAGTGACCTATACAAGAGATCAGTGACACAGAGGCCTCTGGTGTACAATATACACAGGAATAGTGATCTATACAGGGGATCAGTGACACACAGGCCTCTGGTGTACAATATACACAGGAATAGTGACACACAATATACACAGGAATAGTGACCTATACAGGGGATCAGTGACACACAAGCCTCTGGTGTACAATATACACAGGAATAGTGACCTATACAGGGGATCAGTGACACACAGGCCTCTGGTGTACAATATACACAGGAATAGTGACCTATACAGGGGATCAGTGACACGGGAGGCCTCTGGTGTACAATATACACAGGAATAGTGACCTATACAGGGGATCTGGTGTGCAATATACACAGGAATAGTGACCTATACAGGGGATCAGTGACACACAAGCCTCTGGTGTGCAATATACACAGGAATAGTGACCTATACAGGGGATCAGTGACACACAGGCCTCAGGTGTACAATATACACAGGAATAGTGATCTATACAGGGGATCAGTGACACGGGAAGCCTCTGGTGTACAATATACACAGGAATAGTGACCTATACAGGGGATCAGTGACACGGGAGGCCTCTGGTGTACAATATACACAGGAATAGTGACCTATACAGGGGATCAGTGACACAGGAGGCCTCTGGTGTACAATATACACAGGAATAGTGACCTATACAGGGGATCGGTGACACAGGAGGCCTCTGGTGTACAATATACACAGGAATAGTGACCTATACAGGGGATCAGTGACACACAAGCCTCTGGTGTACAATATACACAGGAATAGTGACCTATACAAGAGATCAGTGACACAGAGGCCTCTGGTGTACAATATACACAGGAATAGTGACCTATACAGGGGATTGGTGACACACAAGCCTATGGTGAACACAAGACAGTCGTAGCAAAGTTTTGGAACAAATACTGTTTTTTACAAAGCCTGCTGCTTCAATATTTGTTTTTAGTAAAATTACAAACAAGATCCAAAGGATTTATTGTCAATTACATCAAGTTCATGCAAAGAG
This sequence comes from Hyperolius riggenbachi, assembly GCF_040937935.1. NCBI lineage: Eukaryota > Metazoa > Chordata > Amphibia > Anura > Hyperoliidae > Hyperolius > Hyperolius riggenbachi. The sequence continues at coordinate 450,094,670 of NC_090650.1, read as the reverse complement.
TCAATATTTATCTTTTCCAAGAGATCTGCAATGTGCCCTGGCATGATGTCCGTTCACTTCTGAGCCAAATCCTGGCTGATGGTTGCCCATTCCTTCATCCTCATTGCTTGAGGTTTGCCACAATCTGGTTGTTTGACCACAGGTATTGCTTAAGGTCTGGGAAGTTTCCTGGCCATGGACCCAAAATTCCAATGCTTTATTTCCCTAACCACTTAGCTACCACTATGGCCTTGCGCTCCTCACCACTCCCACCTGTGTTATCGAGGAGATACTGGATAGGGGTTGTGGGGTGGTGCCCAATCTGTATAATTCTGTTGTAACTGGTACACATATATTATTATGATTAAAATACAAAATAAAAAACTGAAAGAGGCTTCTTACCTCTATGGAAGACTGACAAGGTGGATAAAAAGGGAGTCTTTATAAAAAAAAAAGTTTATACTGTAGACAACGCGTTTTACGGGACTACGCCAGCTTCCTCAGGTCAATAGAACAACAGATAACCTTACAACTGAGTTGTTTGATGCGTGGGCGGCGTAGCTTTTTTTTTTACTACAGCGCCCGCGCATCACACGGCACAGTTGTAAGGTTATCTCTTTTTCTACTGTCCTGAGGAAGCAGGCGTAGTCCCGTAAAAGGCGTTGTCTACAGTATAACTTTTTTTTTTATAAAGACTCCCTATTTAACCCCCATGTGGGTCTTCCATAGAGGTAAGAAGCCTCTTTTTTTAGTTTTTTATTTTGTATATTTATCATAATACATAAGTGTACTACTACATTGAGACTCGATCTACCCGTAGAGAAGATCACCGGAGGAGAGCGACCGCCCGGTTCCAGATCGATCCGGGATACCGAGCGGGAATGTTTTTTTTTCACGCATGCACATACGGTGGTTGCAGGACTGCAACCAATCTTTGTGAGTATACAATTGTCTCAAACACCGAGCATTAGGTTGTAGTAACGATACTGCACTATTGGGTTCCCGGTTTTTCCTCTTTCAACAGAAAAGGGGACCTCCCTTCCTAAGTGATTAGAGGACCCCGCATCTGCAACACTACCTGATTTACCGAGGAGATGACATAATGATTTCCAGCCTTGTGCTCCTTCCTACTCACCTGTGTTACCGAGGGGATGACAGAATGATTTCCAGCCTCGTGCTCCTCCCCACTCACCTGATTTACCGAGGAGATGACAGAATGATTTCCAGCCTCGTGCTCCTCCCCACTCACCTGTGTTACCGAGGAGATGACAGAATGATTTCCAGCCTCGTGCTCCTCCCCCACTCACCTGATTTACCGAGGAGATGACAGAATGATTTCCGGCCTTGTGCTCCTCCCCACTCACCTGATTTACCGAGGAGATGACAGAATGATTTCCGGCCTTGTGCTCCTCCCCACTCACCTGATTTACCGAGGAGATGACATAATGATTTCCAGCCTTGTGCTCCTCCCCACTCACCTGATTTACCGAGGAGATGACAGAATGATTTCCGGCCTCGTGCTCCTCCCCACTCACCTGTGTTACCGAGGAGATGACAGAATGATTTCCAGCCTTGTGCTCCTCCCCACTCACCTGATTTACCGAGGAGATGACAGAATGATTTCCAGCCTTGTGCTCCTCCCCACTCACCTGATTTACCGAGGAGATGACAGAATGATTTCCAGCCTCGTGCTCCTCCCCCACTCACCTGATTTACCGAGGAGATGACAGAATGATTTCCAGCCTTGTGCTCCTCCCCACTCACCTGATTTACCGAGGAGATGACAGAATGATTTCCAGCCTCGTGCTCCTCCCCACTCACCTGTGTTACCGAGGGGATGACAGAATGATTTCCAGCCTCGTGCTCCTCCCCACTCACCTGATTTACCGAGGAGATGGCAGAATGATTTCCAGCCTCGTGCTCCTCCCCACTCACCTGATTTACCGAGGAGATGACAGAATGATTTCCAGCCTCGTGCTCCTCCCCACTCACCTGATTTACCGAGGAGATGACAGAATGATTTCCAGCCTCGTGCTCCTCCCCACTTACCTGTGTTACCAAGGGGATGACAGAATGATTTCCAGCCTTATGCTCCTCCCCACTCACCTGATTTACCGAGGAGATGACAGAATGATTTCCAGCCTCGTGCTCCTCCCCACTCACCTGATTTGTCGAGGAGATGACAGAATGTTTTTACAGCCTTATGCTCCTCCCCACTCACCTGATTTACCGAGGAGATGACAGAATGATTTCCAGCCTCGTGCTCCTCCCCACTCACCTGATTTACCGAGGAGATGGCAGAATGATTTCCAGCCTCGTGCTCCTCCCCACTCACCTGATTTACCGAGGAGATGACAGAATGATTTCCAGCCTCGTGCTCCTCCCCACTCACCTGTGTTACCGAGGGGATGACAGAATGATTTCCGGCCTTGTGCTCCTCCCCCACTCACCTGTGTTACCGAGGAGATGACAGAATGATTTCCAGCCTCGTGCTCCTCCCCACTCACCTGATTTACCGAGAAGATGACAGAATGATTTCCAGCCTCGTGCTCCTCCCCACTCACCTGATTTACCGAGGAGATGACAGAATGATTTCCAGCCTCGTGCTCCTCCCCACTCACCTGTGTTACCGAGGGGATGACAGAATGATTTCCAGCCTCGTGCTCCTCCCCCACTCACCTGATTTACCGAGGAGATGACAGAATGATTTCCAGCCTCGTGCTCCTCCCCACTCACCTGTGTTACCGAGGAGATGACAGAATGATTTCCAGCCTCGTGCTCCTCCCCACTCACCTGATTTACCGAGAAGATGACAGAATGATTTCCGGCCTTGTGCTCCTCCCCCACTCACCTGTGTTACCGAGGAGATGACAGAATGATTTCCAGCCTTGTGCTCCTCCCCACTCACCTGTGTTACCGAGGAGATGACAGAATGATCTCAGCAGGTCCTTCTGTAGCAGGGCTGAGATGCACTGGAAATTGATTTTTGGCAATTAAGTTCATTTTCATGGCAAAATATGGCTCTACAATCCACCTGATCACTCTTCATTACTTTCTGTGATATATGCAAACTGCCATCAAAAAAACGGAAGCAGAAAACTTTGTGAGAAGCAGTATTTGTGTTATCCTCAGAGCTTTTGTGCAGGATTGTATACACAGAAGTAATGGCATATACAGACAGCAGTGACATGGACAATATACACAAAGTGTTCTCACCTCCTCAGCAATGGCCTTTGCTTCAGCCTCTGTATGACTAACATTAATTAGGTTCCTGAAGGCCAGATAGTCCATACTGTGACAAGCCGCACATACCTGCTTGTACACCTCGTAACCTCGCCGGACGCTGTGCACAACAATCAACACAAAAACAAATCATTAGAGACAAAAATATACAGGAGAGCCCTATGCAATGTGTAATGCTACATATACAGGAGAGCCCTATGCAATGTGTAATGCTACATATACAGGAGAGCCCTATGCAATGTGTAATGCTACATATACAGGAGAGCCCTATGCAATGTGTAATGCTACATATACAGGAGAGCCCTATGCAATGTGTAATGCCACATATACAGGAGAGCCCTATGCAATGTGTAATGCTACATATACAGGAGAGCCCTATGCAATGTGTAATGCTACATATACAGGAGAGCCCTATGCAATGTGTAATGCCACATATACAGGAGAGCCCTATGCAATGTATAATGCTACATATACAGGAGAGCCCTATGCAATGTATAATGCCACATATACAGGAGAGCCCTATGCAATGTCTAATGCCACATACAGGAGAGCCCTATGCAATGTGTAATGCCACATATACAGGAGAGCCCTATGCAATGTCTAATGCTACATATACAGGAGAGCCCTATGCAATGTCTAATGCCACATATACAGGAGAGCCCTATGCAATGTGTAATGCCACATATACAGGAGAGCCCTATGCAATGTCTAATGCTACATATACAGGGGAGCCCTATGCAATGTCTAATGCCACATACAGGAGAGCCCTATGCAATGTGTAATGCCACATATACAGGAGAGCCCTATGCAATGTGTAATGCCACATATACAGGAGAGCCCTATGCAATGTCTAATGCTACATATACAGGAGAGCCCTATGCAATGTATAATGCTACATATACAGGAGTGCCCTATGCAATGTCTAATGCTACATATACAGGGGAGCCCTATGCAATGTGTAATGCCACATACACAGGAGAGCCCTATGCAATGTCTAATGCCACATATACAGGAGAGCCCTATGCAATGTGTAATGCCACATATACACGAGAGCCCTATGCAATGTCTAATGCCACATATACAGGAGAGCCCTATGCAATGTGTAATGCCACATATACAGGAGAGCCCTATGCAATGTGTAATGCCACATATACAGGAGAGCCCTATGCAATGTGTAATGCTACATATACAGGAGAGCCCTATGCAATGTCTAATGCCACATATACAGGAGAGCCCTATGCAATGTCTAATGCCACATATACAGGAGAGCCCTATGCAATGTCTAATGCCACATATACAGGAGAGCCCTATGCAATGTCTAATGCCACATATACAGGAGAGCCCTATGCAATGTGTAATGCTACATATACAGGAGAGCCCTATGCAATGTGTAATGCTACATATACAGGAGAGCCCTATGCAATGTCTAATGCCACATACAGGAGAGCCCTATGCAATGTGTAATGCCACATATACAGGAGAGCCCTATGCAATGTCTAATGCCACATATACAGGAGAGCCCTATGCAATGTGTAATGCCACATATACAGGAGAGCCCTATGCAATGTCTAATGCCACATATACAGGAGAGCCCTATGCAATGTGTAATGCCACATATACAGGAGAGCCCTATGCAATGTGTAATGCCACATATACAGGAGAGCCCTATGCAATGTGTAATGCTACATATACAGGAGAGCCCTATGCAATGTCTAATGCCACATATACAGGAGAGCCCTATGCAATGTCTAATGCTACATATACAGGAGAGCCCTATGCAATGTCTAATGCCACATATACAGGAGAGCCCTATGCAATGTGTAATGCTACATATACAGGAGAGCCCTATGCAATGTGTAATGCTACATATACAGGAGAGCCCTATGCAATGTGTAATGCTACATATACAGGAGAGCCCTATGCAATGTCTAATGCCACATATACAGGAGAGCCCTATGCAATGTCTAATGCTACATATACAGGAGAGCCCTACGCAATGTCTAATGCCACATATACAGGAGAGCCCTATGCAATGTGTAATGCCACATATACAGGAGAGCCCTATGCAATGTGTAATGCCACATATACAGGAGAGCCCTATGCAATGTCTAATGCCACATATACAGGAGAGCCCTATGCAATGTCTAATGCCACATATACAGGAGAGCCCTATGCAATGTGTAATGCTACATATACCGGAGAGCCCTATGCAATGTGTAATGCTACATATACAGGAGAGCCCTATGCAATGTGTAATGCCACATATACAGGAGAGCCCTATGCAATGTCTAATGCTACATATACAGGAGAGCCCTATGCAATGTATTATACATATACAGGAGAGCCCTATGCAATGTGTAATGCTACATATACAGGAGAGCCCTATGCAATGTGTAATGCCACATATACAGGAGAGCCCTATGCAATGTATAATGCCACATATACAGGAGAGCCCTATGCAATGTATAATGCTACATATACAGGAGAGCCCTATGCAATGTGTAATGCTACATATACAGGAGAGCCCTATGCAATGTGTAATGCTACATATACAGGAGAGCCCTATGCAATGTGTAATGCTACATATACAGGAGAGCCCTATGCAATGTGTAATGCTACATATACAGGAGAGCCCTATGCAATGTGTAATGCCACATATACAGGAGAGCCCTATGCAATGTGTAATGCTACATATACAGGAGAGCCCTATGCAATGTGTAATGCTACATATACAGGAGAGCCCTATGCAATGTGTAATGCTACATATACAGGAGAGCCCTATGCAATGTGTAATGCCACATATACAGGAGAGCCCTATGCAATGTATAATGCTACATATACAGGAGAGCCCTATGCAATGTCTAATGCTACATATACAGGAGAGCCCTATGCAATGTGTAATGCCACATATACAGGAGAGCCCTATGCAATGTCTAATACCACATATACAGGAGAGCCCTATGCAATGTCTAATGCCACATATACAGGAGAGCCCTATGCAATGTGTAATGCTACATATACAGGAGAGCCCTATGCAATGTGTAATGCTACATATACAGGAGAGCCCTATGCAATGTGTAATGCTACATATACAGGAGAGCCCTATGCAATGTCTAATGCCACATATACAGGAGAGCCCTATGCAATGTCTAATGCCACATACAGGAGAGCCCTATGCAATGTCTAATACCACATACAGGAGAGCCCTATGCAATGTGTAATGCCACATATACAGGAGAGCCCTATGCAATGTCTAATGCTACATATACAGGAGAGCCCTATGCAATGTCTAATGCCACATATACAGGAGAGCCCTATGCAATGTGTAATGCCACATATACAGGAGAGCCCTATGCAATGTGTAATGCCACATATACAGGAGAGCCCTATGCAATGTCTAATGCTACATATACAGGGGAGCCCTATGCAATGTCTAATGCCACATACAGGAGAGCCCTATGCAATGTGTAATGCCACATATACAGGAGAGCCCTATGCAATGTCTAATGCTACATATACAGGAGAGCCCTATGCAATGTCTAATGCCACATATACAGGAGAGCCCTATGCAATGTGTAATGCCACATATACAGGAGAGCCCTATGCAATGTGTAATGCTACATATACAGGAGAGCCCTATGCAATGTGTAATGCCACATATACAGGAGAGCCCTATGCAATGTGTAATGCTACATATACAGGAGAGCCCTATGCAATGTCTAATGCCACATACAGGAGAGCCCTATGCAATGTGTAATGCCACATATACAGGAGAGCCCTATGCAATGTCTAATGCCACATATACAGGAGAGCCCTATGCAATGTGTAATGCCACATATACAGGAGAGCCCTATGCAATGTGTAATGCCACATATACAGGAGAGCCCTATGCAATGTGTAATGCCACATATACAGGAGAGCCCTATGCAATGTGTAATGCCACATATACAGGAGAGCCCTATGCAATGTGTAATGCTACATATACAGGAGAGCCCTATGCAATGTCTAATGCCACATATACAGGAGAGCCCTATGCAATGTCTAATGCTACATATACAGGAGAGCCCTATGCAATGTCTAATGCCACATATACAGGAGAGCCCTATGCAATGTGTAATGCTACATATACAGGAGAGCCCTATGCAATGTGTAATGCTACATATACAGGAGAGCCCTATGCAATGTGTAATGCTACATATACAGGAGAGCCCTATGCAATGTCTAATGCCACATATACAGGAGAGCCCTATGCAATGTCTAATGCTACATATACAGGAGAGCCCTATGCAATGTATAATGCTACATATACAGGAGAGCCCTATGCAATGTGTAATGCTACATATACAGGAGAGCCCTATGCAATGTGTAATGCCACATATACAGGAGAGCCCTATGCAATGTATAATGCCACATATACAGGAGAGCCCTATGCAATGTATAATGCTACATATACAGGAGAGCCCTATGCAATGTGTAATGCTACATATACAGGAGAGCCCTATGCAATGTGTAATGCTACATATACAGGAGAGCCCTATGCAATGTCTAATGCTACATATACAGGAGAGCCCTATGCAATGTATAATGCTACATATACAGGAGAGCCCTATCCAATGTGTAATGCTACATATACAGGAGTGCCCTATGCAATGTGTAATGCCACATATACAGGAGAGCCCTATGCAATGTCTAATGCCACATACAGGAGAGCCCTATGCAATGTCTAATGCTACATATACAGGAGAGCCCTATGCAATGTGTAATGCTACATATACAGGAGAGCCCTATGCAATGTGTAATGCTACATATACAGGAGAGCCCTATGCAATGTGTAATGCTACATATACAGGAGAGCCCTATGCAATGTGTAATGCTACATATACAGGGGAGCCCTATGCAATGTGTAATGCTACATATACAGGAGGGCCCTATGCAATGTCTAATGCTACATATACAGGAGAGCCCTATGCAATGTCTAATGCTACATATACAGGAGAGCCCTATGCAATGTCTAATGCTACATATACAGGAGAGCCCTATGCAATGTGTAATGCCACATATACAGGAGAGCCCTATGCAATGTGTAATGCTACATATACAGGAGAGCCCTATGCAATGTGTAATGCTACATATACAGGAGAGCCCTATGCAATGTCTAATGCCACATATACAGGAGAGCCCTATGCAATGTCTAATGCTACATATACAGGAGAGCCCTATGCAATGTCTAATGCTACATATACAGGAGAGCCCTATGCAATGTGTAATGCCACATATACAGGAGAGCCCTATGCAATGTGTAATGCTACATATACAGGAGAGCCCTATGCAATGTGTAATGCTACATATACAGGAGTGCCCTATGCAATGTGTAATGTCACATATACAGGAGAGCCCTATGCAATGTGTAATGCTACATATACAGGAGAGCCCTATGCAATGTCTAATGCTACATATACAGGGGAGCCCTATGCAATGTCTAATGCTACATATACAGGGGAGCCCTATGCAATGTCTAATGCTACATATACAGGAGAGCCCTATGCAATGTGTAATGCTACATATACAGGAGAGCCCTATGCAATGTATAATGCCACATATACAGGAGAGCCCTATGCAATGTCTAATGCCACATATACAGGAGAGCCCTATGCAATGTGTAATGCTACATATACAGGAGAGCCCTATGCAATGTATAATGCTACATATACAGGAGAGCCCTATGCAATGTGTAATGCCACATATACAGGAGAGCCCTATGCAATGTCTAATGCCACATATACAGGAGAGCCCTATGCAATGTCTAATGCCACATATACAGGAGAGCCCTATGCAATGTCTAATGCTACATATACAGGAGAGCCCTATGCAATGTCTAATGCCACATATACAGGAGAGCCCTATGCAATGACTAATGCCACATATACAGGAGTGCCCTATGCAATGTCTAATGCCACATATACAGGAGAGCCCTATGCAATGTCTAATGCCACATATACAGGAGAGCCCTATGCAATGTCTAATGCTACATATACAGGAGAGCCCTATGCAATGTCTAATGCCACATATACAGGAGAGCCCTATGCAATGTCTAATGCTACATATACAGGAGAGCCCTATGCAATGTCTAATGCCACATATACAGGAGAGCCCTATGCAATGGCTAATGCCACATATACAGGAGAGCCCTATGCAATGTCTAATGCCACATATACAGGAGAGCCCTATGCAATGTCTAATGCCACATATACAGGAGAGCCCTATGCAATGTCTAATGCCACATATACAGGAGAGCCCTATGCAATGTGTAATGCCACATATACAGGAGTGCCCTATGCAATGTGTAATGCTACATATACAGGAGAGCCCTATGCAATGTGTAATGCCACATATACAGGAGAGCCCTATGCAATGTCTAATGCTACATATACAGGAGAGCCCTATGCAATGTCTAATGCTACATATACAGGTGAGCCCTATGCAATGTGTAATGCCACATACACAGGAGAGCCCTATGCAATGTGTAATGCCACATATACAGGAGAGCCCTATGCAATGTCTAATGCTACATATACAGGAGAGCCCTATGCAATGTCTAATACCACATATACAGGAGTGCCCTATGCAATGTCTAATACCACATATACAGGAGAGCCCTATGCAATGTGTAATGCCACATATACAGGAGAGCCCTATGCAATGTCTAATGCTACATATACAGGAGAGCCCTATGCAATGTGTAATGCTACATATACAGGAGAGCCCTATGCAATGTCTAATGCTACATATACAGGAGTGCCCTATGCAATGTCTAATGCTACATATACAGGGGAGCCCTATGCAATGTGTAATGCCACATACACAGGAGAGCCCTATGCAATGTCTAATGGCACATACAGGAGAGCCCTATGCAATGTCTAATGCTACATATACAGGAGAGCCCTATGCAATGTCTAATGCTACATATACAGGAGAGCCCTATGCAATGTCTAATGCCACATATACCGGAGAGCTCTATGCAATGTCTAATGCTACATATACAGGAGAGCCCTATGCAATGTCTAATGCCACATATACAGGAGAGCCCTATGCAATGTCTAATGCCACATATACAGGAGAGCCCTATGCAATGTCTAATGCTACATATACAGGAGAGCCCTATGCAATGTCTAATGCTACATATACAGGAGAGCCCTATGCAATGTCTAATGCCACATATACAGGAGTGCCCTATGCAATGTCTAATACCACATATACAGGAGAGCCCTATGCAATGTCTAATGCTACATATACAGGAGAGCCCTATGCAATGTCTAATGCTACATATACAGGAGAGCCCTATGCAATGTCTAATGCTACATATACAGGAGAGCCCTATGCAATGTCTAATGCCACATATACAGGAGAGCCCTATGCAATGTCTAATGCTACATATACAGGAGAGCCCTATGCAATGTCTAATGCTACATATACAGGAGAGCCCTATGCAATGTGTAATGCCACATATACAGGAGAGCCCTATGCAATGTGTAATGCTACATATACAGGAGAGCCCTATGCAATGTGTAATGCTACATATACAGGAGTGCCCTATGCAATGTGTAATGTCACATATACAGGAGAGCCCTATGCAATGTGTAATGCTACATATACAGGAGAGCCCTATGCAATGTCTAATGCTACATATACAGGGGAGCCCTATGCAATGTCTAATGCTACATATACAGGGGAGCCCTATGCAATGTCTAATGCTACATATACAGGAGAGCCCTATGCAATGTGTAATGCTACATATACAGGAGAGCCCTATGCAATGTATAATGCCACATATACAGGAGAGCCCTATGCAATGTCTAATGCCACATATACAGGAGAGCCCTATGCAATGTGTAATGCTACATATACAGGAGAGCCCTATGCAATGTATAATGCTACATATACAGGAGAGCCCTATGCAATGTGTAATGCCACATATACAGGAGAGCCCTATGCAATGTCTAATGCCACATATACAGGAGAGCCCTATGCAATGTCTAATGCCACATATACAGGAGAGCCCTATGCAATGTCTAATGCTACATATACAGGAGAGCCCTATGCAATGTCTAATGCCACATATACAGGAGAGCCCTATGCAATGTCTAATGCCACATATACAGGAGTGCCCTATGCAATGTCTAATGCCACATATACAGGAGAGCCCTATGCAATGTCTAATGCCACATATACAGGAGAGCCCTATGCAATGTCTAATGCTACATATACAGGAGAGCCCTATGCAATGTCTAATGCCACATATACAGGAGAGCCCTATGCAATGTCTAATGCTACATATACAGGAGAGCCCTATGCAATGTCTAATGCCACATATACAGGAGAGCCCTATGCAATGTCTAATGCTACATATACAGGAGAGCCCTATGCAATGTCTAATGCTACATATACAGGAGAGCCCTATGCAATGTCTAATGCTACATATACAGGAGAGCCCTATGCAATGTCTAATGCCACATATACAGGAGTGCCCTATGCAATGTCTAATACCACATATACAGGAGAGCCCTATGCAATGTCTAATGCTACATATACAGGAGAGCCCTATGCAATGTCTAATGCCACATATACAGGAGAGCCCTATGCAATGTCTAATGCCACATATACAGGAGAGCCCTATGCAATGTGTAATGCCACATATACAGGAGTGCCCTATGCAATGTGTAATGCTACATATACAGGAGAGCCCTATGCAATGTGTAATGCCACATATACAGGAGAGCCCTATGCAATGTCTAATGCTACATATACAGGAGAGCCCTATGCAATGTCTAATGCTACATATACAGGTGAGCCCTATGCAATGTGTAATGCCACATACACAGGAGAGCCCTATGCAATGTGTAATGCCACATATACAGGAGAGCCCTATGCAATGTCTAATGCTACATATACAGGAGAGCCCTATGCAATGTCTAATACCACATATACAGGAGTGCCCTATGCAATGTCTAATACCACATATACAGGAGAGCCCTATGCAATGTGTAATGCCACATATACAGGAGAGCCCTATGCAATGTCTAATGCTACATATACAGGAGAGCCCTATGCAATGTGTAATGCTACATATACAGGAGAGCCCTATGCAATGTCTAATGCTACATATACAGGAGTGCCCTATGCAATGTCTAATGCTACATATACAGGGGAGCCCTATGCAATGTGTAATGCCACATACACAGGAGAGCCCTATGCAATGTCTAATGGCACATACAGGAGAGCCCTATGCAATGTCTAATGCTACATATACAGGAGAGCCCTATGCAATGTCTAATGCTACATATACAGGAGAGCCCTATGCAATGTCTAATGCCACATATACCGGAGAGCTCTATGCAATGTCTAATGCTACATATACAGGAGAGCCCTATGCAATGTCTAATGCCACATATACAGGAGAGCCCTATGCAATGTCTAATGCCACATATACAGGAGAGCCCTATGCAATGTCTAATGCTACATATACAGGAGAGCCCTATGCAATGTCTAATGCTACATATACAGGAGAGCCCTATGCAATGTCTAATGCCACATATACAGGAGTGCCCTATGCAATGTCTAATACCACATATACAGGAGAGCCCTATGCAATGTCTAATGCTACATATACAGGAGAGCCCTATGCAATGTCTAATGCTACATATACAGGAGAGCCCTATGCAATGTCTAATGCTACATATACAGGAGAGCCCTATGCAATGTCTAATGCTACATATACAGGAGAGCCCTATGCAATGTCTAATGCTACATATACAGGAGAGCCCTATGCAATGTCTAATGCCACATATACAGGAGTGCCCTATGCAATGTCTAATACCACATATACAGGAGAGCCCTATGCAATGTCTAATGCTACATATACAGGAGAGCCCTATGCAATGTCTAATGCTACATATACAGGAGAGCCCTATGCAATGTCTAATGCCACATATACAGGAGTGCCCTATGCAATGTCTAATACCACATATACAGGAGAGCCCTATGCAATGTCTAATGCTACATATACAGGAGAGCCCTATGCAATGTCTAATGCTACATATACAGGAGAGCCCTATGCAATGTCTAATGCTACATATACAGGAGAGCCCTATGCAATGTCTAATGCCACATATACAGGAGAGCCCTATGCAATGTGTAATGCTACATATACAGGGGAGCCCTATGCAATGTCTAATGCTACATATACAGGGGAGCCCTATGCAATGTCTAATGCTACATATACAGGAGAGCCCTATGCAATGTGTAATGCTACATATACAGGAGAGCCCTATGCAATGTGTAATGCTACATATACAGGAGAGCCCTATGCAATGTCTAATGCTACATATACAGGGGAGCCCTATGCAATGTCTAATGCTACATATACAGGAGAGCCCTATGCAATGTCTAATGCTACATATACAGGAGAGCCCTATGCAATGTGTAATGCTACATATACAGGGGAGCCCTATGCAATGTCTAATGCTACATATACAGGAGAGCCCTATGCAATGTGTAATGCTACATATACAGGGGAGCCCTATGCAATGTCTAATGCTACATATACAGGAGAGCCCTATGCAATGTCTAATGCTACATATACAGGGGAGCCCTATGCAATGTCTAATGCTACATATACAGGAGTGCCCTATGCAATGTGTAATGCTACATATACAGGAGAGCCCTATGCAATGTCTAATGCTACATATACAGGGGAGCCCTATGCAATGTCTAATGCCACATATACAGGAGTGCCCTATGCAATGTCTAATACCACATATACAGGAGAGCCCTATGCAATGTCTAATGCTACATATACAGGAGAGCCCTATGCAATGTCTAATGCTACATATACAGGAGAGCCCTATGCAATGTCTAATGCTACATATACAGGAGAGCCCTATGCAATGTCTAATGCTACATATACAGGAGAGCCCTATGCAATGTCTAATACCACATATACAGGAGAGCCCTATGCAATGTGTAATGCCACATATACAGGAGAGCCCTATGCAATGTCTAATGCCACATACACAGGAGAGCCCTATGCAATGTGTAATGCCACATATACAGGAGAGCCCTATGCAATGTGTAATGCTACATATACAGGCGAGCCCTATGCAATGTGTAATGCTACATATACAGGAGAGCCCTATGCAATGTGTAATGCTACATATACAGGAGAGCCCTATGCAATGTGTAATGCTACATATACAGGAGAGCCCTATGCAATGTCTAATGCTACATATACAGGAGAGCCCTATGCAATGTCTAATGCTACATATACAGGAGAGCCCTATGCAATGTCTAATGCTACATATACAGGAGAGCCCTATGCAATGTCTAATACCACATATACAGGAGAGCCCTATGCAATGTGTAATGCCACATATACAGGAGAGCCCTATGCAATGTCTAATGCCACATACACAGGAGAGCCCTATGCAATGTGTAATGCTACATATACAGGAGAGCCCTATGCAATGTCTAATGCTACATATACAGGAGAGCCCTATGCAATGTCTAATGCTACATATACAGGAGAGCCCTATGCAATGTGTAATGCTACATATACAGGAGAGCCCTATGCAATGTGTAATGCTACATATACAGGAGAGCCCTATGCAATGTCTAATGCTACATATACAGGAGAGCCCTATGCAATGTCTAATGCTACATATACAGGAGAGCCCTATGCAATGTCTAATGCTACATATACAGGAGAGCCCTATGCAATGTCTAATACCACATATACAGGAGAGCCCTATGCAATGTGTAATGCCACATATACAGGAGAGCCCTATGCAATGTCTAATGCCACATACACAGGAGAGCCCTATGCAATGTGTAATGCCACATATACAGGAGAGCCCTATGCAATGTGTAATGCTACATATACAGGCGAGCCCTATGCAATGTCTAATGCTACATATACAGGAGAGCCCTATGCAATGTCTAATGCTACATATACAGGAGAGCCCTATGCAATGTGTAATGCTACATATACAGGAGAGCCCTATGCAATGTCTAATGCTACATATACAGGAGAGCCCTATGCAATGTGTAATGCCACATACACAGGAGAGCCCTATGCAATGTGTAATACCACATATACAGGAGAGCCCTATGCAATGTGTAATGCCACATATACAGGAGAGCCCTATGCAATGTCTAATGCCACATACACAGGAGAGCCCTATGCAATGTGTAATGCCACATATACAGGAGAGCCCTATGCAATGTGTAATGCCACATATACAGGAGAGCCCTATGCAATGTGTAATGCTACATATACAGGCGAGCCCTATGCAATGTGTAATGCTACATATACAGGAGAGCCCTATGCAATGTGTAATGCTACATATACAGGAGAGCCCTATGCAATGTGTAATGCTACATATACAGGAGAGCCCTATGCAATGTGTAATGCTACATATACAGGAGAGCCCTATGCAATGTCTAATGCTACAGTGCTGCCCATGATTATTCATACTAAATTTTGACTTAAAAAGATACACTGAAGCGAAAAAAAAATGATGTTATTATGATTTGTATGTGTAGCACAGCGAGTGCAGGCCATACACTGGCTCGATTCCCGGCCGTTCCGACAGCCGATTCGATCCTGGGATCGAATCTGCTGCCAATCGTTCGCGGTAAACGCAGCCGCCGATCCGATTTCGGTCCGTCGATCTCGCCGTACGGGAAATTACCCTCGATCGCCCGCGGGTAGGGAACGCGTCGCTAGCGGCGGCCGATCCGATCAGGTATACATTACCTGATGCTGGCTCCCGGGCGTCTTCTCCGCATTGCACGGCTCTGTTCCGGCTCCATCCATCCCGGCGCTTCCTGTGTCACTGCAGTGACCAGGAAGTTACAATAGAGGGCACTCTATTTGAACTTCCTGGTCACGGAGTAACACAGGAAGCGCCGGGATGGAGCCGGAACAGAGCCGTGCAATGCGGAGAAGATGCCCGGGAGCCAGCCTCAGGTAATGTATGCGCGCCGGGGGGAGGGGGGGGGGGGGGGGGAGGACAGGCGGCAGCGGCGGCTCCACAGATTGTGATCGGTTTCAGGCTGAAATCGATTCACACTATGACTGCAGTAAAGGCAGCCATACGATCCCTCTCTGATCAGATTCGATCAGATAGGGATCTGTCAGCTGGTCGATCTAATGGCACATCGACCAGTGTATGGCCACCCTAAGAAATAAAACATTAAGATCAGATACATCAGTGTAATTGTTTCCAGTACAGGAAGAGTTGAGAAACTACAGTTGTTATCTCTATGCAAACAATCCATTAAGCTCTCCGACTAAGTTAGTCGTGGAGAGCAGGGCTGTGGAGTCGGTCCAAAAATCCACCGACTCCGACTCCTCAGTTTAGGATTCCACCGACTCCTCGACTCAGACTCTTCTAATTTGCATATTACAATTTTGTTGATTAAAAGTATGTAACATGAAATTCGTCTCTTAACTGCCAACGCTTAGGAATTTTACAAGACAACTGAAGTGAGAAGGATATGTAGACTACTATATTTATTCCCTTTAGACTAAAACTAGTCCTTGGTAAGAGTACTTGTAAAAGGTACAAACCGGAACAAAGAACATCTATCAGGCCCTAGGCAATGTAACTGTGGTACATGTAAGAATGATGTGCAGGTACTCTGCAGGGGAATGAGGAGATTCTTCCTCTATTACACATTCTTCATGCACAATCTGAACAAGGTTTATGGGTGACAGACAACACCTCTGTGTTCAATGTGCACAACATTCTCAGTGGATTTCCTGCAGCTCTGTGGGGAGTGCATATGTAGAGTATAGTACTACTGTGTAACAAAGTAAACCTGAGACAGATGAAATTGAAGTTTTATACATACCTGGGGCTTCCTCCAGCCGCCTTCAGGATAATCAGTCCCTCGTTGTCCTCCTCCACCACCTGGATCTTCTGCTATGAGTCCAGGTACTTGAGCCAGTAGGGCGTAGTGCGCATGCACACACTCCGCCGCCAGGAGCATACTACACCTGTGCAGCACTATTGCGCAGGTGCAGAATGTTCCTGGCTGTGGGAGCGGCATGCGGCCGGACAGCGCTGACTGGCTGAATTACCAGGACTCATAGCAGAAGATCCGGGTGGTGGAGGACAGCGAGGGACTGATTAGCCTGAAGGGGGCTGGAGGAAGCCCCAGGTATGTATAAAACTTTCCTTTTCATCCGTCTCAGTTACCCTTTAATTTGTAGTCACCAAACCAAATTTTAACAACATATCAAATTATTTGATTTCATCAGCAAAGGGAGTGCATACATTTGCATAAATCAGCATCAGTGCAGAATTATTTCCATCTCATTGACCATCTCTATTAGTGACACAGCTACACATCAGGATTTATTCTTACAGCATAGATGTTATTTAGTATATATAAGAGATTCCTGTGTACACATCATATATACAGTCACAATCAGATATGTATATCTGACCTTAAAAATACGGGGACTGCTTTATTGAAGCAGCACAAGTAACTAATTTTGATTGGTTTATTTCATTTTTGTGGACTAAGCACAGCTATTACTGTATATATACATTATTTTTAATGACTATTATCTGAGAAATAGAACATTATCATATTTTCTATTTTAATTACAGCTACAAATTCATTAGGAGTCGGAGCATTTTTTCCCGACTCCGACTCCAGGCACCCAAAATTGCCCGACTCCACGACTCCGACTCCACAGCCCTGGTGGAGAGGGCTGTTATCTGACTTTTATTATCTCAACTGTTCCTGGACTATTTACTTTTTCTCTGCTAGAGGAGAGGTCATTACTTCACAGACTGCTCAGAAAGACTCATTTTGAATGCAGAGTGTTGTGTAATCTGCCATATTATAGAATGATGCAATGTTAGAAAAAGCACTATATACCTGAAAATAAAAGTATGAGAATATTTTCTTTGTTGCTAATCTTCTAGTAATTATTCATAGTACACAACCAATTCACTATATCATATTTTTTTTTCTCGCTTCAGTGTCTCTTTAAAGTTACTTTTATTTAACCAGAAGTCATTCTTTGGCTGGAAATGACAGAGGTGTCTCTCAAAAGATAAGATGATGTACAAGAGGAATTGTCGTGGAAAGAAAACATTTCTCAGCTTATATTTACATTGGAGCAAAGTGTCAAGTCCTAAATTATTCATCCCCATCTCAATAATCAATAGTAAAGCCTTTATTGGCTATTACAGCGATCAAACGCTTCTTATAATTGCAGATCAGCTTGTTGCATTTCTCCA